>NC_139970.1:38310018-38710018 GCF_963993115.1 Abramis brama
CAGTTAAAATGACAAATAAATGCATACTCAGAGATCTGGATGCTCAAAATTTATCGGGTGAATTCATGTTTTACACAGCTTATTGTACAGGTAAGTTAATCACATTCTAAACTAATGCACTCCTGCATTGTTACGTGCACACATACAGACAGTAGCTCACATATAACAAGCAGATCACGTGCACATAGAAACATTCAGTAGCGCAGAAACGTATTGTCAACGCTGTTCTGTGATTTATGAATTAAATAGCTTAGAAACTGAAAAGTTCTAGCATATACAATATTTCTTGGGAACTAAAACCTACAGCTTCATACTATTAGTAGAGAGATGCTGCATAGACAGGTAGAATTAATTCACATACAATCACTCTCTCACTAATGCATTTATATAAATGTAATCTTTACTGTGCTGCTTTATCTTTATCTGATTTAGAGCGAGCAGAAATTTGTGAAATATAACGATCCAAAGACAAAAGAACTGATAAAAATTAGCTGTTATCTAGGAGCGATAGCCTTGTGGGCAGCACTGTGTCAAATGCCATAGCTGTGCACAAGGCAACGTTGAGGTTCTGGCTTATTTGTACATTAATGACGCCATCAGCGACTAGTCGACATTGACTCAACTGTAATCACATAAATGCCGATTTAAATAAAATCCCTAATAAATATATAATTAAATTATTGGAAGTTTGCTGAAGCGGCCAAGTAAGCCCCGGCCCCCTGGTTGAGAACTGCTGTTCTATATATTGACCATAGATCTTTTAGCAAATATACAGCTTTGCAAACATCTTCCGAGCTGATATTAAGTGTAGATGGTGCTGTAGTAGTGAAATAAATGCTCAATATTTAGTTTTCTGTGTTTCAGCACTTTTAGTCTCCCTTCTGATTACCATCATATCCCCTCCAACACCACAGTCACCAAGCCCAGTCCTTTCTTTAATGCCTTGTTGCCATTGCCACAACCCTGAACATCTCTGAAGCATGTTTACCATGCTTGGTTCATGGGTTCCCATGGTGCTCATTCCTCAACCATCAGAGAGTGATTCAAACATTACTCCTTATGGTCGTGGAATATGGAGGTTTAGTTTGAGGTCATTGTAAAAACACTATGTTTTGTCATGCAGCCCAATTTTTTTATTTTTCAAAGGCTTGATGTAGTGTCAGCTTTATTAAGTCATCGAACATGAGGTGATGTCCTCATGAGAGGGGCTTTCCCAGATCTGTCTTTCTTTCCAGCAACCTTTGGCCACCCTTAACTTGACCACAACACCACAAATATGATTTATTCTTACTGTGGAATCATTTTTGTGTGGATCAATCCATATAACCCAGAGAGGAGATGCAGTCACCAGTTCTTTGTTGGTGTTTATCAGATCAGGAAGTGACATCCGTTCAGCCCGTGTTGCTTTAGGAATGTAGGTGTGTCGTGGTTTCACACCTCTACTGGTTTTGGTCCTGCATTTCTGCTATCACAGTCTCTGATCTCTGTGCACAGCTCTAATGACCACTTTGGGGTGTAAAAAAATTGCCCTTGGTTATTTGTCTCAAATGCTCCTTTTCCACCAACAAGATCCTGGTGCCAGAGCCAGTGTGTATTCTGACACCGTTCTGCACACTGGAAAATTTGCTCCTTTAACCCTGATGATCTTGGCCACTAATGTTAGAACATAGGGAGTGGGATAATAATAGGTACTATTTTTAAAACATAAAACAAAACTAGACCACTCGTATTATAATCCACAAAGTTGCCTACATTGAAATCACCCAATTGTTGCTTCTTGATGCACATTCAGTTGAAAAATGTAAACTTTAATTCAAAAATCATTTGTGTGAATTGAGTGCTAAGAAATATGTTTTATATTTACATAACTTCTGATGCTAAATCAAAGCATGTGATGGTAAAGACAGATCAGATACATCATAGATTGACACTCAAGTAAATGGAAATTCGTGCTTGTCCTGAGTGCAAGCTCTTTACAGCCAGCACAATTTTGGAGGAAAAGAGGTAAAGATGACATTTAGCCTGGATTTTTGTTTATAAGCCGGAAGGTAAAGATGTTTTGGGGAAAACAGAGGAAAATCATCAGCATCATGACATCGATCATTTAATTTATTTAATGGGATTGTCTCATAACAAATTAACCAAACTCTTTTCATGTGTGCTATTAAATTTTTTTTTTTGTATATATGCATTTCATGTCAAATGTGTTTTGTGTTCATTTTCTTCATTTTGGTCCCACTGTTAATAACCAACCACCATGTCCTTTTGAAGTGTTGTATATTTCAGATGCTGCTTTGCCTTCTACTTTGTGTTAAAGATGTTTAACTGCTTCTCGCAATGATGTGGAGCTGTGTCATGTTTAACTGTGTTTGAGTTGCCTTTTAGTGTTGTTTTATATTTCCTTTTTTGTTTTGTGCATTTTTTGCATGCTTAACATGGCTATTTTCTGGATTATTCTTTTGGTAAGTTTGGACTCCATGTGGAGTCCTATTTGCTTTATTTAGTTCCTGCTCTTATGTATATGTAGTTTAACATTTCAGTTGTACTCACATGTATATGTCAGTATTTCAGTAACCTACATGGACAAAAGGAATCTCAGATGTGCCCTTCAAATAACTCTTAAAATTCAAAGCCTGTGAATGTTCATTTGGAGTAGCTGTGATGTAATATTTGACTACTGATTGGGATGTGCTCTGAGCTTCCTTTCAGTCTGTTACTGCATGGTTACATGCTTTCTTCAGTATATTTATCCACTCTATTAAAAAATATATGTATAATGAGGTTGAGCCCGTTGTGCACAGCATCACATAGTTTTACCCCAACACACTTTCATTTGAAAAGAGCGGAGATGGTGATAAGGAAACGTTTTGAACTTCAAACTATGCCATTTTTTAAAAAAGATGTATCTTTGATATACAGTTCACTTGGTTTTGTGAAAGAATCTCATGAAACCTGCAAGAACATCTCCAGGTTGTAGTACCCCAGAATAAAAATAAATAAATACATAATAATAATATATTGGATTAAAGGAAATAAAGCCTATTTTTATTAAGGACATTTTCCACCAATCCTCATGACTGTAATCCAATAATATTGTCTGTGGGAGGGAGAGACGGGTACACAATGGTATACTATTTAAATTATATTATTTGTTCTACTGGGTTTATTTGAATTGATAAAGAGTTATTAAGCATTATAAAAAATAATTGAACTGAAATGTTTTATAGGTAATAAAAATAATCTACTTAATAATGGGAATATAGAAGTCTAAATAAAAAACTAAAAAAGTGAAAGAAAATACCTGTTTCTGATAAAGTAAATATTGTCAAGATACCAAAAAATCTTAGTAGTCCTAAAAATAGGCTTCATTTTCTTTATGCAGATTCAAATTTCCTCTCTTTTTTTATCTTTTGATTTTGAAGTGCAATGTGGCCTAAACATGTTTTTGTAAGATCCTACATTTATCACAGTTTAATCTCCCTCTCTGCTGTTTTTCATGATATCATGTCTACCTCATATAGGTCTACAGTATTAAATATCAGACTAATTTTTTGATCTTGTGGAATTATATACTTTAGTAGGATATGAGGTGAATATAAAGTATGTAAGGTGGGGATGGTGTGGTTTGATGGAATTTGTGTTTTCTGCCTATACGTAGTTTCTCTGATAATGGGCTTTATGGGTATCTTCAGTGCATCATTAACTCTGTTAGCTCTAACCTGGTTTTCTGGGAAGCCTGATAGATAATAAGGATTCTGTCACTAACTTGATTCTAGAGCACATTTGCACTACCCATCGCTCTAGATAAAACTGCTGAAATGACAAAAGTCTTCTCAAATCATGCAGTTTTTCCATTAAGTCGTATTTGAATTGAATTGTTGCTCTTTTGAACAAGTATGCAATATTATCCAAACTTAACTAAAAGACAATTATATTAGCGGCACATCATGAATGAAATGTAAGATAGGTGTGCATGCCTGAAATGAGGTCAGAATACTTCCCAGGTGCAGCGGTAATGCATTTTTGCTCTAGAGTTGCAAATACTGTAAAGACAACCAAAGGGTAAAGGCCTGTGCGTGTCAGGACTTGATGCAGGGTTCATTCACTAGTTTGACTGTCAAAAATAAAAACTGAGAAATGCTCTCTTTGACCGTGCTCAACAATAAGGATTCTTTTCTGCGGCACTGGTTGGTTTTACTTGTCAACATTTCACTGGCTCTGCAACGTAAATGATAAATAGCTATTTTTAGAAACCTATTTTGTATGTTCTGAATTGATATCCTAATTTATATATTCATATATATTTTTTATACATGATGTAGCTCCATGACAGAAATATATATATTCATAAACACAAGTTTGCATGGCATATGCAGCAGACATTACTGATTTTATTCAACCCATACTATTATTTACACGATTAGGTCATTATCTTTCAACATTATACTTTCAACATTTCAACAAATTCTCATTGATATACAATCAACTTAGGTAATTGACACAATTGACAGCAGCAATGCATCATTGAAATTCAAATGTTGAAGTTTGCCAGGCTTAAAATAGATGTACATGATCAGTGAACATAAGTGACCGTGCAGAACTAGCCTGATAGAGCAAGAAAATTCAGTCAAATGTTATGAGATCTCTCACATCCTTATTGTTGATCCCTGCTCTGAGACGTTTTATTTTGTATTTGGTGGTTATTTTGACCAATTTTAGCCAGTTTCTGAATTTTGTTTTGTTACACTAAGAGGTCTGCTCCCACTACCGCTAAAAATAAGTTATTTTTCTTCCCATTCCTGCCCAAAAAATCCTGCAAGTAGAGATCAATAGACTTTTTTAGTCCTGTTACAGGAAGATTCTGTCTCACTCTGGTGTTTAGGGGGGCGTTTAGACAGCACCGTTTGGCCATTTATTTACACGACAATGACGTTTTGGGGGCATGAAAAGGCAAACTTTTGAAAATGGGTTTCAAAGTGCAAGTTTTTAAAAACGATACTGTTATTGACTCGTGAATTTGTGAAAACAGTGACGTCATATGCATATGTATTACGTGTTCAGTTTATAGATGCGTAGTGTTTCTTTACAAAGTGACATCGCCAACTACTGGGCTGGCATGGATAATACAGCATTTTTTAATCATTTTCGCAGAACTATGTGAACGGGTATCGTTTTCATGTAAACATTCCCTAAGGCTATTTAAATGTACCCCAAAAACAAGTTTAGCGTTAACCGAGAATCTTTGCGTTCCCACGCAAAACCCTTTGAGCTCTTTGCGAGCAAACGCAAAGTTTCTCGGCGGAACACAAAACATTTGCGAGAGAACGCAAAATCATTGACAAATATTTTTCTTGAATTGGCCTTAATTTGAGTAACTTTTAGATATTTAAATTTAAGTGATTTCTTACTTCCAAACCCGCACTTGATAATTCAAAAGGTTTCGTCGGGTCAGACCTCTACCCTAAGATTCTGTTTTAGTCAAGCTTACAGAGTTTAGGGCACAAACTGAATTCATAACTCCTTTGCATGCCTTTTACTGAGGTTATTATAATTAATATAATAGTACAGTTCTCAGCCATAAATGATCTAACGTGAACCCTGCTGATAAGTTTCCTGGTCAGATATCACAATTATGTGACCTTGTTTAATGTGATAGTGTTTAATTTATGCACTTGTCTTTTACATTACAGCAACAGCTTGCACAACTACAAAAAGAAAAGTCAGAAATACTGAAGAATTTAGCTCTATATTACTTCACCTTTGTGGACGTTATGGAATTTAAGGTATGAGAGCATTCCCACTCTATGGGCCTCAGTCATGAAACACCAACAGAATGATTGAATGTAAATTGTTCATAAAAACATTCTTATGTAAATTGTTTTATTTACATATTGTAGTATTTTATTATTATTGATGTGCTGTTATAGTTTAACTTTTATTAAATTTTCTTGTTTTTTTTACTATTTCTATTTAGCTTTAATGAATTTTTAGTCATTTTATGTAGAACATTTTATTTCAGTTCAGTAATTTTAGTACTTCAAGGTTAACTAAACTAACATTTCAGTTGCCAAATTTAAGTTTATTATCTAATATTCTAATGTCTAATATTTATATTTTATTGTATTTAATATTTTTCAATTAACAAATTATTTTTAATATTTTGTTTTAATTAACAATAATAACTCTGATATCTGATTTCATAGTATGATTTAATATAAAGCATACTGTAAAATAATACATAATATAAAATAATACATAATTATATCTTTTTTTTATTATTATTGGTAAAAGACAAATTGATGGTCTTTTTAAAAAGCAATATGTTTGTGATTTTTCTGTTCTTCCAGGACCATGTCTGTGAACTGCTGAACACTATTGACGTCTGTCAAGTTTTCTTTGACATTGTGAGTTGAAATAATGGCAATCAACAGAATATGTCTTTTGAATTATTGATTTTTGTTCAATGAAATGGCAGATGTATAACAAAGTCTCATTTTCCACAATGCAGACTGTAAATTTTGACCTCACAAAGAACTACTTGGATTTGGTGGTGACGTACACTACTCTGATGATGCTGCTTTCTCGAATTGAGGAGCGCAAAGCGATAATCGGCCTCTACAACTATGCCCACGAAATGACACACGGTTCAAGGTAATGCATATATGAGGTAATCTATATCTTACCTAGAGCCACACACTGTAAGGTTTCATTCTACTATAGTGTGGATATTACCAATGACAGAGATGTGTCTGGGGTCATGATTGTGTGTTCAGTGATCGAGAATACCCCAGGCTTGGACAGATGATTGTGGACTATGAGAACCCGTTGAAAAAGATGATGGAGGAGTTTGTCCCTCATGGAAAAGTAAAATCTGCATGCTACATTTAGATCAGAAAATCATATTACTCTGTTTCTCATCTCATAAGGAGAACATGGTTTAATCTGAGCTCTCTGCCATTTGTTTTTCTCTTCTCTTTCTCTCTCTGCTATGACAGTCACTGTCAGATGCACTGGTCTCCCTGCAGATGGTCTACCCACGCCGGAATCTGTCTGCAGATCAGTGGAGGAACGCTCAGCTGCTCAGTTTGATTAGTGCTCCTAGTACCATGCTCAACCCGGCTCAATCTGACACGGTCAGGCTTCGCTATAGTCTTTAATTAGTTTTGTGAACTGTCATCATACACAGTTACCTTTTAAGGCAGCATACTAACCGTCACGGCACCTTATAAAAGACTGATTTGAAACTCTCTTTACAGCAGTAGCAAGTCCGCTAACAGTCACTCATGCACACCACACAAATGGCGCACACAAGTTTAAATTATGCTGTCTATTGACTCCAGTAGATTGATGTTAGCATGTTGCTGAGCTCACAACCCAGTTAGCAAATAAGTGTACAGCTGCAGCAGTGTTGCCTTTTATTTTGGCCAAAACTAGCCCTGCATCCCACTTATCACCTACTTATACTATGCCCTAAAAGTATGTCATTTTTATTGTAAAGAAAAAGTATGTACTTTTGAGTGTGTAGCTGAAGAATAGGGAAGCTGTGGAACATACTACTTCGTCATAACTGTGTCTTCCAGTCTGTCGCTTAGTTACGTTCATCATGACAGTTTAAACTGCCCTGTCAATCATCTTGTCACAGTCATCATCCTCCACATTTAATTTTATTGATTTTCCTACCATATTAGAGAGAATTTAGAAACCTTTCATGCGGAGAACTCTCCTCATGTGTTTGCATAATGATGCATTTAATAGTTAATGACCAAATTTATCTTCATAATAGTTCACAATGTTGTTGTAGATGAAATGCAATGTGGATAACACTCAGTAAATATATTTCATCAGGTTAGATGCTGATTATTAATCAGTCAAATCCATATTTCTAAACTGCTCTACTTAACCGTCAGTCTCGCACAGCTGTTTCTTAACACTTTTATGGATGTTTATAGTTCTAATTGAATCCTAGTCAGACGTGCAATGGGTTGTGGGCAATATTAGCCGTTAGAGTGTGCAAGGATCTGCACTTCGGATCCTAACCGGAAATAGTAGATCATCCAGGTATCTTTGGAATACGCATTTTAACTTACTACCATTTAGTGTACACTAATTCTGTTAGTCATAGGTTGCATCATAGGTATCCTCAAACTGTTTAAAAGAGCCTCCACATTGTCTTATGCCTAAAAATAAGGGTTACAAGTTTTCCAACCATAAAAAAATAAAGGAAATATTATTACTATTAAAAATCATTTTCAGTAATTGAAATATAGTTTAAATAAAATGTAAATATTAGATGAAAAACTTGAAAATATTGCCTTTGCATCTAACAGAAATAAGTTGAAGTGCTAAAATTACTAAAAACAAAACTCAAATATAATAAAGCTAATTATAAAAATGCTTATTCAAAATTGTAATAAATATTATAATAGATAAATAATACTAAAATCACTAGGAGTAAGAACAAAGTGTAAACAAACATTGCTCATAGTAGATTATTGATTGCCTAACTTTAGGCATTAACCCATGGTTATTTAATATATTAGCATTCCAGCAAAACATCGTGGATACAACTATTGATATAAAATGTCTCATACTGTGATTTAGGATTTTTATCATACTGTATTTTCCTCATAGGCAGGAGCATGTGAACATTGTGCATTTGACCAAATATAATTTGTTGACCTGTATATTTCAGATGCCCTGTGAATATCTATCCTTGGACGCCATGGAGAAATGGATCGTCTGTAAGTGTGTTATTAAAGACAACATGAAATTTATAATGTACACTTTTTTCCTTTCTTAATAAATGTACCTATTTGTACTGTGTATGATTATTTATTGCACTTTATTCTAAAAATATTTTTCTTAAATTTACATCAAAAATTAATTTTTTTCTATGAAATGACTTTTTTTCTGGATAATACATTGTTACGTTAATTTTCTTGTGAATGCTGTTTCATGATCGTTGTGCCTCAGATTGAGAGAAGCAATACTGGTAATTGTTTGAACATTTGTTTTATTATTTTCTAGTCTTTTTGTATAGTAGTATTACCATTTACATGGTGTGGTTTAATATTTAGCAGGTCCAGATGGAGTGCTTTTTTTCACACACTTTCTGTGCTTATTTTGAGGAATCTGCATAATGTATTTAAATTTGGTGAAAGGTGTTAAATCTGAGAACTAAATTCTCTGTGGAAAGGATCATCAAATAAACCACAATATTTCATGATTTATATAAACGACACTCTTTACAGTTGTCGAAAACGGTGAACACAGATCCTGTATGGGCCTGGGTTTTTACAAATGTAACAGGAGTGTATGTGGTTTGTAACAGTCTCTCTCTGTTCTGTGTCCTAGTCGGGTTCATCTTGTGTCATGCAGCTCTGAACAGTGATCCTGCAGCTCTCAGTTTGTGGAAGTTGGCTCTTCAGAGCAGTTCCTGTCTCTGTCTGTTCAGGGACGAGGTCTTTCACATTCACAAAGCTGCCGAGGATCTCTTTGTAAACATTCGCGGGTCAGCAATTTCTACTGGCACACACATTCTCAAGTTTTCTGTAATTAATTTGCATATTGTGTGTAGTGTTTATATAAAATATTTAAGTTATCATAATGTGGTTCATGCATATATAGCGTGTCTTTGCGTTGTGTAGATATATATTATGTTGTTGATTGTGTTTTTGTTTGTTTTCTCTATCTTCTACAGTTACAACAAACGTGTCAATGACATCCGTGAATGCAAAGAGTCTGCTCTGTCGCATGCGTAAGTGGCCTCTTGGTATTTCTGAAGATGCTCTCTGTTGACTCCAGTAGATTGATGTTAGCATGTTGCTAAGCTCACAACCCAGTTAGCAAAAAGTTATTTGCAATATCTATATTTTTTATCATTTGGTTCAGGGGCTCCATGCACAGAGAGCGTCGCAAGTTCTTGAGATCTGCCTTAAAAGAGCTCGCCACAGTTCTAGCGGATCAGCCAGGTTTACTGGGTCCCAAGGCTTTGTTTGTGTTCATGGCTCTCTCCTTCGCCCGTGATGAGATCATTTGGCTGCTCAGACATGCCGACAACATCCAGAAGAAAAGCACAGATGACTTCATTGACAAGTAAATCCAATTCTTACACCTCAACGCTCAATTTTGATGTTTTTTTAATTTATGCTTTAATGAGGCCTTATGCTAAACTTTTGTATTTTTAAATTTCACCAAAAAAATCCATTATTCAGAGTTATTTTTTGTTTGTGTGATTCACTGCAATTTGCTCCCATATTGCATTACACGTGTTATTTCAGTATTATGTATTTACTGTTAAAGTATTTATTAATATTTTGAATTAGTTTCTATTTTTTCTATTTTCATTATTTTTTGGTTTTGTTCTGGTCATTTTTATTAGTTTTTTTATATATATATTTCTATTCAGCTTTAATATATTTTAGTAATTTTTATTTAGTAATTTAATTTCAGTTTTAGCAATTTTAGTACTTTAAACATTTCAGTTGCCAAAGTTTTTCCATCTAATATTTATATTTTAATTCATTCCTCCTTGTTTTCTCAGGCACATTGCAGAGCTGATCTTTTACATGGAAGAGTTGAGGGCACACGTACGGAAGTACGGCCCGGTGATGCAGAGATACTACGTGCAGTACCTGTCTGGCTTTGACGCTGTGGTGCTCAATGAGCTTGTGCAGGTGAGACTATCTGCTCTGTGGATTCTCCAGTTCTCCTTTCTACTGCACGGAAAGGACATAGATCAGTTACACAGTCTTTGGAGAGCAATTGCTATTTGTAGTGCTCTCATGAGATGAGGAACAGTCATGTGCAGCTGGGTAGTTCAGACATGAACATTAGTCACATTATGAATCATTCACAGGATCTCACATAGGGCGTCTAGAAGAAATACATGAACTTCACCACTAGATGGAGAACTAGTATTGTCATTCAGTTCTGAGACTGCAATCAGCAGAGAGACTTGCTGGTCATGGTGTTTTAATTTTAAAATGCACACACAATTGGTAAAATAATCATGTCTTCTTCTCTTGTAGAACCTGTCCGTCTGCCCAGAGGACGAGTCCATTATTATGTCATCTTTCGTGAACACTATGACCTCTCTCAGTGTTAAACAAGGTAGAGAACCTCTCTTCTTATTTAAACATTTGTAATGTGCTAAAAAGACATCATGAAATTGTTGAAATCACAAAATTGATGTCCCTGGTCTTATTTACCAGATTCATTGGTTTGTTTTATAAACTGTAATATATGTGGATCATGTAATTTTATTCATGGTAAGAGCATGGATCACAATTTTTGCTGGAAATTCAACAAAAATGATTTATATATTAAAGAATCATTATATAATGCAGCAAACATGAATAAAATTCAGTACTACACAAATGAAAAGTAATGCAGAAGTAATGCATACTTCAACGATATGGATGCAAATTTAAAAGATAAAATAATAAAAGTAAGTCTGACTGGCATCATGCAAAAACAGCTTCTCGTAATTTAATTATATTTTGTATATTCAAAGTTTCCTGTAGTATGACACTGGGACTGATGTACTTATTATTTATCTTTTATTTTGTGATATAAAATTGTCTCTTGTTGTTTGTACTCTGTCTCAAAATAACTAACTTTGTATGGGTGTGTGTTGCAGTCGAAGATGGTGAAGTGTTTGATTTCAGAGGGATGAGGCTAGACTGGTTTAGACTGCAGGTAAGATGATCTCAGTCGTCTGAGCGGGGTCAATACATGGTGTTTGTTTCCTATGATCCTAATCAGGCATAATTTACAGCTCTTATCTTTGCTTCCCCCTTACTAATTAGCAGATGCTGGTTAACGTAATGCAACTAATGCTCTCACAGTTTGAGGTACAGCGCAACAAAAAGTTTCATGCTGACAAATGGTTCTTGCAGAAATTTGCTTATCCTTTGTCTTTTCGAATGAAAGCAATATTTTTTACAAGCTGTATGAGAAATGACTTAATTTTGAATTACTTAGAAATGAACCACAATGCATGCTGTTCTTTTGAAGCTCTGATTATTCAAGAAGAGCCTGCGCCTTTCATCCAGGCTCAAATAAATCAGACTTCGTCCCTGTGGAATACAGCACATTTTTTTCATCAAGTAACAGTGCATGTGGGTGGGTGGAAATGGAAGCGGAGATGGAGAGACAAGCTTGTTCATGTGTTTTTGTGGATCTGTGTGAGTGTGCGTGGACCTCAAAAGCCCATGGATCTGGATTGCAGTCTTTGGAATTGTCCAGTCTGCTCTCAAATGCGTTTCCTGTGTTTTGGCCTGCCCAGTCCCACAAGAGAGAAGCCATTTGACCTCTTCCCTAAAAGAATGTTCTGGGTTCAAAAACTTTATCAACAGAATTTGAGGCATAATTTTGATATAATACCATGATACCACAGAACTTTTTTTCCCCTTTGTCCCTTGTATGTACTGTAACATAGTTGTAGTTAAAGCACTTATATTCAGGGTCTTCATGATCATGGAAAACCTGAAAATATCAAAATTTCAAAATTATGATTTGTAGGCCTGGAAAAATAATGGAAATGAATATGCATACAGTATACTGAATTAACATACAGTATACTCACATAGGGCAATATATACTATATATCATTGCTCAACTGGTTGATTGATTGTATCATCGCAAAATGTAAACTATATTATCGTCCTGCTCTAATCTGCTAAATGCGACTAAGGCATGAAGATATTAAGATATTATAAACATTAACATGATTTCCAGTAAAGCTGCTTTGAAACAATTTATTGGGAAAATGCTATATAAATAAGTCTATGAGATTTGTTGGAAATCTTGGCATTTTTATAGAAGTGAATATATATTTTTCTTAATAAATTGCTGTCTGTGAGTGCTGTCTCTATATTTAGGAGTGACTAAAGTATTGGAAATTTATTTTTCCAACATTGTGGGAACCTTTTACATTTAAATATTCAGTTTGGATGAATTTGTTGTGCATTACTGATGTAATTTCCTGATGTTCCTTTCTGATAACATTGTCATGTTAACGTTACCTGGTTTAGCGACGTTATGTGGTCATGAAAAAATGGAATAACTAAAAAAAAAATGTTTTTTAACTAAAATTGCAAAGAACTTTACACAGACATGGTCAGCAAATGATTTTGTCTCACTCCATCTCATATGATTGAATCAGTGTGTTTACTGTTCTAACATATGCAGTTACCACAATTTTTGCTTTATCAGACAGACTATTTTCTGTGGTAATGCCACAAATTTCACAAAAAGTACTTATTTGCATTGAACCCAGAACATACCTTCAAGAGCAGGCCTCAACCTCTTCACACAGAAGGGTTTCAGTTCACCTCTTCAGCGGGAGAAGCTGCTATCAGTGGAATGCGAACATTTCTCACAGCTGAACAACTGTTTTCTGTGTTTGGACCTTTTCCCACTCTCCATCGCTCTTTTCGCAGCCAGAGTCCTCTCTTTCACATGGCAACAAAAACAAATCATCCCCAATAACAGCAGCGTTTATTCACTGCGCAGCCTTGAGCTCTGACTGCTCTCAGTTTGCCAGGACAAAGCAAATTCAAGGATTTAAACCGTCAGCTATAGAGCAGCGGAGTGTGTTTGAGGCTGTTGACAGTTGTGGGTGTGTGGATGTGTATGAAGAGTTCAGATGCAAAAGCCTCTAAGTGCCATCTGAAATTTTCTTCTAGAATGATCATTTTTATCAAGCTCGTATATTTAAGTTCAATAATTTCACTTAAATGGCAATGCAAATTACCTATTAATTGTCATTTAAGTGAAATTACTGAACTTAAATATACAAGCTTTATAAAAATGATCATTCTAGAAGAAAATTTCAGATGGCACTTAGAGGCTTTTGCATCTGAACTCTTCGTTTGTTCAGCTGTGTAGGTGAATTGCATGAAAATATGTCCAGGTCACCTTACCCAAAAACTGGAAGAAAGAAAAAATAATATAATGAAATTATAAAAAATAAAAATAATAATTTAAATCAGAAATGTATTTTTAATTAACTTTTTTTTTTATTTTTTTTTTATTCTCATTATTCTATTATTATTGGTGGTTATTTTTAGATTCTTATTGCTGTAATTTAGTTGTTTTTTTTTACTGTATTACTGTTTTTCAGAATGAGATTTTCCATCTGTCTTCCATTGTTTTTCAAAACAGGTGGTCCACCCCAAACTTTAATTAAAAAAATGAATACTTTTATTCAGAGAGTACACATTAAATTGATCCATAGTGCCAGTAAAAACATTTATAAAAAATATGTGATGTTATTTTAAATTGTAATAATATTTCACAATAATGTTGTTTTTACTGTATTTTTGATCAAATTAATGCAGCCTTGGTAAGCATGAGACGGCAGAGAAATTGAACGGCAGTGTTATAAATGTATAGTAGCAAGAAAAAAGAGATGGGTAACTGGTCTTGAAAACTTAAATATGACTGTTTTGGTGAATGAAACCAAGCCGACTAAAATGTCACAGATGTGTAGAGAAAGTCTCTGTAGGCACTAGAATCAGTCACTACTCAGAGTTTGACAGCAGCGAGTTACTCTAAAGAGCTGCCCTGACTCTGCTCTCTAAGCAGGGATGCCCCGTTCTCTCCTTAAATTTAGCATGCTTTCTTCTTGTTTAATGGACCTGTTGTTGAGCTAACATTTGCCAGTATATAACAACTAACGGTTCACTCAGTTCATGTCTGCTCGTCTGCATTTGGCCTCTTCGTTTCCAAAGGTGCGGTCCTATTTATCGCTATGGCCGATTAAACTACCAGCAGCAGTCTGCAAATGTTCATCTAAAAATAAGCCCTGTTTTTCAATACTTTTTCTGCTCCACAGTGGACTTCAGTGCGGTACGATATGTTTATTGTCGTTCCCCGGACTCCATAACCACAAGCTTTGTGAGTTTAGCACCTGCTGAATGTCATGTGGCATCATCCTGGCATGCCGCGCTCTTTGAATTGGCCGATCTTTAGATGATGAAAGCCAGCGCAGGCTGTGTGCAATCCGTGTTTTGGTTGAGTTTTCTCACACTTCTTATGTTCAAGTTGATCGCACTGGCTGGCACAGCTGTTTCGCTGGGGGAAAAAGAAGGGTTTTGACTTAAACACCAAAGAGAATCTATTTTGCATACAGTCTTCATTTGATCATGTATGCTAGAGAGGAAATTGTGTTGGTTGGACATTGTCTGGTTCAAAAGTATCAAGTTTACAAAAATATTTCCCAGAAAGCCTTCTCAGAAGTTAATGATATGGTAAAACATCAAACCACACTTTTCTTCAGACTCTGCCCTGGTCCAGTTTCCAATCTGATTCGTTGCTCTTCATTTGCCTGAGGATTTGCTCATGGAAATCAAGCCTACCAAGCTTAGCCTTTCAGTTGTCAGAATAATTAATGCACTTTCATTTGATTCCAGATTAACTCTAATGATGATGTTTTTCTCTGTGCTTAGGCTTACACCAGCGTGTCCAAGGCCTCACTAGGACTGGCGGATCACAGGGAGTTGGGAAAGATGATGAACACCATCATCTTCCACACCAAGATGGTGGACTCTCTGGTGGAGATGCTTGTGGAGACTTCTGACCTTTCCATTTTCTGGTATGACCTCACATCAAAGAAAAGGTCATTCAAAGAAATTACATTAATGTGTAGAGTAGAACACTGAATAGACAAAAAGTGGCTTTAGAACTGAAAAATTCAAAAAATGAATAAAAATGTTGACTTGCAATTCTCTATGCGAGTCAGTTAATTCTGCAACTGCTCTGACAGGTTCATTGAATGATCTGTTATTTGCAGTCAAACTTGAGTTTGAATTTTTTTTTTACCAATATATTTTAATCTATTTGTCTATTTTATTCATTTAATTGTCTATTGTAGCCAGCAAAGACAATGCAAAATTGATTTATTTTGCTGTACCCTGCCTTTTTTACGAACTACATTTTAAGTCACTGCAAGCTCACAACTTGGGCAAAATATGATTCCTTTTTGCCGTGACTCTGTTGATTCAACAGTGGCACAGGAAACACTGCTTAACGCCAGCTCCACAATTGGCAGAAGCCATATCTGTTCGCAGAATCCCATAGCAACTGTCTGTTGTGCCTCTTGTTTTTAGATATTTCTTTTTCATGCTTGGTGGAAAGCGGACAGGGGCGTTTCAACTGATTAGATATGACTGTACCAGACGGTGAAGTGAACTGGCAACTCATTTTCTCTCTCTTTGATAGCTTTTACAGCCGCGCCTTTGAAAAGATGTTCCAGCAGTGTCTCGAACTGCCGTCCCAGTCTCGATACTCCATCTCCTTCCCTCTGCTCTGCACCCACTTTATGAGCTGCACCCATGAGCTCTGCCCTGAAGAGGTGAGTCGCACTGACCTGGAATCAGTCCAACAGGCCCCAAGAGGAGCACAAATGTCAGATTCACTTCACAGGGTTCGTACAGAGTTTTGAAAGTTTGAAAAATGCTTGATTTTAACCGTTATGTTTGCAAGGTTTGAAATGTGCTTGAATTTTGATTATCATCCTTAAAAATGCTTGATATTTTTTCTTAGAACATCTCGATAAAAAAGAAAGAAAACTAAACTAGAACAAATAACCTTTAAAGGACAAATCCAGTGAAAAATGAACCTGGGGTTAATTAACACATGGTTACCGAGTCGATCGTTCCCTGCGATGCGTTTTCATGAAAATCGAATGTAAAGAGTTTTATCTTTAAAAACATTTTAGCTCATAACACTAGTATATGGGGCACAGAGTAAGTAAAAATAAATCGCTAGTTAATACCACTAACAAGGCTCAAAATAGCCTCACACTAACACGGTAACATAATGAGGGTCCTTACATACAAACCGAAGCATTGAGAACTTTGTAAGTGTACAGACAGTTTAATAAGAAGATACTTTATAAAGACAGTACATTACGCGTTGACATGCAGGATCCATCTTGGAAAACAGTCTCGACTAATCGAGCCACGAACGCCGTGCTACGTTAGATTTCACAAACGTAATTCCTATCGACCAGCTATCCTATCGACGGCGTTCGTGGCTCGATTAGTCGAGACTGTTTTCCAAGATGGATCCTGCATGTCAACGCGTAATGTACTGTTATGAAACTGTTAAGTACTGTTATGTACTTTCATGAAAACGCATCGCAGGGAACGATCGACTCGGTAACCATGTGTTAATTAAGCCCAGGTTAATTTTTCACTGGATTTGTCCTTTAAAGATCGAGTCGTGGATCATTTGCGCATCATTGCGTTTGTCATGCGAGCATGCGTTGCCAAATACAGTTCTCTTTAGCGGCATATTGCACTTGAACTGTCAGATTCTTTATACGAGTAGATACGAGATACAAGTATTCTCATAAACGCAGTCGGTTACGTCTTAAGTGAATGAAAATATTTGGGGGGGAAATCTGACATGCGTAACATTATGTTAGACCTGTGCATTAGGTCTTAAAGGCACACTATGCAGTTTCCGTTTTTCTCAAACAGCGACCCCTAGAGTCGCTGTGGAGTACTTATATTTAACGTTACTGTCGTAATTACCACTCATGCAGAGCCGTCTCTGCACTCTTCCGACCGCGTTTTCTTCATCGACTCTGCCATGATTCACGTCTGAAATGCGTGCTAGTGTCTTCCATAGAGGCTGCTTCATATGTTGTTGATGTATGTGACGTCGTGCTGTAAAGCAAGTCGTGATTCTCGTGAGATTTGTCGGTGGCGCCACCTCACCAAATCATTTTATAATCAAATTGTTGCCCTCTGAATCGTAATCGAATCATGAGGCAAGTGAAGATTCACAGCTCTAGAAATTGGAGTGTTTAATTTCTTTTCCTACGTTCTTTAGTTTTAATATCCGGATTGGCAGCGCAGCTGAAGGTTGCGTTCATGTTGCACCCTCTACTGTACGGTTCTGAATTTGTCTCGTTCAGATTCAGAATGGTTACACTTTTTTTTAAGGTGTCGTTGTTACACTGTAATTATATATTTAAGTACCGAGTAATAATAATTAACAACATGTACTTACTATAGGGTTAGGGTAGGATTAGGATTTGGTTGCATGTAATTATGCATAATTTATAGTTATTACTATAGTAACTACATGTAACAAATGTAACAAGGACACTGTAAAATAAAGTGTTACCTTCAGAACTTGTTTCATATTCGCTTTGATTTTCGTGTAACAATGTTTTGCAACTGATTATTGTATATTGTATATTTGTATATTGTATATTTTCTTCTTTTGGAAATGGAAAGCAATTGGATATGTAAAATGGATTTTTTTTTCCTACTGCTGTTGGAGCAAATGGAAACGCATATAGTCTCCCATTTATATAGCAGTTCCTACTGTAGTTTACTTTTCAGCTGTTTAGCGTATAATGTACACCCATTATATTTACTGAACCCTTGATAATTCACCTGTACCCACCCTTGTAAAGCACTGCTTCCACTGCTTAAAACTGCTTTAAAAGTGCTTGAATTTCACTCTTAAAAATCTGTACGAACCCTGACTTCAGTTACCTTATCTGAAAACAGTGCTTTGACATTTTTTTGTAGGTATCACTGAGAGTAGTATTGTGAATTTGTATTTGTGAAATGATTACATGATTGTTATCTCTAAATTTATTTATTTTTCTCTGAAAAGGCCATTTGTAGATTCAAAATGTTTAATGCAAGTAAAATACAGTAAAACAAAAGTTTTCCACAGTTTTTAAGTAAGCTAACACAATAAATAAATAATTATATATTATATACATAAGAACAATATTTACCTACATGTATTTTTACTGAAGTATTTCATATGTGATTCTGCAAACATTTTTGCACTTAAGTGAATCGTTTCAAAGAATTCATTCAAATAAATTAAACTTACCAGGTATAACAGTTTTTGATATTGAAGTATAAATCAGGCGTTCTTAACTTCTGCCATTGTGATATTCATGATGTTAAATTAAACAATCAGTAATATCATCACAAATATTTTGTGAATTTTCAGTATATCATCCAGCCCTAATCTGTAATGAAATGGTAATTTTAGCCTCATGTACTTGCTTTCTTTGACTATTATAAATCAGTTGACACCTAATTTATTTAATTTGGTCAGATTATATATTCCATTTGACTTGTCCTGAAATCTCTGGTTTAGCCTAAATGCAGACTCTGTGTTTTGGGGGAAAAAACTGTTTTATGTGTCTGTGAATGTCCCCTAGTGAATATGGCCAGTGTTACTTTTGAGAAAAGGAGTTTGGAAAAGATCTTTCTTTTCTCTGTCGGGTCTCGCCACAGCTTAGCCGCGACCCATGCGAGGGTTCAGGATGGAGTCGTACTGTGAATCCGGAAAGCTCCATGAGTTAACTAGAGCTGGAATGTCCCAACACGCAGCATTGAGCACTGTGGTCCATGTATCAGGATGTGTACAGAAAACCAAATGCTGAAAAGCATGATTTATTAAATCTGTAATTGAACCATACACCAGTGCAGCTACCCAGGCTCCCCGGGGGCATATGGAAGCCCCTCCGCACACACGAGGAGCACAACAGATTCCTGTTCCCCCCCGCTGGTATATGGCCAGCACATTCACCAAGTGTTTGTTCCTGCCAAACATCGTGCCCTCCAATATCCAATTTAATTTGGTAAATAAACCCACATTTTCACTCCTAATTGGTGGACAAACGGCACCCAAACAAACAGCACAATGAGAGTTCTCATGTCATTGCAGGGCCTGAACATTGAGCTGTCTGAGAGCACTTAGAGGAATAAAAGAGATTTATTGAGCCATAGAAGGCTTGGGTTTCCCTTATTTAAACATGAAACTCCCTCTCTCAGCATGTCTCTGAAATGGTCTTCCTCCTATGTCCACTCCACACAGCTTTGGACAGCTGCAAGCTTTATTTATGTTGGAAAAGCACTAAAAGTTTCCAAGAATATTTCCATCCTCGCACAGAAAACTTTTTACAGCGGTTTAGAGAAACAACAAAAGATCACGGCGCTTCAGCAGAGGTTAGCCTCTGCATCACGTCGGATAGATGTGTTATTTCCAACCTGCACCGTCTCAGACTCTGCCCTCAGATGCCCATGAGGAGCGAGGCAGAATATTTGGTCCTCGTCAAATCGGAGTTGAACCAACAAAGCTTTAACTGACACTCTTTGTTTGTCACGAAGAATGACCGGCCTCCTCCATCTTGTATGGGTTTCGTCAAAACGCACAGGGGCAAAGGTTGTTTTGCATTAGTAATTTAGAGAGTATGCGCTGTTTGCTCTAGGGAGGAAGTTGAGGCGACAAGACCAGCTGGGCCATAACAAAAAGCCTCACTTACACATGGACAGGTCACAAACAGCACCTCACTGTTAGCCAAATCCACCTGAGCAGCTTATGTTGGAGTAGTTTCAGCCTCTAACAGGACCATTTTCAGATAAATTCATGCCAGTTAATGGCATGGTGAGAAATAAGGTGTTTTTCCACCCTGGTCCAATTAATTCTAGTTAATTATTTTATTAAAATTAATATATGGGTAAAAGTTTGGGATCAATTTTCTTTTTAAGGTCTCTTATACTCACCCAGGCTGCATTTATTTGAATAAAATGTCACTAAACGCCTCTTAAAAACTGTGTCTGGTCCCTTTATACATCCATTGGTTGGCCCTGTCCTGTATTATTGGGTGGTTCTTGGCCAGTATTAGGCCCTGTTCACAGATATTTTTTCCAGGTGACCAGCTGAGCCTAATTATTTACTGTTGATAATAAAGGTTAAGGATGTATTTCCTGTGCCTATAGCAGAACCAGATAGAATTGCAATTCCATTTGGTGCAAAAATGACACTTTACACCTGTACTAAATGAATGCTACAGAGTGGAACGTACTTTATGCTGAAAATCAAATGTCTCGCTTAACATTCGGGTTGTGCTAAGGGAAGTCTCCACTAATGTCTCCATGTCTGTCCCTCCCTGCAGAGGCACCACATCGGAGACCGCAGCCTGTCCCTTTGCAACATGTTCCTGGACGAGATGGCCAAGCAAGCCCGCAACCTCATCACAGACATATGCACAGAGCAGTGCACCCTGAGCGACCAGGTCAGTGACGCACACATGCTTTCAGCACTGCCAAAACACAGAGGGACTTTTGGGAGTTCTGGAATTTTCCATGTCATATCTGGGATTTTAAGAAACTTAACTGGGTTTACAAAGAGTTCTGCAAATTCACCAGGAATGTTCCATTCCGTTGCAATATGATCGCAATGAAATTAGGCGGTGATTGATTCGCTGGACACAGTTGGCTGCACTGATTCGAACACATACAGTCAGCTTTAATGAATAAACTTATTCTCACCCCCCTCTGGTGAATGTAACTGTCATGTTATATGCAAACAGGACATAAGTAACTTCCCGCTTTGCTCATGTCTGGGCTGCGGAAGACACATTTGTCTTAAGGAATTACAGTCTTAAGGTCAACATGAAACCTATTTTACTTCTCTAATCTGACATATCTCCAAGTGAAACAAAGATATTTATTTGGCAAAGACTTGGGGTAGGACTTGATTTTATTCATCAGGAATTGATTGGATGGTGAAAAGTGGATGTTACAGGTGGTTGGAGGAGGGGTGTTGAAAAGTAAGAGGAATTTGGATTTGTGTCAATTAAAAAGAACAATAAATTCAATAACCTGTTGTGCCTCTGACATCATTTTCGAGTTATTGTTCTTTATATATATTTACAATATACAAAACTGTTTGATATATCAAACAAATATGTACATATCACAGAAATGGTTCAGTAAGTCAGTTAAGAACATCGGTGACAAATTCATTGATTCTGAAAATCCCATGATTTTGAGACTTAAATGATTAAGTCTTTTTGAGTTATTCACTAAAATAAACTCTTAAGAGTAATTTGTGCATGAGGTGGACTATACTGGCCACGGTGCATGTTATTGCGTGCAACCAGCGAGGATAATGCAACAGATATATATCTATTAATTGCTTATATTTTATTACACATAATATTTCATTACATCCAGTTCAGGCTGCAAGCTCACAACTCAAGCTCTAAAATTTCTTTTGCCATTGTGCTGTATTTTATTATGTCATAAATCATTTGGTTCTGGTATTCTAAGAAAAATGTAACAATTCCCAAGTCTATACACACTTATTTTTTATTACTTGAAATAACCTGCACTGATGAATTGTGCACAATATGACCAGGAACTTGTATTGGGAAAGAAATAGGGTCAATTTTGATTTCATGTTGACTTTAAAAAGGGGCTTATTCCTGTTGTTCTTCTGTGCAGCTACTGCCAAAACATTGTGCCAAAACCATCAGTCAGGCCGTGAACAAGAAGTCGAAAAAGCAGACAGGGAAGAAAGGTGAACCGGAAAGAGAGAAACCTGGTGTTGAGAGCATGAGGAAGAACAGACTCCTGGTCACCAAGTAAGGATGAAACTTACTCTTCTTCTATATCTAGTCAGCACAAACTGAGTCAATCCTTGTTGCTCATACTGTATTTAATGTAGTCTGGGTCATTTTGTCTTTTACTTTGTTCTAGTTTATGTAATTGATGTTTTTTGTCGATGAGGGCATGTATGCGTACCTATTAGAACTCACCAGTAGAGAATCACTGTGTTGAACAAAACCCAGCTGGAGGCTTTTACCTATTATCCTCCCATACGGCAGACATTCAAACAGATCCTCCATATAATATAAAATGGATTTATCCTAAAGCCTGATATGGACACACATGAGCAGTAGTAACAGTATGGGAGCGGTGCGGCCCCATGGTGAGCAGTACTGTTGTGCTGGTTAAGCTTTAGCTGATTGACTGTATAATCTGAAGGAAATTAGTTTTTTAAGGCTGTCGTCTGGTTTTTACAGTCTGGACAAACTGCACACTGCTCTCTCAGAGCTCTGCTTCTCCATTAACTACGTCCCTAACATGATGGTCTGGGAGCACACCTTCACCCCACGCGAGTACCTGACCTCCCACCTGGAGATCCGCTTCACCAAGTAAGTCAGACTTTCATCTTGATGGTTCAGACAACACACCACTTTTGATCAATTGAATGCATCCCTGCAGAATAGAACTATTCAATTCTTTAGAAATAAAAAACCTTACTTACCCCAAACTGAATGGTTTGAATGGTTATGTATCACCGTTTCCACAAAATTATTCATATTAAAATCAACTGAGGAATTAATTATATTTTAAAATATATAAAATTATATGCATGCATGTATGTATGTATGTATGTATGTATGTATGTATGTATGCATGTATGTATGCATGTATGTATGTATGTTTGTGTGTATGTATGTATATAATTATTATTATTATTTTTTTATTATTATTATTATTATTATTATTATTTATAATTTTTTTTAAGTGCTTTACTTACATTTTCTCTTGCAATATTAAATTCTATAATGCTGATTGCTGATCAATCTTTTTTCTGAATCATGTGGGTTTAAAGATCACAACAGCCTGAACTGAATTTGGCTGCTACCTACATAAACACGTCACTGCTCGTTTTATCTATTACGTTACCCACAGTCAACCCTTCGCGATGAGGTCTGTCCGCACTCGTTCCGTACTAGCATCAATCAAATTGATTTGCCTCATAGGGGAGAGTTACTGTTGCGTTTTATGTGAGGGAAAATTGTCTTCCAACTCTCCCTTATTAATTAAGCTGAGAACTCAACGGCTTAAAGAGCCTCTTGGGTTTATTGTTCGATTTGTGTAATTTATTGGACTAGCGTTGAGAGTTTGGGTTAGCATGATATTTGACACTGTTCCAGAATAGAGCTTGTCCAACTAAATAAACATTGGGCAGAGGAATAACAGGTATTTTCCACTGTTGGACTCAAAACTCTGACGCGGATGCATTGGCTGGCCCCTCTCTCCCGGGCTGTGAACCCCTCATGTGGCCGTGCTTCTCAGCAATGAGAGGCCCTGTTAGCAGATCTCACCACCCAACCATGTGCTGTTATTACCCATTTCCATCTGATTGGGTAAATAGCCTTGATTCAGGTCAAAGCATTAAAATAATATGTTGTTGTTATGGATCTGTTTATGGTGGCCACCATTGCTCTCCAAACAACACCACATAACCAAGTCCAAATTGACCCCGTTTACTTTCTTAACATACAGTATATTCCAGGTCTTACTGCGCATGATTAATTGGTGCATGTTATTCCAAAGAAACCAGCTGCCACAGATTTCTTTGTTCTTTTTATTTTCTCTACATTTTTTCTAATATAATATCCTATTTTGTTTGGAAATATTCTACTAATGTTGTATTATTGTTTATTATTTATAACTGCATATTTAGTAGGAAATTTTGTTAGGCAGGATTTTATCCATTGGGTTTTTTTATTATTTGATTGTTCATTTGATTGTATTGGTTATTGTTTTTAAATGATTATTATTAGGCTATTATTTAGTTTTCTTCCTGCTTGGTCTTGTATACATCAGCATTAATGTTGTTTCCGACGCAAGATACGTTTTGATAAAACATTAAGAGAACAAACACTTTGTTCCTTTAGAATTACATGCATTGATTAATCATGCACAATAAAACCAGTTTTTTTTAACTTTCGTTCTGTGTCTGTAACTGTCACTCAGGTCCATAGTTGGGATGACCATGTATAACCAGGCCACACAGGAGATCGCCAAACCATCAGAGCTGCTCACCAGCGTGCGGGCCTACATGACAGTGTTGCAGTCCATTGAGAATTATGTGCAGATTGACATCACCAGAGTATTCAACAATGTGCTGCTGCAGCAGACTCAACACCTGGACAGCCATGGAGAACCAACCATCACCAGCCTCTACACCAACTGGTGAGACTCTATATGTCAATGCTAGAATGGCCACAGTTATTTCAGAGCTTAAAGGGGTGGTTGAATACTTTTTTTAACTTTAGTTAGAGTGTAATGTTGCTGTTTGAGCATAACCAACATCTGCAAAGTTACAAAGTTCAAAGTAAAGGGAGATATTTGCTTTTAAAGAAATCACTTTTTAAGGACTACAACAGACGGCTGGTAGGGACTACGCGACATTCCTCCCGGGTTAGTGACATCACCAACCCTAAAATTTACATAAACCCCGCCCCCTGAACACGATTTATAGATTATCAAGACAGAAAATGCTAATCAATGACTAGAAGATAACTACACATAAGCTACATAAATTCATCATCTAATCATTCAGAAACGTCCTGTTGCATTCTACATGTTGTCACTTCTTCTCAAGTCTCTCCATCATTGTCTGAATCCGGTTTGAACATAAAAGGCTAAAAGTTTTAGAAATTTTCAGTGCATGTCTGTGTGATTGTAAGCTGTTGAAGCTCTGCCCTCTGTGCTGGGAGCAGCAGCTCATTTGCATTTAAAGGAACAGACACAAAACGGTGTGTTTTTGCTCACCCTCAAAAATTTACAGTTTTAACATGCTATATAAAAATATCTGTGGGGTATTTTGAGCTAAAACTTCACATACACACTCTGGGGACATCAAAGACTTATTTTACATCTTGTGAAAAGGGCATTATACCACCCCTTTAACTTTGCTTTCAGGATGAATGGCTCTGTTCCTAAACCAAGTTTACTGCCTACATAGGCTGCTGCTTAGACAGCATCGCAACTGAAATAGAACCTCTTAAGTGACCGATTTAGAGCACTCTACATAGGCAGAAACAAATGGCACCCCTAACTCAATGCTTTGACTTAATATGAATAGAAATTTGGCATTAGCATGTTGTCAAGCTAACAACATGATGCTCTAAAGGCCTCAATATACTTCAAGTGAAATTGAATTGGTGTGGTGTCATTTCGAACAAAACTAGGCCAAAACAAAGTTTTTTCAGGAGTTTGAAATGACTTGCCAAATCGAAATTTCTGGAAAAGTCCGCTCTGGCTGGTAAATACCTTTAGTCCGTGGCGATTAGCTAAACACGAGGCCCCCCGATATACTTCAATCGAAGTCGAAGAGTGAACTGAACTTTTCCTCTTTCCGGAAAAGATTACTCCGACTGGTAAACACCTTGAACTACCATTGTTCCGTGGGGATTGCGTAATAGGTAGATGCGCTTTGGGGCTCTGCCTTCTTTGACGTGGAAATCTTTTCCAGTTCATTTCATGTTTAATACTGTAAAGCTGTTTGGTTTAAAGCAATCTATTGTATTAGGTGCCATATAAATAAACATGACTTTACTTGACTGGAGTGCCAAATTACAGAGCTTGTGCAGGCATCTATGATCAGATGTTTTCTTAACTGCTGTTTTCTCACTGCTGTCATTTTTGTTGTGTGTTTATTTGGTTATTGTGACGAAAGCGCGCTGCACATATTTACAAATTCATCTAAACGCCGCTCTCAGCAGCGTGGGCAGCGTCGGGATGTTCACTAACAGTATACCACTGCAAAGGTATTTTGAACTTCTTTTTACCCTTAAACGAAGAACAAAAAAGAACTTCGCTGTGAGTATATCTGGGCCTTTCAGCTCAACCAGCTCAAACTCACCTACCTGAAAGTTTCTAGTAATCCTGAAGACCTTGATTAGCTGGTTCAGGTGTGTTTAATTAGCATTGGAGCTAAACTCTACAGGACAGTGGCCCTCTCAAGAGCTGAGTGTGAGACCACTACCTTAAAGTGAAACATTGGTTTGGTCTTAATCTGTGCACAGGTATCTGGAGACTCTACTGCGGCAGGTTAGCAACGGTCACATCGCTTACTTTCCTGCCATGAAGGCCTTCGTCAACTTGCCCACAGAGAATGAGCTCACCTTCAATGCAGAGGAGTATTCCGACATATCTGGTGAGGGGAAAAAAGCATGCCACAAAGACACATCGAATAAAAGATTTCCTTGTTTAGAAACATTCCACAATGTTTTCTTCAGATGGATGTGATTATTTTCACACTCAAACTGCCATAGCACATCTAATCGTTCTTGACTTTGTTTCTCAGAAATGCGCTCACTGTCTGAGCTGCTGGGTCCATACGGGATGAAGTTTCTCAGCGAGAGCCTCATGTGGCACATCTCTTCCCAGGTGGCCGAACTCAAGGTGAGCGATAGGGGTCTCTGAGGTGAAAGGTCACATCATTAGGCTTGTCACCGTTCCAGCTTGTTTGCCTTCCTCTGAAATTGTTCAGAAGCACAGTTCTCTGTTGAAGACTGCCTGATTATCTTTTCAACAACATGTTAAACAGTGATTCCCACAGTCACTTTGACTCACCGGCAAGTCAGAATTTGTGGAATTTTATTAATTTATTTACTCAATTAAAGGTTGGCATCCTTTTTGTCAAGTGCCATTTTCAAGTTTCTGAGTTGATCACTGTGCCCACAACCCCCCACCCCACATAAACATATTTTAAATATTGATAATGGCTAACATAGAAACCGTGCTGAACCTCAAATATTTCTGAAGCAATTTTTCATAAAATTTGTTTTACTTTTTTCAAAATTCTATAGTTTGTTTGTTTTCAGGTTTAAATTAGACTTTGAAGAACAGATTTCCAATGGGCCTATTTACACCTGGTCATTCATGTGTTTTTCCATTTACATTAGGCAACGTAACTTGTGTGTCCGCAAAACTAATATAAATCTAATCTTCAATTCCCACGCTATATGCAAATTTAACAGAGTTCATGTCAAATAAAGCAAGAAATTAGCTTAATTTTATTTATCATCAGCTAATTTTAAGATCAAAGACCGCAATTTGAGAGAGAGAGGCATCAGCACTGGTAAGATTTAGTGTGCTACTTTTAATGAAGAAGACTGTGTGTTGAGCGTCAGGATGTAACACTGAACTTTCAGTTTCATTTGCAGCAGTTTGCACGTCGGCTTGCTGAAGAGATGCTCGGCTACTCCTCTACGGCGATGTGTGCTGCAGTAGCGCTGTCGTATCTGGGTACCGGGAGCCGTTATAACACGCTCTCGCACGTCTAGCTTTTACCATTTTAGGAGGAATAAAATTTACATTTGTGGCTTCAACAACCAGATGCATTTTGTCCAATTTCACCTGGAATGTGAAAAAAAGCCCTCTTTTTCTGTCTTTTCATGATTGGATAGTTATCCGATCAGAGAAAACACATGAAGTGACCAGGTACACATGAACAGTGTTTCCACATGCATCACAGTCATATGTTCATCACAGAACATATAATAATGTAATGTGGACTCAGTATACTTGGTTGAATATCTCAGAAATTTACAGCATTGACTATGTACCGCGGAACAAGCTGTAAGCTGTCAGTCAGTAACAGTGTGCACGTGATGCGCAGTCGCGCTAATGGTGTGTCAGAGCTGCGCGTTTTCATTGACTTGCGCATTTTAATTCTCGCACTTTAATTGTATGTATAACTCCTACTTTAATATAACAAGCTGTGTTACTATGAGGAATGATTACCTCAAAATGTAGATCTGTATGTAGGTATGAGGTACTTTATCTGAATGAAATACAAACACCTCTCTTGCTTTTGCTCACGTGCCAGCGATAGGTTGCCGACCCCTGGTCTAATGTGTTGAAGCTGCAAAAATAATGGTTTTATTGGTCGTACAAAAAGATAGTTCCTCACATGAGTAAAGATGGCAGCATCACATGACCTTAGAACAGGGCTGAGAGTAGTACACTTGAGGATGATGACACACATGATGTGTTGATCTTTGTGAATGATGGACGTTCCAATATTACATAAATCTGAAGAGCTTTCTATGGATTTCTGCAGCCACAGATTCCATGTGGGCCTGCTTACCGGGAACAGTGTTTAGGTAGCACTTCCCCTCAGTTATTGGATAACATTTAGACAACGACAACTAAGAACTGTCAGCAATGATAGATTAACGGCAACTATTATCAAACCTGAACCAAATCCTTCTTTGATTACATTGAAGGCAAAGCCTTCCTCATGAAGTATGAATGGTGTATTGTTTGCACTCCCTGACATAATGATGTAGGAATGAACTCTTTTTTTTCTCTCTTAGCCAGACCATCTGCATGTAAAGCCCTGGGTGTTTTTTTCTTCAATATATTTTCTTCAATAATGGTATCAGGTTTGCAAATGCATGATGTATGTAATTGAATCAGCCTTCTGCATTTATAAAAGTTTCTTGAGAAACAAGAGCCAACCAAAGTGTGTGAACACAGGCTTTTAACTTGCAAACTTCTCTCCCTCAGCTGAAAGTAATTTGTAGGAAAAAGAACCAAGTTTCCTATCTGACTCACAATCAGCTGGGGAGTGAAATGGTTTATTTTGCATTTCTATTCTGCGCCATGTTCACCAAAGGACTTTAACGTGAAATATGTTTTCTCTTAGAGCTCAAATTACGCAAATCGTTTGTTGACATGCAAACTCGTGCTCTTGCATTTCTTCACAGTTCCCATCTCAGGTGATTTCATGCAGCTACTGTTCAAAATTGTTCGGCTTTGGTGTTAAAAGTAATGTTCTGGGTTCAAAGTTAAGTTAAATCGACAGTTTGTGCCAACTATCACATTCAAAATATTTTCTGGTAATCAACATTGTCATAAATGCTGTTGTTAGATTGTAATGTCTTTTAAGATGCATGTAGGTTATTATGTCCTCCCGTGGAAGGATGTACAGACTTCTTTCCTGCGTATTCATCATACGTCTTTTGTTGCCATTACAGAAACTTGTGGTGGACAATGTGGAGGTTCTGACCCAGATGAGGACCAGTTTCGACAAGCCGGACCATATGGCAGCACTCTTTAAGCGGCTCTCATGTGAGTATCCATTGTGGGACTTTTAATTATATACACTAACTTCAAAAGCTTAGGGTCAGTAAGAATATATTTTTTTTAATTCATACTTCTATTCAGCAAGGATGCAATAAATTGGTCAAAAGTGAAATTTTAACACTAAATGCAATAGAAAACTAAATTCCTTTTTTTTCCCCGCTGATCCAGTTCAGGTGAATCTGCCAATGTACAGCATGTAAAAACAAAGCAAACTGTGTTTGGTCACTTTGTATGTCACTTTTCTTTCTGTCAAAGTGGCAGTTTTTGGCCAGAATTAGCTTTAATAAGAGAAGACTTACATTTTGAAATAGTTTTAGAGTCCTAATATTGTGAGGCAAGGTCAGAAAAAAAAAGGGCATTTTTATTAGAATATTTTTTATTTTTTTTAAATTACATTTCCAGTCATGTCCACTTACCACAGGTTGAGAAGCACTGTATTAGACAATACCTGTTTGGAATTTCATGGTATGATTTGTAATAACACCCACCCAGCACTCCCCATGGCAGACAGGACCCTCTACAGAGAGCTATTTATGGTATTTGTTATGGCTTATCCTCATACAATCATGTATTACTAAGCTCAAATGTGAGCAGGAATTTAAAAATCCCGTCTGAGGAATGTGGCCCATATACACACCACCTGCAGACCTATTTTTAGTGGTTCTAAAGGACCAAAATGTCCTATTTTTGGAAGTTATTAATAAGACTTGTCTTCTATTTCTGTAGCGGTTGACAGCGTGCTGAAACGGATGACCATCATCGGTGTGATTTTGTCGTTCCGCTCTCTGGCTCAGGAAGCTCTCAGAGATGTGAGTTGTTATGCAGATGTATCGTCTCGTTTCTCTCACACTCACATGGGCAGCACTTCAATTCAACGGAGGGATGGTGTACATCTCAGAGCTGAGATCTTGCTAATTTCAAAGCTGTATTACTTTTTTCTACCATGAAACACAGAAGGAGATGTTGGGTAAAATGTTCAAGCTGCTATTTTTCCATAATGCAGGCAGTGATTTGTACAACCAAGCTCCAAAAAGGACAAAAAAGCAGCATCACACTAGGTGATCTGAACCGTGCCCAGGCACATTTGACCCCCAAAGTCTGGTTTGTTCGCTCCTGGTCTGATCGCTCCGTACCGTGCCCGGGCGTGGTTCATTTAACCTTCCCTGGCCTGCTACAATCGCGCACAGTACACTCTAAGTAGTCCATATGAATAAATTCAAAGTCTTTTGATGTCATGTGATGTCTTTGTGTGATGAACAGAGGTTCTTGAAGTTCTCAAATCTCATTTGCATTCTTATATATTCAAATCAGTGTTATTAACTTAAACTAACACTATTAAAAATAATTTTTGTTCATACAAATAAAGCTGAAATAAAATTAAATGTATTTTTAGTTAAAAAACTTAAATGAAAATTAGAAATGTTGCATTTGCAGCCAACTAAAAGAAACATTTAAGTCAAAGTACTACAAAGTACTGCATCTGAAAGTTGAATAAATAATCTTTCCATTGATGTATAGTTTGTTAGGATAGGACAATATTTGGCCGAGATACGACTATTAGAAAATCTGGAATCTGAGGGTGCAAAAAAATCGAAACACTGAGAAAATCGCCTTTAAAGTTGTCCATTTATGTTGGCGATTGTGCTGCATTCACTCACAAAAATAAATGTTTTATATATTTACGGTGGGAAATTTACAAAATATCTTCATGGAACATGATCTTTACTTAATATCCTAATGATTTTTGGCATAAAAGAAAAATCGATAATTTTGACCCATACAATGTATTGTTGGCTATTGCCACAAATATACCCGTGCGACATGTGACTGGTTTTGTGATCCAGGATCACATATTAATAAATACTATAATAGTGTATAAATTATGCTAAAATTACACTGATTCAAATGTCACCTGAAGATGCATCAGGTTTGGTTGTCACGTGTCACATGACAAGTTTGAATATGAAGTTTGAATCAATGAGATGTTAATGAATGATAATTGAATTTTTTTTGCCTATTTACAATCATATGTTCATATATATAATTTGGTTTTAGAAGACTTGTTGGAATATAGTAATATTGACTATAATTAATGTTTTTGTGTGCTTTTTGGAGCTTGGTGGCATAAATCACTATCAACTTTTATTGTAAGGAAACAAGCGGCTCAGACATTCTTCTGACTTTCGTGTTTGAAGGAAGACAGAAAATAATATGGCATTGGAATGAGGTGGAGGTTGACAGTTAGCTATTCCTTTGTTTGGAAATGTTGTTGAGCTCTAATCACAGATGTGTCCTTTTCTCCAGGTGCTGTCCTGCCACATTCCCTTCCTGGTGAGCTCCGTGGAAGACTTCAAAGACCACATTCCTCGTGAAACTGACATGAAGGTAGGTGACTTTGAGGCTTGCTGTTGGCAGTAACAGTGGGCCGCTGGACCTGAAATTCTCCTTTTTCTCAGGTTGCCATGAACGTGTATGAGCTGTCTTCTGCCGCAGGCCTGCCCTGTGAGATCGACCCTGCTCTTGTAGTGGCTCTGTCTTCCCAGAAGTCTGGTAAGTTCTTTAAGAACATTTGAAATGGCAATGCACATCAGGCCATTTTGATCCCAGATGCAATCTCTTTTTTTTTTTTTTTGCATCAAAATAAAAACACTAGCTTTCAAAAGTTTGGGGTCAGTAAGAATGTTTATGTGAAAGATTATTCTCAGTGAATGATAATTGAAATTTCAACCCATTTACTCACACAATCATATGTTCATGTATATCATATGGCTTTAAAAGGCTGGGAATTAGTGTTCATTTTGTCAGCTATTTTCAATTTAGTCTTAGCCATGTGTCACTTTTTTAGTTTTTATCATATTTAGTCAACATTGTCCTGTTCTTGTTTAGTCTAGTTTTAGTTGACTAAATGTCTGAGCATTTTAGTCTAGTTTTAGTCACTATAATCTTAGTCACCTTTTCGTCAAGCTGCATAATGTTTAAATTAATAATCCCAATAATTTTGCTCAACATTATAATCTATTATAATTAATAGAAATGTATTTTTACATTTCATTAGGATTATTGCACTCTCACCTATAAGCACAAATCAAGAGAATGTCAACCCATACGCCTCGTTTATTTTACCTCATCTAGTTCCCTGATTTATTATAGGCTATTTTTCATAGGCTATAGGCCTACTGGTAAAATAAGAAACTTCTCTCAAAAATTAAAATAGTGAAATTCCTAGTAGTCCAATAATTCCAAATTATGTTCATGTTTTTCTATTAAAACAACAGCAAAAAACACTTTGTATTGTCAGACAGAGGTGTCATTTAAGCAGAAAATATTAATTGGAGCTCGCTAAAAGCAGCTAACTGGTCTGTGTTTTCAGATCATCCATGCTTCTTTCGCAGTGTAGAAAGAGAGCATGTGCATGGTTGCCAGATTGCAAATATGAATTAAAACACCGGGTAGAAAACGTGTTCTTTTAATAAAAAAGCTCTGATTGGGAATTTAAATTCTTGAAATCTGGCAATCGTAAGCATGAAAGCTCGAAGCGGCTTGTTAAAAACAGTCTGTAATCTCTTTTATTTGACAAAAACAAAGTGATTTTGATCAGGTTTTTAGTTTTTTTTAACTACATTTTAGTCACGTCTTTTTTCGACAACGATATTGCATGTTGATATTGTCACAGTTTCGTTAATGACGTTGGTGTCTTCTTGTCTTAGTCATAGAAAAATTTTCATAATTATTATTATTCACTACTTATATAGCGCACAAATCATTTATTTCAGACCATTCAAAATGGCAATGCATCCCAGATGCAACTGTTAAATCCATTTACCAAGGGAAGTTCTTTGGTTTTGGCCTCCTAAGAAAGTGCAGATATGCATCAGGTGTTTTTGCTCTAGATTTGTTAGAACAGTGAACGTCCACTTTTGGATTGCTCCTTTCATCAGCATTTGCCACAAAATGCCTAGTTACCAAAGTGTGACGTCAGTGTGCACACACTTGAAAGAAAAGTTGAACAGGAATTCTTTTTCCAAAGTGCACTTTGGTGCTCACATCTAAAGACCATTTTATGCCAAATGATTTACCAGAAATCCCTGTATTAAGACCTTGGATGCAAGCTAGCTGGCTGTAAAAAAAAAAAAAAAAAGTTTGGTTTGTGCTGAAACGTTAAGTGGTATCACATGCTTTATATCAATCTGGTCAAGTACTTCAGCGTTAGGATGCTCGCTTGCACTGTGATTACGGTGTAACCTCACACTATAATACACACTCAAAAACATGCATTACATCCACACCCATGTTCACGTTGGTCACAGTATCAGTTCACCATGTCTTATTATTTCTGTGGTGAATGATTTCACAAGAAAGTTTAAAACCTCACATGGCCAGGCCTATCTTAACCACAACCTCAAGAGTTAAAAATAATAAAAAAATATATGTGCATAGCAGATCTGCCCTTTAGTGTCTCATGAGAGCTGTTTTGAGGAGTAGCTAACTAAAAGTGACATGTGACAGTACTCGGCTCTTTTCAAAACAGCGTCACTTTACCAGTAACGCTACTTTTTTGTGTAAATATGTACTTGCGTTTTTTGGTTTACTAATGCAGCCTTACAGCCAAGCAAACTGAGGCGATAATTCAACATTTTTACTTTTTTTTTAATCGGTTCATTCAGTGGACTGGTTCAAAAAAATGTATTGATTGGTTGTTTAATGGGAAATATTTAGGTAAATGCTGCTGTTTGTCACGATTGTTTTTGACTCAGTTCTGTGAATTTTATTTAGCAAGGATGCATTAAATTGAACAAAAGTGACACTTAAGTCATTTATAATTTTACAAAAAGATTTGTATCTAAATTAAATTCTTTTGAACTTTCTATTCATCAAAGCTGGAAAAAAACACAGTTTTACGGTTTACACAAAATATCAAGCAGCACAAGTCATCATCGATGATGATGATAATAAGAAATCAGCATATTAGAATGATTTCTGAAGCATCATGTGACACTTCATAAGACTGGAGTTATGATGCTGAAAATTCAGTTTTCTATTTTAATATATTTAAAAATGTAGTTTTAAATTGCAATAATAATTCACAATATTGCATTTTTTTTTTACTGTATTTTTGATCAAATAACAATAAAATGTAAAATGTATTTACATTTTTTTAAATATTATAATTTCTTACCAAGCCCAAACTTTTGAATAGGAGCAAATGTAAAATTATAATTGCACTACATTGCACTAAAGTTATCATTAAACTCATATATTAAACTTATTATGTTATACCTAAAATGCTTCAGTCACACTACTGTGATCATATGCATTTGTCCAGCATTGCTTATCAAACCTTCATGAGGCATTAGAGCCCGTTCGAGGAATCCGCTTCCTGAGAAGGGCCTTGTGCACTTTAAACACCTCATACCGCACAGCAGTTCTCTCCAATTGAGCAAAGCTCTCCGGTGAACAGCTTTCATTTTCTCAGAGCAGCCCAGAGCCTCCAGGGCCTCTTGGCCAGCTCCGATGTTGTTGTTCTATTCCCCTGATGGTTAAATCCAAACGTCTTCTGTTTACTATCTAAATAGCGAGTCAACTAAAACTAGACTTAATTGAATCACACCCAAATGCTGTTGCACTAATAACATAAATAAGAGTTAACTTTTTGGACATTAGTGCCGTTTGTCTTGGCTCTTCACAGAGATTTTCAGACACTGTCCAAAGAGAGAAATGTAATCGCTGCAATTTCCCTGCTGTCTCACAATGGCAACACATCAGTACTTCTCCCGAGTTACCTTAAGGAAAACTCATGAACTCAATTCTTCTTGTTTGTAACAGAAAATATTAGCCCAGAGGAAGAGTACAAGATCGCCTGCCTGTTGATGGTCTTCGTGGCCGTTTCCATGCCGACCCTGGCCAGCAACGTGATGTCACAGTACAGTCCCGCAATAGAAGGTACCAATTTTTGCATTTCAGACTCGCGCTGAACCGCTGCGAATGAAATCAGATTATATCTGTGCTGTTTGAACTGCGGTCCGCTGGAACGACGCGTTTTAATGTGCATGACATTTATCGTGTGTGTTAACTCTCTATAAATCTTTTAAGGTCACTGCAACAACATTCACTGTCTGGCTAAAGCGATAAACCAGATTGCCGCTGCTCTCTTCACTATCCACAAGGGCAGCATAGAGGATCGCCTAAAAGAGTTCCTTGCCGTAAGTAACAGTATTAGCTGTAATTGTCCTAAATCCTGGCTTAAAGGTGTTTCTGTTCAATACTTTTACTCTACAACATGCAATTTACATTAACATGTCAACAATAAATACTCCATTTATGCAACTCTCACTGTGGGATTTTGCAGCTTAATAAAATCCTCTAATTCTTCCCCAGCTCGCCTCCTCCAGCCTGCTGAAGATTGGACAGGAGACGGATAAAACCACTACACGGAACAGGGAGTCTGTTTACCTGCTTCTGGACATGGTGAGTGAATCCTAAAGAGAGAGCGCTTCATGACGGTGTGCAACAGTGGAGTTGCAGAAGTGAAAATCATTTTCTCCATAGACAGAAACATCAATTTTTAATGATCGCGTATTAATCTTTCAAGACAGACTTTCTGAGGTTTTCAATGATATATGATATATACTTCTGTAATTGTGCAGTGTAATTAAAAAAAAAAAATTAATTGCCAAATTCATGGTGAAGAATTACACTGGCCATAATCCTAAAGAGAATTCCACTCTCCGATGTGACTCGCTGATTAACTACGATGCAGAAATGCATAGATGTTGAAGAAGCAGCTAGTCTCTACTGTTTCCCGAAACTGTAGTAACACGGTTTGGGAATGTTCGTTGAAACTATGGTTTTGAGAAATGGCAAATCGTTGAACTGTTTGTAACCACAGATCTTGCGACCATAGTTGGCTAATGATGCTTTCTGGAAACGCACCCATTTATGTTACCAACTAAACAGGAATCACAGCCTGACAAATGATGGGATTAAGTCGGTTTTCCCCACACTTCAGACTACATTCATTTGGGGGAAAAAAATCTATTTAAATAATAATAATAATAAATAAATGCTGTTGTTTCTATTCATCAAAGAATCCTGGAAAAATGTATCAGTTTCCAGGAAAATATTAAGTGGCAGAACTGTTTTCAGTATTAATAAAATAATAAATGTTTCTTGAGCAGCAAATCAGCCTATTAGAATGATTTCTGGAGGATCATGTGACACTGAAGACTGGAGTAAGGATACTGAAAATTCAGCTTTGCATCACAGGAATTAATTACATTTTAAAATGTATTCAAATAGAAAAATATGATTTTAATAATATATAACAATATTATTCTTTTTCAAATAATTCATTTCAAATGGAAAAAAATTGAAGTAAATGTAAATCGTTTTTATGCTTATCAGTGACTGAAGTCGGTAGTTTTATATCGTAACGTTGCAGTGCTTTATGGGATAAGTAGTTCATTCCCTCAGAAATGATATGAAGAACAGTCTTGTCTTTCTTGTTTTCATATACTCTGTTGGTTCGAACCAAATGCTGTAATATTATGATTGATCTCACAACGAATTGGTTTGGGTCAAGGCTTAGAACTAAAGATTGTTTTGAAATCCCGATGGAAAAAGTTTATGGGGAAAAATACTTCAGAGAACCAAGCCAACTGAAAAAGTGGGCAGCAACTTTTGTTGCGCTCCATATTTCCATCTTTAGTCCATAAGCATCTGATGACTGGGAAAATGTGCTAAGGGCTGTTTCTGTTGTTTGTATGTGAGAGTCACGCAGCTCTTTTGATCTGTAAGGCTTGTGTGGGATTTGTCCGTGGGATTCTTCACTCTTTGAAGCGTAATCTGCAGGATGCACTGAATTAGGCTGTAATGGAAAGCTAGGAGTTTTTTTTTTTTATCAGACTGAGCCCACATGTGTCAGTTTCAGCAGAACATCCCAATCACCCTGAGATCTGTTCTGAAAGTGATTGTTTTTGTCTAGATCGTTCAAGAATCACCATTCCTCACCATGGACCTCTTGGAATCCTGCTTCCCGTACGTCCTGCTCCGGAACGCCTACCATGCCGTATACAAGCAGTCTGTGTCTTCTTCCGCATAAGAGTTCCTGTGCGAAGAGCACTCGAGGGGCGGATACTTCAACCCTCATTCCATATTCCTCCGTAGGATTCTCCAATGTTATAGTCTTACCAGTTCAAGACTTTTAATGGGATCAAATCTTTTATAACACTGAATTAAGAGGGGGAAAAAAGGAAAAAATTACTTGATTATTGTCCACTTACAATAATCGAATTTGATCCCAGGGACTAGTGACACTAATTACCTTTTTTCTTTTTTTTTTCTTTTTTTTTTTTTTTTTTTTTTTTGGTTTGTGTTTTAATTTGCAATGGTTAAACATGGAAACAAACACATTAAATAGTGAATTGTGTGTGGTGGGATGTGGGGGGAGGGCAGGGGTGAATTGTTAAAAACTCATACATCATGCTAAATGCTTGTTACGATGACAGATGCCTCTATGAAACAGTGATTCTTTTTTTGATGTTGTTCTAGATCTAATCTGTGTGGGTTACTGCGTGCTTTCTCTCTCTCTCCCTCCCTGTGAATTTGCATTGATTTTCATTACACTTTGTGTTCCTTTGACATACTTGCCAAATTAATAGATATAACATCGCATTTGGATTGAAAAGGCAGAATTGTGCATAACTACATGGTATAAAAGCAACCTAGTGTTGTTTGTACAAAGCATAGTATAATTTTTTAACTAACTTTCATTGACACTCCATTGTACCTGTCTGTGAGCTATAATAAACATTCTTACATATTTATTGAATGTTTATCAGTTGTTTCCCCTTCCTCTCCCTTAACTGGTTTTATATGTTTTGGATTTTTTGGAAATGACAATGTATCTTCCATAACATGAATAAACATCAGGTCATATGCAGTTTGACTGGTCCACTTTAATGCTGTTTAGTGATATAAATGTATTTTTTGTTTAGATCATAATTACAGCCAGCAGGTTTCTGATGAAATATCCGGAAAATTGTTCTTTTGAGTCGATACTTTTTATAATAATTATGTCAAACCAATTCACATATTTTTCTAAGTTATTTAACAGATTCTTCTTGATGTGTGAACAGAGTGGAAACCCTGAAACCGGTAGCATCTGTGATTTTTGACGTATTATGCAGGAAAATGAAAAATGGCTTCTAAAACCAGCATTTTACTATTCTGTTTTTGTCCAAGCTGTAAGAACATTGCTGAAATTCTTTGATCACAGGCTGCTCATCTAAATCTTCTCACATAAACTGAGCCAAAGGGCACACGGTTTGTGCAGATGTTTTAAAAGGCTGTATATTTACTTTTAAGGACTTGTTTCCACCTTTTGTTTAGGCTTTTTAGCTTCACATTTAAATTGTATGTGACCCTTTTTGGCGTAGAGATAAAAACCAAATTATTATGTTGCTGCTGAGGGGGGAAAAAAATCATATTTCCTCGGGTGTGATGACAGTACATTTTTAATTAAGCGCTGTGCATGCATAACGATTTGCTAAAGCTTTTCTAGATTGTCTCCCGCTCATAACATATTGATATATTTGGTGCACAGCGACACTATGTCAGGGGTTATATCCTCTGGTGGATAGATATCACTTAGTTAATTTGCTTAATAGAGCTCTTTACAATCCTAAAACCTAGAAGAGAATTAGCAGGGTACTTTCGCGCGATGAGTTCCCTCAGGAGTTTCTAATTGTTTTGGTTTTTTAGCATAGCAGTTTTTCGATTTTAGTAAATTAACATTTCTTGAAGATTCTTTCTCATTTTGTTGTGCAACATCAGTCATATATAGAGATATGAAGAAAAAAGACTATAAACGACTGTCTGATCATGTACTCGCATCCTTATGGTAATTGTAGTTTTTCTGTAGTAACTTGCTAGCAACTAGAATTTTTCAAAAATCATGTCTGAGGTATGAATGTGTACTTTGTTATAAAACGCGAAATGAATGTTAAACAATCACAACACATTAGCAACACACTCATTGTACTCACAAATCAAACACTGCTTTGCTAAAAACATTCCTTGGCAAATTAGCCTTCAGGTAGGCTATAGCCAACGAGTTGATTAAACGGATGAATAAGATTTTAATGAAAATTTGTGCCCTTAATATTTTTATCATGATGCAATTTGATTAGCAATAAGGCGCTTTAGAAATGTCTCCATATTTTATTATGTCAAACATTCCTATGGCATAACGTTACATATGCGAAAACATCTGTTAATTAAGCCTAACGTTGGACTAAATGGACTACAATAGCATGTAAAGTTTGAGTTCTAATTGCTTTTACCTTATTGTAGTTCCCTAATAAACACAGCCCGATGTTTATTAGAAGTCTGCCTTTAAATTAACACCACCTTATGTCCACAACTCTATTTGTGTACTATTTTACTTGTTCAAATAGCGCTTTTATCTTGGCTAAAGTAATTTACGGCAGCAGTAAGTCAACAGTCGTATGTTTGATGGCGCAACAGGAGACTGAAGTGATGGAGAAGGAGGTGCTTCGTCTTGTCCCCAGCCCACCTCCTCTCCTCTTATTCCTCCTCCTCCAGTCGCTTTCTGTCAGCAGGAGCTGGAGGAGAGATCAGTTCACCAGCGCGCGCTCCTGAAGCGAGGAACCCAACGACTCATCCAGTAGCCTAGCTCGACTCATCTCGCGCGTCACCGTTTCCACGAGAGAATTTTTGTATTTATTTTTTTCATCTCCATTTCAGCGAGAGTTTAAAACGATGAGATTCCCTTATCCGTGTTTTTGATGCAATACTTCAGTATGGTGAAGTTAGTTTGAGAAACTTTGTTTTGGGGAGCTTTTACGCGCAAGAGTCTCCAGCTCTCCAGAAGATCTCCGCATGTCCTTGGTGAATCATAACTAGCTTCTTCTCTCAATTGTGGTTTTTTTTATTATTTTTTTATCACACACACATACAAAAAGATGTTTTCCTACGAGATGTTCATCTGCGTCCTGGCCATCGCCTGTCTTCTGGAGATCCCCCGAGGCACCTCGGCCGCGTCCTGCGAGCCCATCCGCATCCCAATGTGCAGGACCATGCCGTGGAACATGACCAAGATGCCCAACCACCTTCATCACAGCACGCAGGCCAACGCCGTGCTCGCCATCGAGCAGTTTGAAGGGCTCCTGGGCACCCAGTGCAGCCCGGACCTGCTGTTCTTCCTATGCGCCATGTACGCGCCCATATGCACCATCGATTTCCAGCACGACCCCATCAAGCCCTGCAAGTCCGTGTGCGAGCGGGCCAAGTGCGGCTGCGAGCCGGTCATGAAGAAGTACAACCATACGTGGCCGGAGAGTCTGGCCTGCGAGGAGCTGCCCGTGTACGACCGAGGAGTCTGCATCTCACCTGAGGCCATAGTCAAGGCAGAGGGGCCAGGTCATTTATGATTTATGCTATTTATTTATTCTATGTATTATTATTTTTATATACGGAAAATTCAGGTAAATTGGGATTCTTTTGACAGTCATCTCAGTGGCAAAATGTACACAAATTTATCCTTTATAAATGTACTTATATAATGCAGATACAGATTTTATTGTATGCATAGTATGTAATGTGTAAATATTATGATAATTGTTCTTATTATTAATATATAGGATGAGCTCAGGTAAATTGGAGAACATTTGTTTGTAGTTTCAATGTCAAAAAGTGGACCAGTTTATATTATATTTATATACTTTATTATATTATATTATATTATATTATATTATATTATATTATATTATATTATATTATATTATATTATATTATATTATATTATATAGCCTACATTGAAAGGTGAATTCAGCACTTTTGACAGTCATCTCAGTCTCCAGAGTGGCTCAATTTATATGGATTCACCCTATATTTAAGTAATTGAGTGATTATTAATTGTATGAATAGTTTATAATATTTACTGTATTATTGTTTCTAATATCTGTAATCATTACCATCAGTGAAATTCTGTGAAAATAATCCTTGAACATTTCTTCCCTAAAGATAATCCTTACTATCAAGACCCTTCAAAATGTAATCCTGGTAAGAATTATTTTGATATTTTGTTTTGAAAATGTGTTTAATATTGCAGATTTAAAGAGGTTTATTTTAGAATAAATATCTAGAAACTTGATAGTTTAGATCAAGAAAAGAATGAAATGCAAGTTGAACACTAAACTCAGTTCTGGTTCTTGTACAGAGGGAAACCCAGACTTCCCGATGGATTCACACAATGCCAACTGCAAAGGAGCTAATGGTATACTAATTAAGCATCATTACTGTTTACAGTATTTATATGCATATTTTTTGTTTTTGTTTTAGTGCATAATTCAGAATGAATATTAGATAGCATATAAGTGTAGTATAGTCTATTTTGCTCTTTAGATATAAAATTAATAAATTAATAAAATATATAATACCTTTACTTTTACAGATCGGTGCAAATGCAAGTCTGTGAGACTTGGTCAAAAGACATATTCAAAGAACAATTACAATTATGGTAAGGCCTGGATGGTATTTTTGCAATTGTTCCTTGTGTAAAGTTCTCAAAGTCTCAAACTGCTTTGTTTTTTGTTTTTGCATTGTATTTCTTACACATTCTCTCTCTTTCCTTAACAGCAAGTTAAAACTGAAAGTGCTTTTTGTAATGCTAAAAAACTGGACACGCTTTCACTGTTTCTCTTTGCAGTCATCCGGGCAAGAGTGAAAGAAATAAAGACTAGAAATCATGACCTGAGCGCAATCGTGGAGGTCAAAGACGTTCTGAAGTCTTCTCTGGTCAACATCCCTCGAGACATCGTCACTCTTTATTACAACTCTGGGTGTCTGTGTCCTCCACTAGCAGCCAATGAGGAATACATCATCATGGGTTATGAAAACGAGGAAAGGTCCAGGTAAAACTTGATTGATGTGATAGATCGGATATTGTGGATTATATTCCTGCTGTCATAATCAATCATTTCTCCAACAGACTGCTGCTCATTGATGGATCCATTGCACAGAAGTGGAAAGACAAAATGGGACGGAAAGTGAAGGTACATGATATGAACGCATACGCCGCCCAAAACACAGAGCGGCCCAAAAACTATTTAGATGTTTAAGTTTGAAATATCTAAATGTCAAATGTCATGACATGCAAAATATCAAATCAAGTAGGGTCTGCAATCAAATGATGCTTGATGATACTTTTATAAACCAGTTTTGCTTAATAAATTTTAATCAACCGGCCTGAAGGTGATTTTTAGTGGATGAGTGAAGTCAGTTCTCCTCAAGTTCACTCAAGTATCCTAAGAAAGTAACCACAGGTATAGAGATTTTTATTCATATATTTATTTATATTGAAAATAAATAAATCAAAGATTGCAGAAGAAAAACATTTCCTTTCTAGTTTTTGTGGCCATATATATAAACTTTGACTTCTTTTTGAAAATTATAAAAGGTTTTTTTTTTCAATAATAAAAAAACAAACTTCTTTATGTAAATCTAATATAACAAAATTTATATATTTTAAGTGTCCAAATATATACATGTATATATATACATATATATATATATACATATATATATATATATATATATATATATATATATATATATACATATATATATATATATATATATATATATATATATACATATATATATATATATATATATATATATACATATATATATATATATATATATATATATATATATATGTATGTATGTATGTATATTTGGACACTTAAAATATATATAAAAAAATGTATGTATATATATATATATATATATATCGTTTTTGTGGACATAATGTCTAGCATGTAAATATATATTTTCTTCTGCAAACTTTGACTTCTTTTTGAAAATTATAAAAACAAACATCTTAAAATGTTATTATAAAAACAAACTTCTTTATGTGAATCTAAATATCTAATCTAAATCTAATCTAATATATATATATATATATATATATATATATATATATATATATATATATATATATACAGTACATAGACAATTATATGTAAATATATATATTATTTTATTAAATTTTTTGGCCATAATGTCTATAGGAAGGACATATGTTTTTATTTTGCAAACTTGGAATAAAGTATTGTTAATTTCTGGGTTCTATGCCTCTGACCAGCTGACATAAAATCTAACACTGTAGAGCCTTTGAATGAGCGTATGGAAAGAGGCCCCTGATGCAGAGGGCAATGGGAAGTGACTAATGTTTTATGTGTTTGCCAGCGCTGGGACCAGCTTTTGCGTGAGCAGAGCCGAGCAAACTCAGGCAGGAGCAACACGAGACGGAGCCGCCACTAACTGTCCTCGGAAAACCCACACGGACAAGCCCGAGGAGGAGAAGAGGGTCATGAATCTGAAAAATTGCACTATTGTACTTTTTGTTGTTTGTTTTTCATTTTTTGGCTGAGACTGTTTTTTTTTAGTTGTTGCTTCAAGTTTTATTGTTGTTCTATTCTCATAAACAAAATGTTGCCTTTGCACAAACAAAATGTTGGTTTGACATTGCTTTGTATACTTGTTGGGAAAGGGTTGGCGAGTGTCGGGCAGCGTTTGCCCATCAAAGTGGGAAGGGGTGAACGGGAGGGAGGAATATTATTCTAGCGCCGTCGAGGTGGAGAGCCACGGAGATGCCAGTGTGCTTTGACATGATGCAGCGCTATGTTGAGCTCTCTGCGTTCAAAGGCAACAAACACACTCTCATCACGAAGAGCAGCTCCGCTGAATTTCCCCCTCAGGAGGTTTAAACGTTCTTCAGAAGAACAATGAACAGTGTGGTCGGAGAGAGAGAGAGAGAGAGAAAGAAAGAGAGAGAGAATCCTTTTGGCAGAAGCACAAAGACATCAAGATGATCCAAGACTAGGAGTGTAACATTATCGTGGACGACGAAAACAAGCTGTTGGGCTTTCTGAATGATGTTCATTTAAAAAAAAAGATAAAGCATTTTACGTGATAATTCCTGTAGTTCTGTTCTCTCTTAGATATGCTTGATCTTAAATGTCATTCATGGGAAGGCGTTGCATTTAAAGTATCATGCAATGGAAACTGCTACAAACTGTACATAATGCTTCAGAGTCCATTATTCAGTCTATAACTCTGTTGTTAAACACATCTGGCTGATGACATGTCTATGTTATATTTGTATGCATTGTTAATGTCATCTGTAAACAGACATTCTGTCTTCCAAGACAAACGAGAACAATTCTTCACTGTGTTTCGGTTCAAGTAAAGATGTTTAATCTTATTCGAGTGTGACATGTATTTATTTTTATTTATTTATTTCAGCATCCTTATTAAGAGGTTGCGAACTGCTCTGAAATCAAAACTGACCATTTTTACTTATTTAAGGTTAAAATGTGTCATTTCTACAACACATTTGGGAATTACAAAAAGACAATGACTGTTTTCAAGCGGGTTTCCTGACCTGAAAACTCCCCTCGTCTTCCTTTGGCCATTGGTCCCTGGATAGAGAGCAGACCTGGAGCCAGTCCAAACTAGATTTGTGAAGCATTCCTGCTGTCAGGGAAAGAGAGAGAGTCTCTGTTTATGCTTCTCGATGCTGCGGGTCAGTATAGGGCCCGTAATCTACAGTAATAGAGTCCTACAGACTCACTCCTGAGAGCTGCTGCTGACCCCACGTCCACCAGCACAGGTACAGACTGCGACAGAGCATGTTTAGTGCCCACAAATACCACAAAACATACTGTAAGAGAGTTTTAAAGAAACATGAAATGTATTTGATGCTACTTTTTGTAATGCATGTTCCTGCTCTTATTGTGCATGATTCATCAGTGCCCGTTATTCTATATAAAACGTATCTTTGTAGTCTTTACCATTTTTAAAGTTTAAAGTTGGCATCAAGGTAGTTGAAACAAAATGTTAACTGAATTAAAATAAAACCAAAAAAATATTTTTTTTTATTATTTTTATTTTATTTCAGCTAGCTGCCAAAGCAAAATTTCTCATTTTCTTTTAGTTTAACTTGAAGTACTAAAAACTAGTGCAAATTGATTAATCGCATCTAACATAAAAGTTTGTAATTTACATGCACACACACAGATATACACACACACACACACACACACATATATATATATATATATATATGTGTGTGTGTGTGTGTGTGTATATACAAATATTTAATATTAGATGATTAATTGTGATACTTAAACTAAATAAACTAAAACTGATTCATAAAAACTATTTAGATATATATATATATATATATATATATATTTAAAAAAAACAGTAAAAATGACACAAACACAACAAAATCAGTAAAACTTTAACTAGAATTCAAGTGAAAATATAAAAATAAATTCTATTTTAACATATTAACAAAAATAACAGCTTCAATGTATGACTATGAAAAGATATAAATCAATGAAATAACATTGGTTGGCATTAAATGAAATTCCACCCTCTAAATGCATGTTATTGATTTTACAGTGAACAAATCGTCCATGCAAATGTTTCAGTTTCTATTTATTCATTTATTTATTTATTGACCTCTTAATGTTTAATCAAAATATAAAATAGTTCTCTCTTGTGACTTATGCAGGACTTCCCCAATCATTTAGTCTCTGCAAGCTCATGTTCATCTTCCCCCATATTTCAACATCCAATCAATAACTGACACATAAAACCAAGTCCCCGCCCTACTTTTTTATAATAAACTGTAACACTCACATAACAATATGGAAGATAAGATCTGTCGCTACTTCCGTTTCATCGTATGACTTCCTCTGCCTGTTATATTATATTTTGTTAATATAAAATAATATATTTTAAAATATATTATAAATAAATAATATTAATTAATTATAAATTATATGGCTTGTTAATGGCTTTTGTGGTTGAGGTCGTGTCACACCTGTCCATGTTAGCTTTGATTGGATGCGTTGTTGATGTCAACAACATCAATCTTATGCATGATATATGGTTAGATGTATTATTCACAAATAGAAAGTTTTTTTCTTTTTCTTTTCCCTGCTGTCCTTGACTTTCTCAGAACAGACCTGCGACCCATGGTTTGAGAGCCACTGCTATAGGCAATCTATCCAGTGAGTGCTGACCCATGTTATGTCATGCTGTCGGATGCTGCTGGCCAAAGAAAAATTACTCTGCAACAAATTTATGTACGTGAAGGTTCGTCGTAATCACAGGCAGGGGGTTTATGGGAGAATTAACATGAAATGGATTATTTATTGTGACATAAATTGACCAGCCTGTCTTGGCTTGTGGATCTTATGGTAAGAGCCACTGTAACCGAGGCTAATGAAATGCTCCCACAATCAGTCTGTCCTGCTGCCCTCATATTTTAACTTGTTGAAATTATGCGACATGTGGGAGCCATCAAACAACATAGCGGCAATGTAAATCTCCTGTTTCCGTTTCTCTAGAGCTGCTGGGGGGGGGGGGGGGGGACGTCTCTGCTCATTCAGCATCTGGCCCTGCGTCAAACCGATGGCCAGTTTCCCCAAAACATATCACTGACTTCACAAAACAGGCCTGTAATGACTACCAGAGGAGCACTTCAATGAGGCCTGACTACAGTTTCTCCATTTAAAATCAGCTTACGCACCATTACTGAGCAGTTTGACATCCATTATTCATGAGAAGGGAAAGAATTGCTGATATATTCATTTTATGACGATGAGCAAAAGTGATCCCTCTAAGTTGATGATCTGATGTTGCTTCCATATAGACCAAAAGAAAATCTGACATTTTTTTTTTTTTTGTAAAATCTAGTTCTGAATGGATAGACAGGATTTAAATTCACTGTAAACCCTGATGTTCAAAATAATTATTTGGTTTGAGATGGGTAAACTTAAATTACACAAATTAGTTTAGTCAAATTAACTTTTATGAGTACTTAGAACTTTCTTCTTCTTTTGAGTTCACAAAACTGACACATTTTAGGTGATCTGAATTGTTTTATTGTTTTGAGTTTTATGAACTTGTTTATTTTAATTTAGACAAACTTAAACAGAACTGAAACTTGGCTTGGGTTTCTACAGTATTTCCCAGCATGCTTTGCCATGACACATTAAAGGGAGAGTAAATGCTAAAATTAAGTGTTATATAATGTTTTTTTTTGTGCAAGATTAATGTTAAGTTGGGAGATTAAGTAGGGGGAGGGGGGGGGGAGCATGAGTTTGGTTTGAGAACAGATATATATATATATATACATTCTATACTGAAGTACTCATTCAGCAATTGCTATGCTATGCTGCTATCAAAGCACTGTCACCAATTAGCAAGTTAGCATTTACTGAATTAGCAAGTAAAATATAGCCAAGTTTCCACTACTCAAAATATTTAAATTGAGATTACATGATAATTTTAGGTTAAATGTATGAATTTGCTTACTCTATACTCAAGTTAAGATCAATTAAAAGTACAAAATAAAATTCTACCAGTTCAGATTTTTTTTAACTTAAAAAATTGGATGTAACTGATTACCTCAATTTGTTTTGTTGAGTTTTGTCAACTTATTCGAGTTTACAGTGGACCATATTGCATTTTTATTTATTCTGAGTATAGAATTTAAGCTATGAGAAGTCTTATGTGGAGATACACAACACTTTGTGGCCCAAAACATACTCTACAAAACATACTCTACTCTATGCTTCTGGTTTTAACATATCGTTACTCGAGGGGGCGATAGAGCTACCTTCAAATGTTTACCATGTCTACCATTAAATATATGTGTATATATATATATATATATATATATATATATATATATATATATATATATATATATATAAAGAAACCAAATGAATGGTGGTAAGCATTTGCTTTCACATACTAAGCTGCGTAGAGAATGTTTTGGGTCTTATTCCAACACAAAATATTATTGTAACATATTATACAAATATAAATGCATTAACATTATATAAATCATTATAAGTAAAAATTATAAGAATATATAGATATTGTGTGTGTGTAATTATATATATATATATATATATGAAGATTTCAGATGCAAAAGTCTCTAAGTGCCATCTGAAATTTTCTATTTTCTTCTAGAATGATCATTTTTATCAAGCTTAATATTTAAGTGAAATTAGGCTACTTAACTTAAATATACAAGCTTTATAAAAATTATCATTCTAGAAGAAAATTTCAGATGGTACTTAGAGGCTTTTGCATCTGAACTCTTCATACATATATATATCATAGATATCATATCATCACATAGCCTTCACCATACCTAGAGATTGGCATGGGGTACTTTCCATAAGATCATCTCTCAATGCAAATCAAACTAGCTTTTAGGCTAACTGAAATAAAATCATGCCAATCTCTAGGTATGGTGAAGGCTATGTGATGATGTGGGGCTATTTTAATTCCAAAGGCCAAGGGAACTTTATCAGGATGCATAGTATCCTAAAAAAAAAAAAAAAAAAAATACTTAAAAATAAAAATCTGCCTGCCTCTATGGGAATTTAACATAGGGGTGTACTCACTTATGCACCATGTATTTTAAGGAAGAACATTTATTTATTTACGATACATTATTCATTCACAAAGAAAATTGGTGTCCTAAAAGGTTGGATTTTTCCTAATTTTTTAAATTAAGGCATTAAGTTCAATTTCCAAAATATGATTTTTTATTCCTCTTTTTAGTCAACTTTAGCATGGGTGTATTCACTTATGCATTGCACTGTATATATATATATATATATATATATATATATATATGTATAGTAGCAATAACTTAAAAAATAAGATCTCAGATATATACTATAGCCTATATTATGTTATACAAATATAAATAAAATACACAAATATTAAATACATAAAATTTTTCATATAATTAGTTGTTAAATAATACACATCTACACAATAATACATGAGTATATATATTTGAGATCTTTTTACAAAAGTTATTGCTCTGAAACTCTCCAAAAGTCTTTAGTTGGCACAGCACACACTGCTTGGGTCTGGTACTTAGAAGAGTACCAATAAAAATATGATTTGCTCAGCAAGAAAAAAAAAAAAAAAAAAAAAAAATTAGGGAACATTGCTGAGTAGAACAACTCTTAAAATTGATCTAGGCCTATTTGATGTGGGCAGTCTGTCCAGAACCGCTGACAATGAGAACTGTCCCTGGACCCTTCGACGGGACCTCCCTGCACTTCTGAATGGTGAGAAAGTATCAAAGACTTACTGACCTCCATATATCACACCATAAAGAACTGCTGACAAGAGAAACTGGCCTTTTGGGTCTCTTTTTCCCTTTTTAGACATTTCCTGTCACACCGTAGGGTCTGCATTCATGAATATGAACTGTGATCAGAAACACGTGTGTGAAAAATCTGGGAAATGTTTCAAATTTGAGTTGTGCAGTGCAGTCCAAGTCGCAATTACATGCTGATAATATTTCAAGGTCACGGTCATTCACATATAATGATAATTTTGTCCATTTAATGTGGAAATGAGTTACTGCCATACTAACTTAATATTTGTTATTCTACATTAAACCAAATTAACTGATTAACAAACATACCTTTTCATTCATTTTGTCATTCTATAAATCTGAAGTGTGTAATTTTTGGGATGTTAAATATTTTAATTGAAGCCAACGTCTGCATCATTCATATCTCATATGAGTGAACGTCATTATAATGGTATTAATCAAAAGTATTATTCATGCATTTATGTGTAAAACATTTTTAATGAGGAAAAAAAGTACTGAGTGCACCTTTAAACTGCTCCTTGATATTTTCTTCTGGTTTCTGTTTCTTCAGTGTTAACAGGGTAAAAGATATTCCAATGCTAATTAAGTTTTGCACGCAAAGGGAATGAAATGGGCACAGCAAAGCCAAGAGTCACTTAGCAATAACCTTTCTCAAACAAGGCAACAGTTATGCTTATACATAATTTGGACTTTTACAGCAGAGGAAACCCTTATTTTATATTTAACACATTTTGGGACTCAGTATCCCCTCTATATAATATATCTTTCAGACATTTGATGGCACAAAGTAGTTTTGAAAATATTAACATTTCTACTTTGAGATGATCCCTAGATTCTAATGTCTTCAGGCCTCTCAGTACTTCATATAGATTTAAGAAAAAGAAAAATTACTTTGGTGCCCTGACAGAAGGAAGAAGTTAATTTTACAAATGTAAAAAAGATTTCACACGTTCCTACTTCTGCCAGAAATTTCTGAAAACATTTTAAAAATCAGGCAAAATACAAAGTCAGCTGTCACTGAAGGTCCTCTTTGCTATTATTTCACCTGCTGTGAGAGAGTTTAACAACAGAACACAGACTTTGGTAAGTTTTGTTAAGTTTTTAATAGTAATTTGCTTTTATTTTATGTTATGAACATACAACTTCATCACACAATTAGTACGTTTGGGATTTTTTTTAGATACTGAGAAATTTTACCTCATTTGAAAGATAGGATGTAGATAGGATGCTAAAAAGCTGAGAGCTTTTTTCTATCTATCTATCTATCTATCTATCTATCTATCTATCTATCTATCTATCTATCTATCTATCTATCTATCTATCTATCTATCTATCTATCTATCTATCTATCTATCTATCTATCTTCATGAACTCAAAGCTAGTGGCTATTAGCTATTTTTTTAAACGATATGTCTCATTCAGACTTCTGTTTTCAATAGGAAATACATCAACACCACACTCTGGTTTGCTTGGCTCAATTATTCCCTGCTAGTCGAGGCTTGAACTTCACTGAGGTAAAAAGCATATAATATTCATAATTATTAAATAATTGCAAATATTTCATTATATTATCGGAGATTTATCAGATGGCCACCTGCAGATGAATGCTAATTATATCATGGGAAAGAAAACTGGACTCGTCAAGCCATTTCATGGGATATATTTAAATGTGGTAAATGTTATATACAGAGCTGAGAGGACTAAGTTACACTCTATTTGGTCTAGCTTAAAGCATGATAAAATTAGCCAGACTCTTTAATAAACAAACACACAAAGATATGGGTGTGTGTAGAAATTTGCCAGGAGTTCCAAATCTTTGGAAATCTGTGGAACTTTCTTTGGAGTTCTTATTCCATGTGGCCGTATAGATAACTGACTCAAAGCACTTTCATATGTGCCTGGACTGGAGCTCAGCTGTGTGATCGGCCTCGTTCTGATCACCCTTCTTTCGGGAACATGAATAGGCCTATTGCACAATGCAGCACTGCACTATTTTGTTGAAATCAAGCCTGTTGTTTCCACTTAAGCATCAAAAGAAATCCGTGACACAGAATCAGTAACACTTACTGTATGTTATCATTTATATTATGCACCCACACAGGTCTGTGTATATATGCGTGAGTCTCCTTCACAGGTGCGAAGCGGTGGATGATGAAGGGTTGTCTGAAGGCTAGAGATCCAGCTCAAATGCATTGCAGATGTCTGATTTAGCCTGCCTCACTGTTGCTGTTGCAGAACGTTAAAACATCTGTACCGCTCACATTTACGGCTTCTTTTCTTTGCCCTCTGCCACAGAAAAACAACTCTGCCCTTTAATGAGGCCAAAGACAAGTGGAGGCTTCCTGAGCCCCGTGTGGGCACTTACAGGAGAATGTCAAAACGTGAACAGCACCGATCTGGTGTGCGGACAGACTGCTATTTAGTCTTAAACGGTTAGTTCACAAACAGATGAACATTTTTGGTATCATTTACTCACCTTTGTGTTGTTCCAAACCTCTAGGACTTTATTGCTTTCGTGAAAACAAAAGGAGAAATTTTTTCATACAAATGCAATGAATGGAGAATTTTGAGCTTTACAGTGGACACAAATGCACCAAAACTACTACTCAAAATTGATTATTTTGTGGTATAGAAGAAAAAAGTCATCAGGTTTGAAACGGCATGAAGATAAGTAAATCAAAGTAAATAAAATAAATAATTATACAATTTTATAAAGATGAGTTAATACATTGATGTTTTTAACATGACTGTGGTATGAAGCAGGACGCGATTGCTAATGAGAGACAGATATCAGGATATAAAGGAATAAGGACATTTCATACCGAACTACCCGCAAGTGCTGAATAATACTCACACAGGTCAGTTTTTTTTTTTTTTCGCGTCTCTGTCAAGTCGAAGTTTGTCGCGGACTAGAGCTCTCGGCATCTCGAAAACGCCACGCTGGTACTGATCCTCGTTTTAGTTCTCCTTTTGTCCCAAAGTCTGCTTGCTATGGTCCTAATGTTTGAACGAAACAACAACAGCGTGAGCGTGCCGCTAGACGTAACGCAGTTGTCCACGTCTGTCACCATGGTTACTATGGCAGTGCGAGCGGAAACCAGGGATAACGCGGATATTACGTCATTGACAGGCGACAAGTGGGACAGGGCGACAGGGACGAGCCATTATTTTAAATTGGAATTTCTCTGAAATTAAAAATCTTTGGGAACTTTTGGGATATTGTAAGTACACAACTGCACGAAATATATCACACTGTGCAAGTGATTTTTGGATGTTTTATTACAACAATCTTACATATTGTAGCTTTAACTATGTAATATTATGCTATATATATATATTTAAAGTCTTGTGAGCCTTAAAGCCTTGTGAAGTCATGTGACAGCTTTGTGTGTAAAACAGACTGAAATTGAAATCATTATTCACTGATAACCATCCTCTAGTAAAGGGGTCTAACTCCCATGTCGAAAGGACTTTGTCATCGTTCGTGCAGCAGTGATTCTCGTCACACTAGATTCCCTCTGAGCACCACGTTCTCCATAACTTCCACAATTCCATTCTTCAGAGCTATTATGCTTTGTCTTGCGAACTTTGTGTACTAATTGATTCATTACTTGAAAAGATGCTTTTTTCCTCTCAAGGGAGAAGTCAATGCTAATTGCTCAAATACAACCTGCCGTGAGGTTTTGAGGACTGCATACGCTTACAGACGAATACGTTATGATAAGATCTCTGCAATGATAAGCAGCCGCATGCTGTTTTTGGATGGTCTGTAAAGCCAATCAGACGCACTGTAGAGCTGTTCACAAAGCCCCAATTATCACATTTACATTGTCTGGACAAATAGTTGCTTTACATGTTGGGCATTTTATTGACCTTATCATTAGCACCAAAGACTTCTTCACATCAAACAGAAGACACACACACACACAAAATTATTGGGTATATACCTGGTATATATTAGGCGTAATACCTGGTTTCACAGATACGATTGAAGCCTAGTCCCAGGCTAAAATGCATGTTTGAACTGTCTTATATTCTATTGTTTTGTCACAAGATGCAATCTAGTAATGTTTCTAATGCACGTTTAAAATAGCTATACTTAAATGTCCAATTTTACCTAAAGCCTACCCCTGGCTTAATGTAAGCCCTGCTGTGAAACCAGGCCTTAGAGTTCTTGTTTATTTCCCAAAGTGGAACATTCAGCTTTTAAAATGTTTTATTAATTTGGGCAAAAATTTAGCTTGTGGATCAGTGACCAATAAGAATGTCAAAGATATTTTAAAAAATGTAGTTTAAAACATGTACCATATATACTCTACTTTAAAATAGTTTAACAGTCAAGTCATATATTAAATATTAATGATAAAATATTTTCCTTGCACTTTGAATAAATATTACTTCACATCTTAACTACAAAGCATTTTGAGGTAAAACATAAACATCTTGAATTATGAATATATGAAAACCTGAACTAAATCTTTTTAAAATAATAATAATAATACGTTTTTAAATATTTAAAATCGTTTTAGGAAATAACGTCAAACTACTGTCAAAGTTTTTGACAATTTTTTTTTAAATCTGTGAAAAATTCTGTTTAAAATCTTTGTGAAGTCACACCCCCTAGACATTTTTACTTTAAAATATCACTAAAATATTAAAATGACTTTTAATTCAAGCATATTTACCATAACAGTGGTGCATTCATGTCCTTGTCTGTGTGAATTTCCGGAATACTATAACTTAGATGCAATAAATAAATAAAAATACGTATGATTGTAAATCAAGTCATCAACATCTACAAGACTTTCCCCTTGTCAGTATCTGCATCTGAATTTATAGTCATCAGGGAGATCTTTATAGTGGTTTTAGTTTGAGTTGTGCACCTGATGGAGAAAAACCATTACACTTGCCACTTGGGCTTCATAAAGCCTTTACCTCGATGTGTGCGAACGTCAACTGCATGAGACTACATGAACCGAAAGTCAATTAAAAAAAAAGAAAAAGAAAAAGTATTATTTTGGTGTGATATTTTAATTAAAAAAAGTATTAAATTATAATCAGGTTATAAATTTCACAACACATTTTTATGATTGTCCAAAATGACGTTGGTTTTTAAAAGCATATAGTGTGTGTTTTCCGTGAACTCTAGTGTTCCTCTCGTTAAAAACCACATTGTGGTTACAAGGTGCTACAACGCGCTGACGCCAGAACTGGGAAAAGCGCTGCCAGCTGAGAGAGCCTGTCCAGCGGCCCCAGGTGGGATTTTTCCACCTCAGAATGAAAGAAAATAAACACGTAGCGATCCCGCAGGGTCGCCCAGTTCCCCGGGAATCACCAGGGCAACCGCAGCTCTGGGAACACTGCCTCACCTGGGCAGGACGTTCACACGCTTCCCATGATTCCTTTCCAATGTTCTCTAATGGTCAAAATGACCTTGAACAATTATTACTGAACCTTGCTTTAATTTGGGGTGTGCTGCTTTTTTATGGGCTTCTCCCCACCCTGCGTGTTACCCATGATTTCATAAGCGCTGGATGGGACCCGTCGGTTAGGGGGGTACGGTGGGGTCACGCCGCTGAGGGATTTTCTTCCAGCGCCCGCATGCGAGAGGCCCGTGCGAGCTTTCATCCAAGGTAAGCAGCGTGTCCTTGGTGTCCGCGCGGGGGTGAGCCCTGTTCCAGCGCCCATGCCAGGACACACACTGCGCACTATGATGGGAGCTCCTCACACTGACAAGGGGAAGAAAAGAGTTTGATGTGTTGCCACAGCCCCTGGACATTTCATCCTCCGAACATCTGCCGCCAAGCCCTTTCTCTTCTCCCTTGCTAAAATGGAGGAAGTTCGGATGAACTTAGACCGGAGGCTGCGTCACGGGCTCGCACATGTCCCTGTAGAGATGGAAGAACAAATGGAGAGGTGCCGTTTTCAAGGTCTATAATACCTGGACAGAAATAACCCTTAGCATTCCCATTCCTTGTACAGTGCATGGCCTGCTTGATGCCATCTTTGCTCTTGTTCAGGCAGAGCCATCATGACTATACAGACACCGCAGACTAGCAACTACCATGAGCTAATAGCAAAGCCAGCAGACAGGGAAAAAAGAAAGTCCTCAGTCTAAAATTAATCAGGCACTGGCAAAACATTATTCACAACTCAATGTTTTTTGCTGAATATTTTTTCATCAGATTACATAGGTACTTTTGAATGGCTGCCAATGTCCACTTTAAACATTCTACTAACTATAAGTAACCTTGCAACTACCAGTCAGTAGAGAATTAGTACAGATTGCCTGCTTAATATCTGCTAACACTTTATTTTTATGGTCCCCATCTTATAGTTATTCTGTTTGTGAAGACTATAAGTAACTTTGCAACTACATGTCAACTATCATCAGTCATTAGAATATTAGTAGACTGTCTGCTTAATATCTGCCAACACTTTATTTTGATGGTTCCCAAACAGACATTCTACTGACTATAAGTAACTTAGCAAGTAAATGTCCACTAACCATAACCCAACAGTCTCTACTAATACTCTAATGCTGACATGTAGTTGCAGTTACTTATAGTTAGTAGAATGTCTAAACTGGACTATTGAAATAAAGTTAAATCATGAAAAAAATTGATTTTTGGCCCCATTATGCTGTAGGTGCAACATGTACCAGCTGACCATGCTAACCAGCCAAACCTTGAACCTGGTGCTCATTCATATCTTAATAAACCATTTACATAAATAAATGAACCACTTAATGGAATATGTGCAGATAGAAGGGGGATAAAGCTTGTATAATTCAAAGAGTTGGGACTTAAAACAATGGTTATAAAAACATTACTTTACTGGTAACATAAAGGGACCCACTTCACATACAACTTATTTTTAGAAATTAATTATTTAGCCATTTATCAGCAAATATTAGAAATATAGTTAATGTGTGCTATACAGAACTTGTTTAATTAAACCCCTATATTGAAAAACAACATTGTAACTCAGTCAAAACAGCCAGTAAAAAAATATCAGAAAGAACTATTTAACATAAACAGGGCATTGTGTCATGTTTATATAAGCTGTTGTTTCTACAAAACAATAGTGAATATCCCTCAATTCAATTCAATTCAATTCAACGGGCCTTTGAGAACTTGATGTTAAATCACTGCCTCCTAGTGGCCACCTGGAGAACATTCACACACCTTTAATAGAGAAATATCAGTAAACAAAGTTAAAATAACAACAACCAAAAAAAGTGTCTTCTACAAAGAATCTCTTCAAACAAATATAGCTGCTAGAAAATAAAATGGTTAAAAGAAGAACAAATAAAACAGACCATATCTATCGCCAGTGTAGTGATATGCTTTCTACAATAATTTGGTTTAACAACAAACTCCATGATAGTTCTAGAAGCACATTAAAATAAGTCTTCAAAAAAATTCAGAAATACCAAGTAAAATCAAACTCTCTTAAAATTCGTTACATTTTACCAGACCGTTTAATCACAGAAATCCAATAGAAAATGGAGAAGCTGTGAGAAAATACATCTATTGATACAGACTCTGTAAGGAAATGAAGACACTTTTTGACAGTACATTCATAGATTACAGAGGATCATAAATAATTGCACTGTGGTGACCTGTCCTTGAATCAGTAACACATTTAGAGGTGCATTTTGAATTCTGATTCGCTCCTCAAACCCTTCTCTGAAGCAGTCGAGGTGAGGTCCTTTCTACAGTCCATTTGGCAGTCAAAAACCTCAAACAAATCTCTCGCGCTCATCAAAGTGAGTTCATGAGTGTGCGTTTTCTCCCATCACTCTCACCATGCCACATACAACAGCTTCTGTGGATCGCAAGATGTGTCCTATAGTTCATCCTGTAGGGAAGGAATTGAAAAAGATGCTATGAATAAAAACGCTGCACGATTAATTGTACGTTCTTTTGAAATATGATTCTGGCTTTCAACGATTATGAAAACAGGATAATCGAGATAAAATTAGCTACATTTGTGTTGGGAAAAATCTGCTTATTCATTTGACACTGGACTTTTAATCACTTTACTTCCTGCCTAGAGGCTTGCTTCTCTGAATGGTGATTGGTCGAGCTCTCAAATGGGTGGGATTTTGTAACAAATGGCCAGTGATTGAAGGGGTAATGCATATAGTCAGTAGAAATGTGTTGTGATTTGGCATTTTAGTTGAACTCAATCAATATATTAATTTATTTTCTCACCCTTTACATTTATTTTTTAATTGTTTGTCAGTAAATCATATTTAAAGTTCAAGGAAATCCACTGTTAAAGTTTCTTTAAAAATCTTTTTTAATCAATGAGTAATCAGGTTCATTGTGATCTCAATACTGACCAAAATAATTGTGATTATGATTTGCCATAATCAGCAGCCCTATTTTGAATAATAATAATAATAACAATTATTATTGTTATTCAACATGAGGAGATTCATTTAAAAAATATTTTTGTGTGTTTTTCCATGTCAAATTATTCAGTTCGGATCATAGCAAAATTATTCCTAAACCAAAAGTAGTGAGAGCCAATAGGCAGCGAGTATCTTACTTTAAGTTTGGAGGACTTTCCCTGTGACGCTAGTTGCTTGAGTCTCTGTCGGAGAACGTCTGCGATGACGGTGGCATCTTTGCTGTTAATATGCTCTCCTCCATGATCTCGCTACAAGAGTTTGGGACACAAAGATAGAGAGGTTTGAGTAGGTACAGAAATAACCCAGAGAGCAACTGAAACAATACGATGGCCAGCGCTTGTGCCGTACCCGTGTGGTGCCCAGGTGGGGGTAGAAGCGGACAGTGGGGTAAGCCTTGATCCCAGCGCTCTGGCAGGTCTGGTAGTGTGCCTGGCAGTCCACTTTACCAGCTCGCACAGTTCCCTTCATCATCTGCAGACGGGAGGAATAGATGACTGATGCTTTGAATTATTCACGATCAGAGCACCTGCACTGATTGAAGCTAGTCAAGAGCCAGTGAAAATGTTCCTGTGCTGCATTTTTTAATTACAATTGCACTTTTTACTGCATTTTTAATTTTCTATTTGAGTGAAAAGTCTAAACTGAATCGGCCTTTTGCTTTAATGACTGCAGCACTGGAGCTGACATGAACAAAACCTGATGATCACGTTCTCCAGCATGATTTGAGAACGACAATCTTGAGATTACACAGTTACACAAAACTACAAAATAAGCAAGTGCAAACTTGGTTCAGGAAGTATCTTCCCCATAGGGATTTTAAAAAAAAGAAGCCATAAACCCAGCCAGCCATGTGGTGAATTACAATATTACAAACTTTGTCCATTTTTCAAATACTTTTTGCTTCAATCAAAGACAAAGGTAGAAGACGTGTACTTCAATCACATGAAGCGCTAAAAATAACAGTTTCAAATTAAAAATTGAGAAATAAAATGTGTGTGTGTGTGTGTGTGTGTATGTATGTGTGTGTATATATATATATATATATATATATATATATATATATATATATGTATGAAGAGTTCAGATGCAAAAAGTGCCATCTGAAATTTTCTTTTAGAATGATCATTTTTGTAAAACTTGTATATTTAAGTTCAGTAATTTCACTTAAATGACAATTAATAGGTAATTTGCATTGTCTTTTAAGTGAATTTACTGAACTTTAAATATACGAGCTTGATAAAAATGATCATTCTAGAAGAAAATTTCAGATGGCATTTAGAGGCTTTTGCATCTGAACTCTTCATATATATAAAAACTTTGTCAAACTTTAATCTTTCTTTAAAAACATTAAAAACAAACATAAGTATGAAGTTACAGATTGTATGTTAAGTTTTTATAGTTTAATTGTGAAAAGAAAAGCATACTATTTTAAATATGATTCTCACTTTGTGCGGAGTGTAAATGTTCTATATCAGATGTCTTCACAAATTAGTCTTACCCTGGCAAGAACTTCAAACTCAGGGGCAAATTGCTGGCATGGGCCACACCATGGGGCGTAGAAATCCAACACCCAGTGATCCTTCCCTCCCAAAACCTTTCTCTTAAAGTCCTCAGGTGACAGATCCACTGAGGCACGAGGCAGCGAGCTACGGACAGAAGACACCATGGGTTAGAGGTTATGTAATATAGCTCTGCCTACATAGACAGCTTTCTAACAGAAATGGAACCAAAAGTGACTGGTTTGTAACTCTGTATTAGGCAGCAACTTTAATTCAGCAGAGTTTTACGTTAGCATGTTGCTAAGGTAATGACACAATGCACTGCGTATAACAATAGCTAAGCTAATTAAAGGTGCTCTAAGCAATGTCACGTGTTTTTTAGGTTGTAAAGTTGTACTGAAATGAACTTAATCAAGTATCCCACATGCTTACCGAAAACTATCAATCAAATAGTATAAGCTGATTAAAACACTGGCGAATTTATGGATATTTTGTGATAATTAATCCAGCTCACCTCAAGGCCCAAGACTTGAGTGAAAAGGCATCCCGGTGCCATCCATTGTAGCTCCTGTTAACAATGGGAGAGAAACGCAGAACCTGTTGAACTGAGGTGTAATTGTATATGAGGTAGGGAATGTAAAGTACACTCACTGGTACTGGTCTCTGCGGTTGCTGTTCTGAGGGAACAGGCGGATCTCTGGGTAAGCTCGGACACTCTCGCTCTGGCAGAACGCGTGGTCTCTCTGGCAGTCGACTGTTCCCACGTTTACAATCCCACTCAGCATCTAGAACAGACACAGCAATAGGGTAGTTATGATCATGACATTTTTGCAAGCAATTACTTGTCAAATGACTGCAATAAATTGTCTTTTTTTTTATTCACGTGACGTGTAAGCTTAAAATGGATACATACACCTTAAGAAAAAGTCACACGGAACTTGGAAATATTAAAAATGACTACCTTTGAGGCTTTGCAAAACAAATATTGTACAGGTTAAAATTATATGAGTAATATTTCAAATACTAAATATATACAATTAAATATAATGCTTAAATCTAAATATTTCAAATATTTAAAACATTAAATAATAAAGAAAACAAAATATTTTAGGCAAATTTGACTTCTCAGATTTTTTAACCTAGTACAATTACAATTATTATTATTGGTTATACTGAACTTGAGAATAGTATTAAGCCAAGCTGATCTACTATTCAAACAGATGGAGTGCAGTTATAAAATCAAAGGGTACTTCAACTATAATAACTAATAATGTATTAGTTCAGGGGTGTGCATACTTATGCAGTTAGGTTATTATAAGTTTTTAGTTATTTGTTTAATATTTTAACATGGCAAAAACCAGCTATTTAACAGTGGTATGCAGACTAAATCATGTGCTTGATCAATATACAAGATATAACTATAATAATAAAACATAAGTATTACAATATAATAATAATATTAATGATTATGTTTTAATTGGTATAATAATATAGTTAATAATAGTAAACTAGATTTCATATGATCATTCAGGATCTTAAGACTGCTTTTAAACTTAAGATGAAGGAAGACCTTTTAGTTTTTGTTTGTATTTAAAAAAAAATTGTATTACCTTTTGGACAAAATCTCTGTGTCCTTTACACAGATCATTACACAAATGAGTGAAAGTGCACCCAAAATGCTTAATTACTTTCATGGCATTTCTAGTATTTGCATGAAATTTTGTGAAAATGTCAAAAATAAATGGCAAGAGCACAATGATTGTGGTTATCACAAATCACGATTAAATCGTGGACAGTTAAATTTGTGGACAAGTGCTTTAAAAGGGCTTTCACATCGAGATCACATACAACTGCAAAAAAAACGTAATAAAAAGTAAAAAAGTGTAATAGCCAGTATGATATTTGAGGGCAGATACCCGTGCCATTCTCCTCCACTCAGGCAGCAGGGCCTGGCAAGGGCCACACCACGGCGCGTAGAAATCCACCATCCATGTCTCTGAGGACTTGCGTCTCTTCACCAGCTCTTGGAATGACTCTGGGGTCAAAGTCACCACTACAGGGTTCACAAGGTCCTGCAATAGACACAATCTATTTCATCTAAACATATGCGTGTATGAATTATGAATGAGAGTATGAAGAAGTGTAACCGTAATCTGTGCCTCAGCCCTTTCTCACCTCTATGAACTCCAGGATGCCGTCTGCAGAGTGATGGCCCTCGTACTCATGAATGCTGGACTTGTTGAAGATTACAGTTGTTGGATATGCATGAATGTTGTACTGAAGAAGGGAAAGATGCAAGAGATGAGAACCGGCTGTCACCTGAACCTTCATACTCAGGTAAAATAAACATATTTATATACAATGAAAAGGTCTAAAATAATCATAAATGAAATATAAACAGTCAAAGGCAATGCGAGGCAGGAATATCTCAGGAAGTGCAGGAAGATAGGGAGTGTTTGAAACTGGTTCAAACAACAATTATAATAAAATTTAAATAAGTTATTATTACTAATTATAATTTATTATAATATATATAATATATTAATAATTACTAATATAATCAATAACAATAATGATAATAATACTAAATTATTATAAGTTAAATATTTTTGTAATTTTGCAACTTTACCGTATAAGAAACATTATTCATTTTTATAAAGTGTTTTGCGATTTAGCTGCTAGTGGCACAGAAATAGCACCCTTCACTTTTAAGCAATTTGAAGAGAAAGTAACACACAAGTCAAATGCTGTGGTTTCCTGAGGCAAAGATTCAACAGGTTTTACGATGATTCTATAAATAGATCTGTTAACTAAGACAGGAAGCCAATGAGAATCTCAATCCCTCAAACATGCTCTGCAAGAAACCACATTATTATGCTAGAAATACTGAGCACATAAGCCATCATGCCCAATCAACTGTCAAATTCTGCAATGTTTGAGCGAAGGCGAGTATCTCAGTACCATGTTGCAGAGCCCCTCGTGCACAGTACAGTCTAGAGTCCCAAACTTCAGCTGTCCAAAGAGCTGGACGGAGGCTTTTCTCAACTCAGGGAGAAGAGCTCGACATGGCGGACACCACTGTAGGACAGAATAATTGCGTGTAATAAAGAAGCGACATTTCAAACACAAATCCAAATGATGCTTTTAATGCATGAATTTCACACTGTGTCAGTAATGTTCACTGTGCTTGCCTCCGCAAAATCATTTCTCACCCTACTGGAGTTTGATGTATCAAGGAAGTTACCATGGTAATGTAAGTATGTGCTTAGCAGAAAATCAGTGTTCAGATGGAGGCTTCAGCAGAGGTTTAGATGTAATAACTCACAGGAGCGAAGAAATCAACCAGCCAGGGCTCCTTCTCATGGCTGGGGAAGTTCTCAGGCCTGAGGGTGGTGACGTGGGCATTCACGCTCTCTTTTGCAAAGGCCACAACGTTGTAAAGGGCATCCTTACCTGGAGATTTAACACAAAGTACAAAATATTTTAGACCAATACCAAACTAAATTTTTCCAATTTGGATGAATGTTTACAGGTTTTAATGTCTTTTAACCCTCTGATACAGGAAATCTTTAAAAGACAGTTTTAGCCATTCAGGAAGTGTAGTTACATATCCAAACCACCTTTGACCTTTACTAACTACATTACCATTTATGTTTGGGGGTTAGAATTTTTTAAAAGAAATTAATACTTTTATTCAGCAAGGATCAAAACTGACAGTTACAAAAAATTATATTTCAAATAAATGCTGATCTTTTGAACTTTCTATTCATCAAAGAATAAAAAAATAAAAAAATGTATCGCTGCTTCCACAAAAATATTAAGAATCACATCTTTTTTCAACACTGATGATAAATGTTTCTTAAGCAGCAAATCATTATAGTAGAATGATTTCTGAAGGATCATGTGACACTGAAGACTGGAGTAATGATGCCGAAAATTCAGCTTTGCATGGAAAAAATTACATTTTAAAATCTAGAAAACAGTTATTTTAAATTGGAATAATATTTCGCAATATTAGTGAACATAACGAGATGTCTTTCAAAAATATTTAAAAAAATATTATCCCAAAATTTTGAAAGGAAGTGTATATGATCGTCCTCTTCATGCGCCATTGTATATTTATGACAACAAATTCAACATGACTGCTCTCTTTCTCAATATCTGTGTGTGTGTGTGTGTGTGTGTGTGTGTGTGTAACTCAAAATACAAAAAGAGATTTGGAGTGATTATTTTTTTGTTTTAATGTATAAGCAAGCATTGAAATATTTGGTAACACTTTATTTTAAGGTGACATAGTTACACGTTACTACATGTACTTACTATAGTAAATTATGCATAATTACAAGTAACTAACCGTAACTGGTAAGTACATGTAGTTAAGTAATATTACTTACATATTACAGTATGTCACCTTAAAATAAAGTGTAACCCAATATTTACTTGAATAATTAATGCATCAGTGGGCTAAAACACACTTGTTTTTGTTATTTAGAACCAGAATATTAAGTCTTACTAAAACTCACCATGGTAAATCTCAAAATCATGAATTCCAACCCCTTTAAAAACAGCCACACAGGGCTTCTGTATATACAGAGAAGCACACAGCTCTAAATCTGAGACGCAGTCCACCTTCCCCACCTGTGCAAACAGATGAACGCAATGAATCCAACACAACAGCACCATATACCAGAACTCATGTGACCTATGTACTGCATAAAACAACAGTAAAAACAGCAAATGTTCTGTCACCATTTACTCGCTGCTCATGTTGTTCTAAACCTGTACGATTTTCTGCCTCAAAAAATGAGTGAAAGCACCATGAAAGTACTATATAGTAGTCCATACGACTTACCTAAAGTTGTTCAAAGCCATACGATAGCTTTATGTGAGAAACAGACTGAATCCTAGCTTCAAAACACTAGGATTATATTGCGCACAAGTCATACAAACGACTTTTATGGTGCTTTTGGGGTCCTTTTTGCAGCTTGATATGGTAACAAGCAGCATGACCACTCTTAAAAATTACTACTTTTATGGTTTGGAACAACATGAGCAGAAGAAATCATTTCATTTTTTAAGTTAACTCTAAATAAAATCATGAAAGTCAAGAAAAAAAAAGAAATCAAGAACCTGTATGTTAGAGTCCTTAAGAAGAGCTTTTAGTTTTTTATACTCGTGTGTTGCCAAATTGTTGTGTCCAAAGGAGAAACTGATGAGCCATCGATGATGAGCCAATTTATGCTGAAATTACAAAATCAGAAAAAAAAAAAACCCCTGATCATTAGTAGGGTATCTTTCATGACATTTCCAAACAGATGCACATAATTATGCCACGCAATCATATTTCATCGTTACTGTGTAAACAGTGATACGGCAGGTAGTTCAGGGTGCGGTACAGGACTACGTTCAGTTCAGTGCAAACAACTCTTCTCGTACAGCTTTCCCTTGTTCTTATGATCTTCATTAAAAATCACTTGCACACTTACCTCAAAGCTGCTCTTTGTAAGAATCTCCAGGTCAGGCAGATGCTGCAACACTTGTGCATATATATCTCTAGTATCCAAACTCTGGATAAACTGCAAAGTTAATAAAATCAAAATGAAAACCAGCCCATCAGATTGGCTCAATTAAGAACTACTACAACTGGACAGGATGCAATATTTAGGGTATGTTTACACAACAACAATGCAGTAAAAACGGAAACAAAAGTTTAGCGTACAGACGACAACGTTGTCAAAATGATCTCCGTCCACTCGGATCCACAAAAACGACTAAAAACACTGTATTATGCATGCCAGGTCAGTAGTTGGCAATGTCACTTTGTAAAGAAAAACTACACGGCTGCACACAGTTGCATTCTTCTACATAGCGGTGAATACAAGCAGTAAATCTACACTTTGCTGGAGAAGCGTTTATAAACCTCACTGAACATGTAATACACATGCGCGCATGACGTGACTGTTTTCACAAATTTGCGTTTTTGTAGTTTTAAACGGAGACAATAATGGTATTGTTTTCAAAAACGTGCACTTTGGAACCCGTTTTCATTTTCAGATCCCCAAAACTGTTGTTGTGTTAATGAATGGCCAAAAAGCATTAATATTTTTCTGTTTTTAGTTGAAAAGTGTCATGTAAACACCCCCTTAGAAAGAAGTTCCCTACCAATACACTGCCTTTCTGAGCAAGGGAACTGCCAGGGGGAAAGAGGACCGTTGTGCTAGTGGTGATCTCAAAGCTCTCACACAAATCTGCCTGTTTGGAGCAATCCATCCATCCTACATTGACCAGACCATCCTGCAGAGAGAAACATGTTCATTCGTGCTCACGAGACAAATGTTGATTGATACTTGAATTGAATCTGGTTAAACTTGATCAGCTCAACGCTTACCAACATTCCAGCTAGCTTCCGTCTTGTCTGAGGTTCCGGACAATCTATGAACATTTAATATTTTTTTAATTTTAGTGATATTTTAAGAAAACAAGGTTTTGAATTTGCATTTTTAACCTTAAGGTTTAGTAGCTGTCTCACCCCCAGTGTCTGCACAGAAACTTATCAACCAGCCGATTCTTTCAGCAAATGCCCGATCAAGCTCATTGGAAATGTTCCCTGAAAATGAAAATGAAAATTTTCAGCATAAATCAGTACAGGCAGTACAACATAAAAGACTAAACAAACCTAATGTTATATTAATACTTTATATAAAAATATAAGAGTTTTTTTTTTACATTACTGTAACAGGAATTGGGAGGAAACATGCTTACATTTTCATAAAAATAATTGCACAATGAAAAAAAAAATTATTTATACACAATATAATTTTTTTTAATTTTTTTTTATTTAAGGACAGACAGTAGTAAATACAGAGTGAAAAGGTATCTAAACACGCCAAATTGCACAAAAAGGAAAAGTATTAAAGGGGTCACGACATGGATTTTTAATAAATTATTTTAATGTGTTCCATGAGGTTCACTTATAATGTTAAGTTTTTTGCACAAAAAAACAAATATATAAAAGTGGGAAAACTATTATTTTCAACCCTCATTCTGACCCTGTTTGAAAGATCCATTTTTTAAAAGAATAGTTTTACTCACATAATTCCATAATTTCCCATAATTTCCTCACCCTCAAGCCATCCCATCTGACTTTCTTCTTTCAGCCGAATACAATCAGAATTATATTAAATAATATCCTGACTCTTCCCAGCTTTGTAATGGCATTTAATAGCGCACAAGTTTTTGAAGCTCCAAAAAGCTCATACATCCATCATAAAAGTAATCCATACCACTCCAGTGGGTTAATAAAAGCCTTCTGAAGCAAAGCGATGGGTTATTGTAAGAAAAATATCCATATTTAATACTTGGTTTTCACAGGAGGCATCTATTCTCACCTAAGCTTAAGCTATGCCTACGTCATACGTCGGGTCAAAGGTCACCCTTCCGTCGGGATTCGACTTTCTACTGAATGCGCATATGACCATTGCCAGAAGCCAGTGATTATAGTTTGTAAAGTTTCAAATATGGATATATTTCTCACAAAAATCCATCGCTTCACTTCAGAAGGCCTTTATTAACCCACTGAAGAATTACTTTTTTTGCATTACTGTAACAGGAATTGGAAGGAAACATGCTTACATTTTCGTAAAAATAATAATTTTCCACATAATTGGATACAGTGTATCTAGTGTCATTGATTATAATGGGTTCTATTTACTTTTGACATAACGCTCACATCCAGTGTAGGCAAATGTCAGTGACTGAATGCCAGTGGGCGGGGCCTATGGTGCGATGATGTATAAATATTCGTTGATGTCTTGCCCTGGAGGCAGGCATTCGCAAATGTATTTGTCCATGTGACGTCAAAATCCACAATATCCAAATGAGTCATTTTTGGAGACTGATTAAATAAATGCTTTGTTTATAATGAGGAGGATGCTTTAAAATTGCAGGATGTTTTAATGGAACAAAGAGCTCTTATTTGTCAAAAGATCAAAGGCAAATGTCATGACCCCTTTAACATACATTTATAATAATAAAAAATAAAAATAAAAGACCTTGCCATAGTTCCGTCACTTTGCTCTCCACAAACTGCATTGCAAATTTGGTGAGGCTTGATTTTGTTCTGTCGCCATAGTATTTCTCTGGATTCTGTTGGCATGATTACATTTATATTTCAGATTATACACATCTTATGTATCACATACTGATAGAGACAGAATGTCCTCACCATTCCCGTTCTGAACACATAGAGGCTGGGGTAGCTGCTGATGCCTTTGCTACGGCACAACATGCCATTATCACCGCAGTTCACGGCAGCGATCCGAATCACACCGTCCATTTCCTTAGCAAACTCCCGCCACTGTGGGGTGCGTTCACTTGTCAGTCAAATCAACTACAGTACCTAGAACAATTCTGAATTGTGTGCTCTGAGGAGGAAGTAGCTAAGAGGAGAAAATACAGTTACGCACCGTGGGGGCAAGCTCGTGACAGTGCGAGCAGCGTGGGAAATAGAAATTCACAAACCAGACCTCTCCAGAATTTACAGCTGCATCTGTGGAAAAAGACAAAACCGGTGTCACAACACTCTGCCATTTGCAAAAACAGGTTAGGCCTCTATTTGAATATCACAAGATCAGCTGAAAAGGGATTAAAAAAAAAACCTAACAAGAAATTTTCAGGTCATATCTCTCCCCAAATTCAAAATAAAAACAAATTTTGTATAAAGAAAATCTATTTTTAGCCTTTTCTGTATTATTTTCTTTATTATTATTTTAAACATAATACCTTTCCAATTCTTCAAGTAATAAAAAAACTCAAACTCATTAATACAATGTGAAATATAAATTAACAGCATTTAATTTGTGCTAAATTAAATACTTTTTCTGTAATACAGTATAAGATTATTAGTGATCTCTAGAGACTAATGACAATCACCATTCACCATTAACAATAATGAAAATTGCACAAATGAAAATATAAAGTAAATGTCTGAATGCATAATTTGAAAAACTGGGAAATGTCATGGAAATATTGTCACACTGCAGAAATTCACCAGAATATAACCGCATAATCAGCGTAATTTAAGATGATCACTTACCAAAGTCCCCTCTGTCTAGTGTAGTAATTTCTGGATCATCATCATAAATTCCTGAAAAACACAACTTTGTGGTTTTTCTCCAATGTAGAGACTAGTACGGCATATCTACACATTTACTTTTGTATTATAACACTATGAAATAACATCCACACAGAACATAACATAGAGAACTAAATTACCAAAATCATATCTGTAATAGTTCCAGCTTTCATATCTTCCTCCTTGCTGTTCATCTTGCAGGCCCTTCTCTCCATACTTGTCGTATTTCTTCCTCAAGTCCTCGTCCTTCAACACCTCATAGGCACGATTGATCTTCAAGAAATTGTCGTGGGCCGTTTCATCATTCTAAAAAGACAATAGCAGCGTTCTCAGAGTGTCACAAGAAAGGAGGACACAGTCTGGTTGGCATGCCATAATAAAACTACTCACAGGGTTTTTATCTGGATGCATTGTGAGAGCAAGCTTTTTGAAAGCCTGCCGAATCTCACGCGTACTGGCCTCTCTCGAGATACCTAACAACTTGTAGTAATCTTCATCGGAGGAAATGGAAACGAAAAGCCATACTGCGATGAAGGCAAACAGCAATGACTTCCTCGAAAGTCTCAAATGATTTTGGAATGACTCCATTGTTGAAAGTTGTTGTTGATGCAGATCTTCAGTGTTTCAAGGTGAACTGCTTACAGGAGTGTGATGATCATCCTGAATTGATAAGCCTTGTAAGTGAGAGTGAAGAAGAAAGAGAAAGAGAAGAGATCTCAAATGAACACGTAGCCTAGGTGTTTACAGAGGGCGGAGCCACTTTCTCATGCCATATGAAATAATTCACATCACTCTAACCATTCTTATATATATATATATATATATATATATATATATATATATATATATATATATATATATATATATATATATATATATATACATACATACCATAACTACATTATTAAATAAAATAATCTCAATCATCGTTACTGTAATAATAAAACATGATACAGTATATACATAATAATTAAAAGCAGTTCAATATAGACTTCAATGATCAATGATACAATACTTGTTTACAACTTAATACATACATATATACTTACAGTAGTCATGAAACATATATATATAAAACGTACATTACAAACATAATATTTTAATCGCCGTTGCCTGAAACTAATTTACAATCAGTAAATGAAAGCTTTAGGAGTGTGTAGTGATCAGCTCTGGTTAGGTGTGCAAAGTTAAAGCTGCAGACTAGTTTGAGACTAGTCGGTATAGTATAACAGTTCACATTTAGATCCATACTTAAATGGTTTTAATTCATTTATGTGTGTTAGTGAATGCTGATGTGAGATTACAGAGTCTGTTAGGTTGTATCAGCAGGCTAATTACCGCATTCCGGTCCTAAACTTTTGATCAAAAGCCACAAGTGACTCCTCGAGATAAATGTAAGTAACATTAGCACCTGTATTCCGATACGATGTGTATAGTCTCACCTGTTCTTAAATTCTCTTTATTACTCCACCAGTTCTGCCCTAATGCATGATCTTATTCGCCGAATCACCGGTGTGACTGCAGCAGTGTGAAGCAAGCGGCCGAAAGAGAACAACAAACCCCCGGAAGTACGTAATTTTTCAAAATAAAAGATGTTCTCAATTTCAGAATCAGAAAGAGCTTTGTTGCCAAGTGTGCTTGCACACATAAGGAATTTTTATTGGTACTGAAGCTTCCAGTGCACACATACAAATACAACAACAAGAAACATCGTAATAAAAAATAATAATACAATCTAAAAGTAAGACACAATCAGGTTTAATCATAATAAGATTATGAACATTACAATATTATGAATAATATGAATAAATATTAACTGAGTTTACAAAAATATTGCACTAAGCAGCAGGGTATGGCACTTACAGGCATTTTTCCTCGGGAGGCATTTAACTGTTTAAGAGGGAAATGGCCTGTGGGAAGAAGCTGTTCTTGTGCCCAGTGATCTGAATCACCATCCAGACGGCATCAGTTCAAACAGGTGGTGTTCAGGGGGAGTGGAGTCTGTGAGGATTTTACCTGCCCTCTTTCTCACTCTGGAAGAGTACAGGTCCTGGAGGGTGTGCACCAATAATCCTCTCAGCAGTCCAGACTGTCTGTTGTAGTCTCCGTATGTCTGATTTTGGTAGCTGAACCAAACCAGACAGTTATATCAGTGCATAACAGACTCAATGACAGCTGAGCTGAGAAGAACTGTGTCAGCAGCTCCTGTGGCAGGTTGAACTTCCTCAGCTGGCGAAGGAAGTACAACCTCTGCTGGGCCTTTTCACAATGGAGTCAATGGCTGAATCCGAAATCACCTAAATCCCCTAAATCCTCAATGTTAGTCCACTAATACAGTTCACTTGAAGGAGTGGATATCAAAACGAGTGAGTGAATTCGGACAGCCGTTGAGTGTGCATCGGCTGTACACACACTCGTTATTGTAGTGCAATGTGGGATAGAATGAGTGCATTCGATAACGTCCACTATATTTCGAACACCAATACAATTGGCTGTCCCCTAAAATAATACCCTATTTGAGGGTAAAGGGGGTGATTTCGGATTTAGCCAATGTGATTGTCTCGCTTCAGGTCCTGAGAGATGGTGGTGCCCAGGAACCTGAATGACTCCACTACTTCCACAGTGCTGCTCATAATGGTGAGTGCGTAATGCTGAGGTGTTTCTCACAATCATCTCCACAGTTTTGAGCATGTTCAGCTCTAGGTTATTATGACTGCACCAGACAGCCAGTTGTTTATCTAAAGGTTTTATGCTAAAATACTTTAAATTAGTTTTGAAGACGACTATAAACTGTGCCTATGTGTACATTTTACAATAACTAAAATCAGAATGGGTCATTTGGAGTGGATAGTTTAGAAAAAAATAAAAATATCCCAGGATGCACCTCATGAAATTGGTTGAGAGAATTAACACAATTTAAACACAGAGCTGGAATCTAGACAAAGAAGCTCAAATATAAGGCTATTTTTTTTTTAAAGAAACTTTATTGATCACAGCATATTCCCTAATCATCATATTCATCACATTTCACAGTTTTGATGACTTTACTATTATTCTAAACAATAATAAATAAAAGGGTATATATTAATAATAATGAATAAGTAGGAATGTGCAAACGTTTGACTAACGATGGATTATTATTTTAAATGACCAAACATAGATATTCCCGGCGAAATAATTTATTTAAGGCACTGTGGCATTGCAAAAGTCCCCCATATTGTATATTGATCTCTTTTTCTTTTTTTTCTTTTTTTAATTTTTAAGGCAATTTTAAAACAATTCAAGTGTAAATTTCCAGGATCATGCTGCATACCACTTGAAGGCACTGTATTTGTGCTGCAGTTTGTGAAGTATTTTTTAATATTTTTTAAATATTACAGTATTTACTTCAATTAAATTTTAGAAAATATTATTTAACATTGTTTGGCATGTGGGAAAGAATATTTCTCCATCAGAACTACACGTACAACACATTGGAGTTTAACAATTAACCAGACAGAGATATGCTTGGTTCAGTGATAACTTGGATGTAGGATTCTCTGTTTATCAGGCAGCCTTTGGGTCGTTTGAGCAAGTCTATAAAATGTTATGCACTCATAAAATGTAATCTTCATGAAATGCTAATGTATGTTGCCCTCTCTTTGGTACGGTATGTTCAATCAGCGTAATAGCTTATGAGTCTTTCTGCTTCTCTGATGCCTGTAATGTACGCTCCATGGGTCGTGGTGTAGAAGTTCACATGTGTAGCTTCACCAGCAAACAACACCTGAAGGTGCTTCAAAAACAGAGAGAAATAAAATCATTTTGTTGATAACTTCATCACTGCTTAATTTTGGAAAATGCAATCTGCAATCTTTTACACTATTGCAATTGACAGCAGAATATGTGGATATGAGTATTGTTAACTAAAGCTATAACTAAAGCTATACAATTAATATCACTTATTTACTTATTTTATTAACTAAAATAAAGTTGAAATAAAATAAAATATATATGTTACTAACTAACTGATGTAAAATAAGTTGAAGTACTAAAATTGCTCAAACTTAAACTAAAAATAAATGTATTACAAAAACTAATAAAATTGCTAAAAACAACAAAATTATTAAAATTTAAACTACTATTAAAATGAAAACTGAAAATATAAATATAAAAGCTAATTCAAAATATTAATAAATACAATTGTGGTATATAAACAATAGTAAAATAACACTGGCAGATACATAACAGTTTGTTTGTAAAGATAATGGTTATGAAAAACTTATGAGATATCAAACTCTACTTACAGTTTTGTTCTATATAGATAACAATTAAATATATGTATATACATAACCTAAATAATCGAACACTTATACAAGATATTAAGAGTTACCTTCCTGCCTCTGCATTTATTTTTAGGGGGAAGAGGTGACGCTAATGCCTTGTGTGCTTCCACTCCATTGACACCATCAGGAATAAATGTATAGGAGCCACGGACGTGGGAATCAGAACCCCATCTGGTGATCAGTGTCTTTGAGACTTCTGGCACTGACCAGCCTGTGAAAGACCTGAGCAACCTTTAAAGACAAAACAGAGTTTGTTATATATGACAGAGAGATATTTGACCATGGTAAAATGATCAAACATCATATATTCCATCATTTATGTCACCATACCTCACACAGATAGCTCCGATTTCACTGTCCTGAAGATTCTCCATATACAGAGCTTCTCTACCTGTGATCCAGCCACACAGAGCCGTGGGATGACGAGCCACTGTATCAAAACCAGTGATCTTCTTGAACCACGTCTTTTTCCAGGTTTCTCCTTCAGACAGAGACTCATAAACATCTTTATCTTCAGGCCCTTCTTTCCACACCAGCTGAACCCCGGAACAGTCGTCTGGCCAGAAACGTTCCTCAAAAAACAGGAAAATTTTGTCCACTATCCCAAAGCCAAGATTCTCAATTGCAGACAGCTTTTTTTCAGGTAAGGACGGTTCGAACATGGTTGTTGCTTTGTCTTTGAGAACCCCCAGAGATACGGTGACAATCACATGATCTGCCTCAAAGCTCTGTCCATTTTCACAGACGACCTTAACAGGATACCTTTGATCTTCACCACTACCTTTTTTGACCAAGTCCCATTGGATGCTCTTGACCGGTACACTACACTGGACAGTTCCCGAAGGCAGATCTTTCAGGAGAACATCCAATATTGCTTGATAACCACCAGGTCCCAATGTATTAAAAAATCCTCCCTCTAGAGCAGTGTAATGGCTAATCTGAGATGCAGAAAACTCATAGAGGCTAGAGCAAGCCTCATCTGTGCATTCCATTCTCTTGCACCATTCAAAAACTTGCCGGCCGTCTTCTGTCGCCGCTAAAGGAGCTTCACCAAAGGCATCATCCAGATAAGCACCTAGAGATAGTTTCCTGTGCCTGCTCTTGAGCTCATCATCAAAAGCTTTGTCGGTGAGCTTGCTGAAGCACGAAGTCACCTGATCTACAACTTTTGTGGAGACCTGCTTCCCATCTTCTTTGAAAAAGTAATCTTGAGGAGTTACAGAACGAGGCTGGCACATGTTTTTGCGTGCAGAAGGTCCCTCAGATAGCAGGTTCTCCTCTTTCGCAATCTTGAACAGGGGGTTTCCTTTCTGCCCGTGGATCCAGTTAGCTCCAACTTCAATGACATTCTCGCTGAACGGTTTAGTGGTGTGCACTCGACCTCCAACTCTTTCCTTTGCCTCAAGAACTAGGACATTTTCAAATCCTGCCTCCACTAACTTGGCGGCAGCAGCCAAACCTGCAAAACCTGAACCTACCACTACAACTTTGGCATTTTTTGGTCCCGAACAAGTACTCATTCTTGCTGCTTTGTTGAGCAGTTTAGAGAGAGAAAAGCAGGAAATGTAGTCACAAGAATTGAAAGCAACTCTTGCTTAGCAGTAAGTAGCAAATAACAGAGAGAACAGGTATATGAGTGTAGTGCACTATGCTAAAGGAGCTTCCTTTATGTGCCGGTGCTTAAACACCTGTAAAACCTGACCTTTGTAGTTAACTGAATCTTGAGATAAGGGACCAAACGTGTCCTACACACAAATGCCCTCTTTATGTTAAAAATGAAGAAGTTCATAAAATTAAAAATACTTAAAAGGTTACATCTAAAGGAAATATTTATGCTCAGGGCATTCGTTGCTATTTTTTAAATAAATTCCCTTAATTATCTCTCAAGAATCAGCGAGTCCATACAAATTTTTGTAGAGATCAGGCGGTCATGGGATATCCAATCAGATAAAGATGCAACATGACCTATCATCTCGTTTGCACTGAAACTACATGATACTAAAAAAAAAGAAGAAAAAAAAAGATTTATTTCCCAGTAAAACTACATGAACGAACATTCTTGTTTTCATAATGCTTCCTTGGTAATGACAGTGTGAAGACGGCGACATTAACGACGATGTTTTTTAAAACGAATTTCAAATTAAATGTCTTTGTAGAAAAATAAAACATAGAACTAAATATATTTTTAAAACGACACTTGGTCCAACCCCCAAACAAACAAAAATAAATTAATAAAATATTCATGACACATCCCCCATCTGCTCATGCAGAGATGGCGCTAGTAAACTATTCTTTTTGGCCACTTGTGCGTCTGGGGGTAAAGTGAAACCAAACTTAAGATCAACTGTTTATGAAATGACCTATATCAAAAACCTCCAAACAACGAATCCATATAGGCTACAACTCAAGCAGATAAACAAAAACGAGAAATAATCGAAGAAAAATATCCTTCACCAAATAATAATAATAACACGACGGGGTATATCGCTTATCCTCCTCACTCACATCGCCCTCTACAGTTTATTGCAGCTATTGCAATCATCTCAAGGTTTGTATTGTGTCTGTCTCTGCACTGTCTCGCGAATATACTTGAATCATACATTAGAAAAAATTATACGAATATTTAGTTATTAGAATTTATAATAGTAGCATTTATTCATAATCATTATGCTGTACCACGAGGTGTCTGAGTAACCTGTAGGCCTATGACTGCCTATGTTTTTCAAAGGCTTTTCAAGTTTGTTTAACGTGTCCCTGATAAAATCTTTGTGATAACTACAATCCTAGAACAACTTAAACCAGCCTAAGATCGTTTGCTGGTCTAGCTAGTTAGCTGGTATGATTTGCAGGTTTTAGAGAGGTTTTGGAGACCAGCAAACTATAGCATTGGGCCTTTTCTACCAGTTAGGATGACTAGCTTGAACATCTTTCCCGAGTAACTATAGGCTGCCATAATTTGCCTACCATTATCAAGCTTTTTTGATCTTTATGAACTGTGATGGATGCATACTATGGAGCTTAAAATATGACAATATGATTTGAATTGTGTAAATTTCAATTATTTACAAGTGAAATCTAACAAAATTGAATTTTAGGTGGTAGTTTAAATAGGTCTGAATTAGATTTTTTTTTAAACGAATATTGAGCATTTGAAATTTAACAAATTGCACTATACGTGTATTTTGGGACTCGACTGAAGTATGACTAAATCAGCGTCTTCACAGCAAGGGAAATGTTTGGAATAACAAGTACTGTGTGCGGCACAGCCTGCCCTTTATATTGTACAGCAGACCAATGTATGTATATACAGGTATGTATATTTCAGTTTGGAATGGATGGTTCCATTGTGATTATACTGTCTGGGTTTACAAAAGTTTATCAAATTAACAGCATTTGGAAACAAAGTTTGACTGATTGCAAGGCAAAGCAAGTTTATTTCTATAGCATATTTCATACACAATGGTAATTTAAAGTGCTTTACATAGAAAAGGATGTAAAATAATGATAAAATGATCACAACAGATGCATTAGAAAAAAATATCATATAATAATTAGGGCTGTCAAAAGATTAATTGCGATTAATCGCATCCAAAATAAAAGTTTGTGTTTAAATAATATATGTGAGTGTACTGTGTATAATTAAATTTGTATCTAGAAATACGCACACATGCATGTATATATTTAAGAAAAATGTGTTATTTATATATAAAAAAATTATATATATAATATAAATTATATATACAGTATACCGGTATGTATGCAAATATTTCTTAAATATATACATGCATGTGTGTGTATTTATATATACAAAATAATTATACACAGTACACACACATATATTATTTAAACACAAACTTTTATTTTGGATGTGATTAATCGCGATTAATCTTTGACAGCCCTAATAATAATATATAGCCTATTTTATAGCCTATATGATCCATACTATGGTCAATCCAAAGTGGTTTGGATAGTGGAACATCAAATGAGACTAAAAGAGGTGAAGAATATGAAAAATACAAAATGAGATTTGCTAATCACCTTTTTGACTGGGCTTATGTACACTTCCCCAAGCTGAAAGAGAAGGCAAATTTTGTCCTGTGTCATATTTGAGTCAGTCCCATCAACATGCACGGGCCGAGTGCCACGTATGGATCTATGCTGTCTGCAGAACACAATCTGGAGAGATACCAACCTCTGAACATTGCCAAGATCTTGATCACACCCATCAAGAACCTCTACCTGTCAGGTAATATTCCAAGTTTGAGTGTTTAGACATTAGATGAGCACAGCTATGTAGGAAATCAGCTGTCATTATTCAGAAATATTGGACTGCTTAATGCGGTGATAGACCAGTTATTCAGAGAACCTTACAATAATATTGCATATTTAATAGTGCATCAAAGGATTTAGACAGTCCCATGTTCTGTGTAATGTATTTATACATGTCTTTTCTTGTGTTTCATCTCAGGGCAATGTTTTTTCTGCTGGTTACCCTGGTGCTTTACATGGTGGTCTTCTCTGTGCTTCAAGTGTTGTACATTGTTTGTACATTGACCTTCTGCTCCTCTAAAAGAATCTGAAGAAGGCGGTCAAGACATTAGAGTGAGAAACTATGAAGTGAGTGGTTACTCCGATTAATGTATCAATTGTAAATCTATTTAATTCCCATTTTATTTTTTTTAAATAAAGCTGTGAATGATATACCATTCAAAAGGTGTTGTAAAATAATTTCATATTTGAGTTTCTCTGTTGCCCCCTCCTTTAAAAATGTACAAATGACCAGACAGCCATTGTTTGCCATTCTGTGTGCAATATGTGATCAGTAAATGGACTGTGGGCCTGCAATCTAAGACTGAGACTACTACATAAATGACTTTGTCAGCTGCCAGCTGCAAACACATTATTATAAACACATTTATTTAAATTAAATGTACTTAAGCCTTCCGAGACTAATTAATTATCTGCTATTTCATATCACCAGAACACAAAAGGAAGTCTACATATGCATAGGCCTGTAAAAATCTTGTTGTTTGATTTTTATGTTTATATTTTTATGTTTTATGATGTTTGGCGAAATAGGGTACAATAGGGCTAAAGGCACACCCTATGAAAAATTTGCTTTTCTGTATGATAGCAGAAAAAAAATGTTTTTATTGAACATTGATGTAGCAACAGATTTTATGTGAAAATAAATTATAAAAGTGGTTTATTTTGTTTAAAAATCTTATAAGTGTATGAGGTGGCGAGGTGGGCCTTTTAGCCCGCACATGGGGTAAAACCAGCATGGGGCAAAGGGCAAAGTATTGATACAAATATCATTGATTGTTCAAAATAATCACTTTAGCAAAGTTTGTACTATTTTTGGTTTATTTTGATAAATAAAATAATTAATTTTTGTTCAATAATTAGACTGTCATTAAAATGTCTGAAAGCATTGAATGAAATCCAATAATAATTTAATAAATCTTTACAGTAGTAACAAATATATTGTATTAAATTATATGATTAATATATTTTTATATAGTGGTTTCATTATAAATATGGTGATTATTTTTAAGGTGGATATCCAATTTGATATATTTTATATGAATCTAACCATGTCATGTGAACAAATGGAAAAGTCAGCCAGCTATTTATTATCATGTTAATTGTGCCTTTCACCCCAACAGCAGGGGTGCATTTTACCCCAAATACCAAATTTTACATATTCTTCCGTTATTGAAAACTGTCGCTTTAATTACCTTGAGCAAACCTGAAAATCATTAACAAGACCTGTGTCTCAAAATATAGACAATGTCGATTCTTGTTTGCTACATGAATATTACATTTTAATATTACATTACATTTTAAACATCAAATATTACATCAAATTAGTGCAGAATCAACTTTGCATTGCTGTCCACGATCGCGTCAAGGATCAGCAAAATTTCCAAGGGCATCATCAAAAACGTTTTTTAAGAAAAGTGCAGAGTTGAATTTTTGTGCCTAGTTGTTTAAAAGAGAATAATGTCAAATGCTTATTTTACCCTGGTAAGCCTTAAGCCTTACCTTATATTTTTGAGTGCCTAGTCAGGTCATAATGTGTTTTGATACCACCGACTCTGTGAATGACTCTCAACAACTAAATGCCATGAACTGGTATACCGGTAATTATGTAACCTAATTATGAAAGCCACATTGCAGATGTTATGGTGCTTTTGGTTTGCCCATCTCAGAGTTGATTATCAGTATGTGGAAGAGTCCGCTTTATAAGCATGATACTTGTCTTGCACTATCATCTCGGTCTCATTTTCCAAACAATTCAATGGTATCAGTTTATCTCCACAAACAATCAGGTCTTAAAATATGTTGAGTAAATCTAAGTAAATCAACAAACTGTTTGATCACCTATACAACTTACAAAAATTGATCTAAGTAAAGATGAAGTAACAATGAAGTAACATTAAAGAGACTGCATTAGAGTAAGCTTATAAGGAGGAAAACATTTCTCCATATCAATACAAAAGGTGGAGCTGATTTATTTAATTGACCAGATTATAAAAATACTTACATTCCCACATTGGTTCACATTTTATGCAAAACAGCAGTTAATAGTCATAAGCAACTAACTCAAAGCAATCAGTCTGCAAGTCTGATTGAATTAAGTGTCTTGTGGTGGCAACAATTTTCTATTACTGGATAAGAGACAAACATGTAGCAATTGTCTTTAAAGATTATTTATTCCCTTGCAAGGAAAGGTCAGCAACTAACTCAAAGTAATCAATCTGCAAGTCTGATTAAATCAAGTGTCTCCACCCACAATTTTGACTAATAAATAGGGCCCTAACTCAATCATCAGTACTAAACTGATGTCTGCAGTCTCTGGAAAGAGCTGTTGCTTCAGATTTTAATATCTTATAGAGGGTGAAATCTCCAGTGATCTCTCCAGAAACTGAAAACACCAGCTTCTCTTTTTCAGGATTTGAAGATGTGGTGGTTTCTGCTGTTTTTAGAATGGCTTGTGGACTGGGGTCGTGGTACGTTCTGGTATCTGTTTGGCAGGAGAAGTGGACTGTGCAAGGGGACTATCAGTCCTCCTGGTCCACTAGTTGTAGAGCAGAAGAAAAAGGACAGAGTGCTGCGGAAAGGTATGTAAACTTTAGAGGTGTTGCATGCTAGTGAAACAAGTTAATTGCGAATGACAGGTGTCCATTGGTAACTAATGTTACTTCTTGACCGACAGAATTTGATGAATTTGAAGTGCCCAGAAACTTGGACGTCATCGTGATTGGCAGTGGTATCGGTGGCTTGACTGCAGCTGCAGTTTTAGCCAAACTAGGAAAGAAAGTCCTGGTGTTGGAGCAAGACAAGCAGGCAGGAGGCCTGTGTAAGACCTTCACTGAGAAAGGCTTCGAGTTTGACTGTGGTAAGAACCTCAATGATGTTCATGGAGTTCTATGAGTTTTAAAATGGTGAATATCTCGACTTCTATCACTTACACAATGTGTATTTTGTCAAAGGCTTCCATTATCTTGGACAACTTCATGAGAACGGCTTCTTGAAAGTTGCATTGGATCTGATCACTGATGGCCAGGTGCATTTTGCTGAGCAAGGTTCCCATGTGGACACGGTTGTTATTGGTAAAGGAACACATTGTAAAAAATACACCATTTACAATGGCAAGAAGCAGATGGAGGCTCATCTTAAGAAGCAGTTTCCCAATGATACTAAAGCAGTAGAGGAGCTCTTTAAAATCATGAAGGTATTTGGTTGATGGTTCAACAGCTTATTTATCAGGCATTACGGAGTGATTTTGGTGTCACAAGTTGTCTCTTCCTTATAGATCTGTTCCAAGAAGATCCATCTGCTGTGTATGCTGAAGATGGTCCCACTCTGGTTTGCTCGCTTTATATTGTGGAGTGGAATCGCTGACTTGATCTCCCCAATTTTCCGTTACTCCCGCACCAGTACAACAGACATGGTCAAGTCTTTTACAAGCAACCGTGACCTCCTCACAGTGTTTTCTCAAATATTTTATGGTAAGAAACTTCTGGTGTTACCAATATTTGGCTTTTTAATGTATTTTAGAATAACTCATCGGTCCCACTTTATATTAAGTGGCTTTAAGTACTATGTACCTCCATTGAAAAATAAGTACAATGTACTTGTGTTCAGGTTGTATTATAAAACACTTCTGCTGCTATTGAGGTGTGACACAGGTAAGGTTAGAGACAGGTGTGGAGGTATGGGTAGGTTTAAGTGTGGGTTAAGGGGTAAAGGAAGGGTCAACGGTGTATTTCCAAATGTAATTACATGTAGGTATTTTCAAAATATAAGTACAATGTAAAAACGTGTACACAATGCGTCTATTGTATCAGATTATTAATTTCAGTGCAAGTACATAGTTCTTAAAGCCACTTAATATAAAGTGGGACCAATTCGTCTTTCTCTCTTGCTATTTCAAGGTGTCCCACCCAAGAACTCCAGCTGCATGATTGATGCCCTTTTCCTGCACCACTCCAAGCGTGGTGTTTACTATCCTAAGGGTGGTGCTAGTGAGATCCCATACCACATCATTCAGGTTTTGGAGAAGCATGGAGGAAAAGTCCTTGTCAATGCTCCTGTGTCCAGCATTCTAGTTGAAGGAAAACAAAATGCATATGGTGAGTTTTGAACTAGGGCCATGTCACATTGCTTTGTCTTGTTCTTATGGCAATAGGTTTCGTACTGAAAAAGGTGTCACAGATGTGGTGGCATCCATTACATATTTGGCTCCAGTAACTTTCAGATGTGTGAAACAAGGGCTATCTCTTTGCCTAGGAGTGGCTGTGAAGACGGGAGGTAAAGATGTTGAAATTCATGCTCCTGTAATCATCTCAAATGCTGGTATGTTTACCACCTTCAAGAAGCTTCTGACTCCAGAGATCCAGGCAAATCCAAGTAAGTGTCTTACTACAAGTGGTCTAATGTACTAATCTAATCAAGTGGTCATATGAAATGCTTGATTATTGGCCAGACTTTTTACTTACTTTTTTCTTTTTTTCTTCATCTGCACAGAGCTCCAGGATTATCTTCATACTCTAAAGCCAGGCAAAGGCTTTTTCCAGGTGTTTGCTGGGTTTAATGCCACTAATGAAGAACTGGGCATCTCCTCAACCAACATGCGACTCTATAAGAGCAACAACATGGATGAAGTGTAGGTGTCAGTCACTTTCTTCTTCAATGTTAAAAGCACATCTATACTCTCTATAAACTCAACTGACTTTCCTTAGCATGGAAGAGTACTTTGCTTCAGACAAGGAGGACGCACCTGACAGCATCCCCATGATGTACATTTCCTTCCCCTCTGCTAAGGATCCCACCTCATGCACTCGTTTCCCAGGTTAACTTCCTTTCTGTATTTAGTACACCCAGAACCATCAAAGTAAATTCACCAACTAAATTGTCATTTGTGGGTGGTTTGTTTTAGGGCAGTCACGCATGGTGATCCATACTATGGTCAATCCAAAGTGGTTTGGACAGTGGAACAATGTCAATGAGACTGAGAGAGGTGAAGAATATGAAAAATACAAGATGAGATTTGCTAATCATCTCTTTGACTGGGCTTGTGTCCATTTCCCCAAGCTGAAAGAGAAGGTACCTTTTTTTTTTTTTTTTTTTTTCTTCCGGTTTCATATTTGTGCTGCTTGATAATTAATAAAGTGACAAATGTAACTTGATTGTAACTTTTCCTGCCTTCCATAGGTGGCGCTGTTGCATGCAGTCAGTCCCATCAACATGCACGGGCTGGGTGCCACATCTGGATCTATGTTGTCTGCAGAACACTCTCTGGAGAGATACCAACCTCTGAACATTGCCAAGATCAGGTGCAACACACCCATCAAGAACCTCTACCTGTCAGGTAATATTCTGTATAACTTTGTTTAAAAGTAATTACTTTTGGTAGCTATGTTGGCCCATTACAGGCACGTCAGTTGTGTTGGTCTTGACTAATTTCCTATATGAAAATCTGTTTTGTTTTTTAAGGACAAGATGTGTTTTCTGCTGGTTACTCCGGTGCTCTGCATGGTGGTCTTCTCTGTGCTTCAAGTGTTGTGGATCACTGTCTGTATGTTGACCTTCTACTCCAACAAAAGAAACTTAAGGGCAAGGCAGTCAAGAAACTAGAGTGAGAATATATTACCTATATCTATACAGGACAAGTTTGTCTAATGGTAATATAATTTTCATACTGTTGTATCTTGTTTTGCTGCTCATTTGTCCCCTCTGCTGCAACTCTTAATAAAGCGGTGACCACTGCACAATGTGTTCCTGGTAGTTTTGCAGAAAACAATGTGTCAAATAATACTGCTACCTTGTACACTTCAAAGTTCTTAATTTACTAATTGGTTGGTAACTGTTCATGGTCTGTCACGATGGCAGCATTTTAAACTTTAGTTTGTTGAAAGGAGTTTCAGCCAACCAGACACCAGTTCCTGACTTTCACTTGTGAATGGGATGGGTATTTTCATTAGCAAGTGTACACCACATAGACTGCAGAATGACAATGATTACACACTTTTGGGCTGTTCATCCCTTCATTTTAATTGGGTGTTGTGAACTAATTTAGATTCAGTTTTTGTATTTCAAGGAACATCCTTTATCATATCTAAACCAAAATGGTGAGGGTTTTTTTTTTTTTTTTTTACATCAAAGAGCACTTTATTTAATGCCACTTACTATAGCTTAAAATACTATTTAAAAGTTGCAATATTCTGCAGAAAACACTTCTGGTGGACCTGGTGACTGAGTCTATAATTTGGAGCTCAAGTCTCATATTAAACAGCACTACAAAATCCAGTCATTTAAGTCTTCCTTGCATAAGAGTATGGCTGTTCATAATTGCAATGCTAACTTAGCCTACTATTATGCAATTGCATGTATCTGTGATTATAATATTGCCTGTGCTCACCATAGATATTCCCAGTGTAACAATTTATTTTAAACAAGGCAGAGTCTCATTGCAAAAGTCCTTTTTATATTGAGCAACTTTTCCACAAATTCAAGGCAATTTTTAGAAGAATTTATTGTGTAAATTTCCAGGATCATGCTGCATACCCCCCAAGGGTACTGTATATATCTCAATTTTGAGAACCACTAATTCATTAATATATTTGAATAAAAAAAAATAAAAAAAATTGAAAATGATTTAACATTGTTTGGTGTGTGGGAAATATTTCTCCATCATATAACACGGTTTAACAAATGACCAGAATTAACAAATGTTGGAGTAATAACATTTAACCAGACAGAGATATGCATAGAATGTGATCAGTTGGATGTAAGCATTTGGATTTATGCTGTTTGTCAGGCAGTTATAAACTACCTATGGGTCATTTAAACAAAACCTGTGGAAGGCTATAGGGTGTGAGAAGTCTATAAAATGTTATATGATCGTAAAATGTTATCTTCATGAAACCAAAGTGCATGTTCAATCAGCGTAATGGCTTATGAGTCTTTCTGCTTCTCTGACGCCTGTGAGGTACGCTCCATGGGTCGTGGTGTAGAATTTATCATGTGTAGCTTCACCAGCAAACAACACCTGAAGGTGCTTCAAAAACAGAGAAATAAAATCATTTTGTTAATCATTTTTAAAAATTAAAAATGATTTATCTTCATTGAAATAAAGTTGTAATAAAATAAAGGGAAATGAAACTAATTGATGTTAGTGATTTTAGAACTTAAAGTTATTTTACATGTAAAATGACAAAAAATATTAAAAAAAAACTAATAAAAATTATTTTAAAAAAAACTGAAACATTCATATAAAAGTTAATTATTACATTTTACAAATACAATGATGTATATAAATAATACTAAAATAACACTGGCTCATACTATATACTGTATATGCATAACCTAAATAATCGAATACTTATACAAGATATTAAGAGTTACCTTCCTGCCTCTGCATTTATATTTAGGGGGAAGAGGTGACGCTAATGCCTTGTGTGCTTCCACTCCATTGACACCATCAGGAATAAATGTATAGGAGCCACGGACGTGGGAATCAGAACCCCATCTGGTGATCAGTGTCTTTGAGACTTCTGGCACTGACCAGCCTGTGAAAGACCTGAGCAACCTTTAAAGACAAAACAGAGTTTGTTATATATGACAGAGAGATATTTGACCATGGTAAAATGATCAAACATCATATATTCCATCATTTATGTCACCATACCTCACACAGATAGCTCCGATTTCACTGTCCTGAAGATTCTCCATATACAGAGCTTCTCTACCTGTGATCCAGCCACACAGAGCCGTGGGATGACGAGCTACTGTATCAAAACCAGTGATCTTCTTGAACCACGTCTTTTTCCAGGTTTCTCCTTCAGACAGAGACTCATAAACATCTTTATCTTCAGGCCCTTCTTTCCACACCAGCTGAACCCCGGAACAGTCGTCTGGCCAGAAACGTTCCTCAAAAAACAGGAAAATTTTGTCCACTATCCCAAAGCCAAGATTCTCAATTGCAGACAGCTTTTTTTCCGGTAAGGACGGTTCGAACATGGTTGTCGCTTTGTCTTTGAGAACCCCCAGAGATACGGTGACAATCACATGATCTGCCTCAAAGCTCTGTCCATTTTCACAGACGACCTTAACAGGATACCTTTGATCTTCACCACTACCTTTTTTGACCAAGTCCCATTGGATGCTCTTGACCGGTACACTACACTGGACAGTTCCTGAAGGCAGATCTTTCCAGAGAACATCCAAAACTGCTCGATAGCCACCAGGTCCCAATGTATTAAAAAACTCTCCCTCTAGAGCAGTGTAATTGCTAATCTGAGATGCAGAAACTTCATAGAGGCTAGAGCAAGCCTCATCTGTACATTCATTCCTCTTGCACCATTCAAAAACTTGCCGGCCGTCTTCTGTCGCCGCTAAAGGAGCTTCACCAAAGGCATCATCCAGATAAGCACCTAGAGATAGTTTCCTGTGCCTGCTCTTGAGCTCATCATCAAAAGCTTTGTCGGTGAGCTTGCTGAAGCACGAAGTCACCTGATCTACAACTTTTGTGGAGACCTGCTTCCCATCTTCTTTGAAAAAGTAATCTTGAGGAGTTACAGAACGAGGCTGGCACATGTTTTTGCATGCAGAAGGTCCCTCAGATAGCAGGTTCTCCTCTTTCGCAATCTTGAACAGGGGGTTTCCTTTCTGCCCGTGGATCCAGTTAGCTCCAACTTCAATGACATTCTCGCTGAACGGTTTAGTGGTGTGAGCTCGACCTCCAACTCTTTCCTTTGCCTCAAGAACTAGGACATTTTCAAATCCTGCCTCCACTAACTTGGCGGCAGCAGTCAAACCTGCAAAACCTGAACCTACCACTACAACTTTGGAATTTTCTGGTCCTGAACAAGTACTCATTCTTGCTGCTTTGTTGAGCTGTTTAGAGAGAGAAAAGCAGAAAATGTAAGAACAAAAATCAACTCTTGCTCAGCAATAATAGCAAATAACAGAGAGTACAGATGATATGGGTGTAGTGCACGATGCTCTAAAGGAGTTTCCTTTATATACCAGTGCTTAAACACCTGTAACACCTGTAAAACCTGACCTTTGTAATCCATACAATACATAATATCATTGTTTACTTAGAGATCAGGTGACCATGGGACATCCAATGGCAAATACAGATTTAAATACTAAAGCATGCAGCATATGACCTCATCTCGTTTGCACTTCGGAGGCTATATGATACTTACAAAATGTATTTGCTGCCCAGTAAAACTACATGAGTGAACAAATTCTTGTTTTGATGGTAATGACAGTGTGAAAACCGCAAAAAAAACTTGCAGCACAATAAGTGTATTGTGATTGTCAAAACATTTGGTACAATATAACAGAATTTAGTTAAAAAAGTTTAGTTTAGTGTCAGCATGTTATAAATTTTACATGGTACAATGATTGGTTGGCCAATGTTTTTATGCTTAACAAAAATTTCATGATTTCAATTCATAAGCTTGCGATTTGATTCTGATAGGGATGCACCAAAATTAAAATTTTGGCCGATACCGAAAACCGATAATTCTTTATATTTGAAAGCCGATAACCGATAATATTGGCAGATAAATCTAAATCCAAATTTGTATATACTTTGAGAGCCTGATTACAAAAACAAAAGGCTCACCATTAAAAGCCATATCCCAAACACTTCAACACAAATCAAATGTATACAATACAGTAGCCTAGTTTGAACCAGTGTAAGATTCCTTAACTTGTTAAATTAATTTTACTCCCCTATGGCCTTTCTTTATAAACAAAAGGTAACTCTTAACAATAAGGTTTCAGTAGGATTAGTTAACATGAAGCAACAATGAATGAACAATACTTCTACTGGATTTATTAATCTTAATCTCAACATATCAATACATTTTTAAGATCCAAAGTTATGTATGTACATCAATTTTTTTGAAAAAAAAAAAATTAAGCATTTTTAATGTTTACTGTTTCAAATAGCATAATTGCTGTAAAAGTTGAAGAGCTGATGAACAACTGAAGCGCTTTGCTAGAAGGTTAATTAGCTCAATGAAACGCATCCTATATAAGATAAATCATATTTATACAAAATAAACATAATAAATCAACTTATATTTTCACAAAATCACGCACAGATGAACTTGAACTAAGTTACATAGTCAATATACGTAGTGAATGTAGCAACTCCTGTTGTGGATGCGCTCTTCATGTAACGCACTGAAAACATTACAATTTACAATGGCACAAAAGGCTGCAAATGCACAAGCGAACTTGACTGTGTAACTCTGTGGACGTGCTCTTTCCACAACAACGCACTGAAACACAGACACACAACAAATTCACAACATTCTTTTACAGTCGTGTTCTCATTATAATTGTATGTAGCCTATATGACAGATTTGGGCTGCACATGTTGGACTTAATGGCTAAAGAAATGGATGTGTGACGTGAGAACAGTGTCAGTTGCGTGAGAGTTGGCTTACTTATTTATGAATCATATTTTAGTTTATGTGTTAATGTGGCAGGGCTAATGAAATTCTTCCTGCCTGCATGTGGTTGGTTAGTCCACTCGTTGAGTTTCCTCCTATCAGTGGGCTGTAGCAGCATAAACGGGCTGGCTATGGTGTCACGAGTCACCGCCCCTTCCCGGGTCGTCATTCGGTCGCCATCCAGGTATGTTGTGTGATGTTAGTTGGGTTGTCATATAATGTAGCTAACATTAGCTTATTTTCAGAGTGGCGTGCGAGTTTCCTGCGGCTGGCAGTTTATTGAGGTTGTCCCTCCTCTGGTAGGTGAAGTCATATTGGTTTTACACTTTGTATCCACTTGTATTGTAGCGACATTTTTGTTGTGTACAGTCAAAGGTTGGAGTGAGAAGTACGGCCAGCTTAGTTTCCGCTGGCACACGCTGTCCTCCCGATCGACTGGACGTCTGGGTTGCCAGATTGGGCGGTTTTGCAATCTATTTTGCGGGCAAAAATGGGTTTGGGCGGGTGGATAAAAATTGGGCTAGTTTCGGATCAGTTCGGCGGGTTTTTATTGCCGAAACACCGGCACTTCAGATCCTTCTTCCTGCGACCCAGTGTTCAGCAGGCAGCAGTCTCACTCACTCACACACACACACACACACTCACTAACTACGTGCCCCCTAACCTCACAACAGACACTCCCTCCCACTACCTTCAGTGATGCACGCGCCCGCCCCTCAAACAACAACACACTAGATCGCGGGGTTTTCAAAGTTCAAAACTTACTTAGCTGACTGACATTGCGGTTTCATGACAACTCTCTCTGGGTCAGCGGCAGCGCCAACACCGATTTGAATGTTGCGATATGATTTTGTCAAAGGTTTAATAGACAGACGAAATGGAAGAAGATCGTGTGGGTGTTTGAATCGAGTCTTAAAGATGAATCGTGCAGCTCTATAACGACACATTTCATCCTGAAACGTTTTTGAAACGAAAGTGGCTAACTTCTGTCAACCTCATCTATAAGCAAGGGCAAAAATAAAGCAATTTAATTTGAATTAATATCTGTAATATTCTGTAATAAAAAAATATATATTTTAAAATCGTTAAAAAAAATTGTGATACCTAACGTTAGGTGAATCATTTTTTTTCTCACAGCCCTTATATGCATGTTTCATGTTGCCATTTGAAATAATTGAAATGTTAAAGTGGGTTATTTTTTATGTCCATATATCCACTCAATGTTTTTGTTACTGAATGCTTCCAAGCGACTTTTATTGACAATAAACAGACTCCGTGATCGCCTAAGTTGATCGCATTATTTTCCGTAACATAATAGAATAGTCTGACTGAGGTACAGCTTACTTTTGCGTTCATTTGATTGAATATTGTTTCTAAAATCGGATAGGCTAAGTCGAAAAATGGGTAATTTTAAAGCTTGTTAGTGATTTCAATGTGTTTAAACGAGAAACAAGCCGCAAAAAAAATTGGGAGGTTTTTTTGTGCATTCTCGCGGTTTTTTACGAGGTTTTGGGCTGGAAAACAATAGGTTACTTGCGTAACCCCGGTTCTCTGATAGCATTAAGTGAGGTGTCTCACTATGGGATACGCCCCTTCCGCGGATTCCACAGAAGTCCTATTACATTACGCCAGCCCCAATTGGCTGGCAGACATGACGCAGTGTCTGGGAGTGGCTACCCCACCCCTCAGTATAAGAGGAGCAGCACTGCGTCATTACGACATTCAAAACAAGCACACCTCTTCCTCGCTTCACACAGCAAGGAGGGTGATCTGGTGAGACACCTCACTTAATGCTATCAGAGAACCGGGGTTACGCAAGTAACCTATTGTTCTCTTTCAAGCATACGTTTCGGTGTCTCACTATGGGATATACTAACTCCCGTAATGCCAGATAGCCTGCCTCGAAGTCTCCTGCCAACCACAGCACCACCTCTAGGGCTGAATGAGTCCCATTTCATGACTCAACTCCAACGCTCAAAACTGCATGCGCCAAAGTTTGAGCTGTAACATCCAGTTTATAAAACCTTGCAAACGTATGCGGTGAGGACCAACTCGCCGCTTTACAAATATCCTGTATCGTGACTCCTTTAAAGAAAGCCCACGAAGTTGACATTCCCCGTGTTGAGTGCGCACGTAAACCAGTCGGGGGCGCATGGCCCTTACTGGAATACGCCAGTGAAATCGCCTCCACTATCCAGTGCGACAAGCGCTGCTTAGTAATCGGCTTCCCCATTCTTGGCTTCATCCAAGATACGAACAGCTGATCACTCTCCCTGAACCCTCTGGTTCTTTCTATGTAGATGCGTAAAGCACGCACAGGGCACAACTCATTTAGCTTTTGCTGTCTCGGTGAAGCAAAAGGTGGTGGATAGAAAGCTTTTAGCTCAAAAGGAGTGACAGAATCAACTACCTTGGGCATAAATGCAGGATTAGGCTTCAAAACTATCCCTGCATCCCGGGCATGAACTGCATACATGCTGAATGCACCGAAAGCGCATGAATCTCACTTACACGTTTCGCTGGAGCCAAAGCTAACAGCAGCGCCGTCTTAAACGACATTATTTTAAAATCAATCTTGTCCAGTGGCTCAAACGGGGACATTGAGAGCGCATCAAGTACCAGTGCTAAATCCCATGAAGGGGAAAGCGGTTTTGAAACTGGCAAAACGCGACGCGCGCCCTTCATGAACCTGCACACTAAAGGATGCTGCCCAACGGTTTTACTATCAAAACCTATGTGACAAGCAGAAATAGCGGCCAGATACACCTTAACGGTTGAAAACGCTTTTCCTTGGTCTATCAAATACTGTAGAAATGATAGAACTATTGCCACTGAGCATTGAAAAGGAATCTCATTCTTAGCCGCGCACCAGCGCTCAAACACGCCCCATTTGCAGTCGTAGAGAGACCTAGTCGACGAAGCTCTAGCATTCTGTATAGTTCTGATGACATTGTCAGACAGACCGGTTGTGTTCAAATTTAACCACTCACAGGCCAGGCCCATAGTGCCAAGCGTTCTGGATGGGGATGAAGGATTTCCCCCCCCGCCTGTGACAGTAGATCTCTGCGTAACGGGAGAGACCACGGGTCTTTGTATAGCATACGTATGATCTCCGCCAGCCAGTATTTCCCTGGCCACCTCGGAGCTATTAAAATCAGCTTTAGTCCCTCCTCCCTCACTCTGTAGAGTGTTGGGGATATTAATGCTATCGGTGGGAACGCATACAGAAGAGTGCGGGGCCAGTCGTGTGCCAGCGCATCTATCCCCAGAGGCGCGCTCTGATCTTTCAGGGAGAAAAACAGAGGACACTGAGCAGCATTGTCGTGGGACGCAAACAGGTCCACTGTCGCTCTGCCGTATAATTCCCAAATCTGTTCGACCACTTCCTTGTTCAATTTCCACTCTCCGTAGAGTGGATTTCCCCTGGATAGCAGATCCGCACCCTGGTTCATAACGCCCTGTACGTGCGTCGCTCTCAGGGATAAAAGATTGGCATGGCTCCACAAAATCAGTTTGCGTGCCAGCGTGTGTAAGGGAAGTGATCTTAGGCCCCCCTGCCGATTTATATATGCCACAACTGTGGTGTTGTCCGTTCTCACAAGAACATGATGTCCTTTCAGAAAAGGAAGAAAATGCTTCAACGTTAGAAACACGGCCAGCATTTCCAGATAGTTTATGTGAAGATCGGTCAGATGATGACCCCATCTTCCGTTCACTATCCTGCCCTCGTGAATGCCCCCCCAACCGGACAACGACGCGTCCGTCGTTATGACTTTTCTGGTTTGAACCACACCCATAGGAACCCCCTGAACCAAGAAGGTTGGGTATCTCCACTGGCGCAGTGCAAAGACCGCCTCTGACGTCACTCTCACTCTCCTTCGGGAGTGTCTTAGTGGGTCCAGTCTCAGAGATGCTACCCAGCGCTGAAATTCCCTCATAAATAGTCTGCCTAAGGGAATAACCATTAGGGCTGAGGCCATCAGACCCAGTAGTCTGAGGCATGTGCGGAAGGAAACAGTTTTCCCCCTCTGAAACTCGGCCAGGCATAGGGTGAATTTTCCCACCCTGTCCTCTGACAGTCGCGCTCTGAATGTCACAGAGTCCAGTAACAGCCCCAGATATTTTTATAGACTGTGCGGGAGTCAAAACACTCTTTTCGGTGTTTAGCTTTAAACCCAGTTTCTGAATGTGTTCCAGAAGCATAGTTGTGTGATTTTTCGCTTCTTGCTTTGACTGAGCTGTCACCAACCAATCGTCTATGTAGGTAGCGAGACGAATGCCCCTTTCCCTGAGCGGGGTCAGGGCCGCTTCTGTACATTTTATAAATACTCTCGGGCTGAGAGACATACCGAATGGTAAAACCAGGTACTCGTATGTTACTCCCAGGAAAGCAAACCTCAGGAATTTCCTGTGGGGTGGGTATATGTTTATGTGAAAGTATGCGTCTTTCAGGTCGATTGATGTGAACCAATCGCCCGGGCGCACCAGATTTAGGAGTGTGGCATGAGTGAGCATTCTGAACTTGTACTTCCTTAGGTATTTGTTCAGCGCACGTAGATCTAATATGGGACGAAGAGCACGAGTTCCTTTCTTTGGGACTAGGAAGTATCTCGAGTAAAACCCACTGCGGCTTTCCTCGGGTGGGACCACTCGTATCGCCCTTTTCTTCAACAGGGAGTTTATCTCGTCCTGAAGAACGTGCTTTAATTCTCCCCGCACCTGAGAATGAATTATCCCTTTGAAGTGCGGGGGGGATTTTGCAAACTGCAGCCTGTACCCGAATTGTATTGTCTTTAATACCCAGCGGGACTGTGTGCACTCTCGCCAGTAGTCTATTTGTAGCGTTCTGGCGCCATCGTGTGGCTGAGTCATGAACGAGTTTGTGGTCTGTACTGCGCATGTTTGTACACTTAGAGTTTGGACAGAGTCTGTGTGGCTCATCACCTCTAAGGGCTCGAACACTCCCCGAGGTGATGTTATACTGTGCTCTGTGAATATGTTTTGCAACATTCTTTGGGGGTACAGTGAAAACTTTATTGAGTTTTGAACATGAAAAGTGCTTGTGACTAGTGGGTGGGTGTGCACCACTGCACCGTGTCTTTTCCTTTTCACCGCTCTGTTTCCCCCGGCCCAACCGGGCGCTGTTTTCCCCACAGAACATCTGTGCACCGAGGAACTCGTCATGTGTTGAACGCTGAACAACTGAGGGTCGGGAGCTAGCAAACTGGGGGGCTGTTGACTCCCTCCCTTGGGGAAGACCGTGTCAAACAGCCTTCTTCTTCCTCCTCGCTCCCTGAAGATGGGGCTGGGGATGAGGCTGAGGGGCTGGCTGGACCGTCTGAGCTGCTGAGGGCGGATAGTTCTTCCTATGCCAGCCAGATCTCTGCTCTTGCACTCCACTCGGACCCGCTGCACTCACGATAGGTCTCTGCCGTTTCGGAATGCGAAAGCTGGGAGGTGGGCGGGCCGTAACCTGCGCAAAGGTCTGCCGGGGTGGCGGAGGGGGTTCAGTCTGTGTCTTTCTCGGCATACAGAGTTGCAAAGCCTCGTCGTCCCTCTTTTTCTCTTCGCATCGTTTTTGCATCAGTGTCAGAGCTGAGCCAAAAATGCCCTCTGGAACGACCGGTGCATCCAGGATGGCTTCTTTTTCCCTGTCAGAGAGATTAGCCAGATTAAGCCATCGCCCTCTCTCTTGGATAACCATTGTGGCCATGGCTTTCCCAGCAGCTTGAACCGCGCATCTCTGAAGACGCAGAGAGAGATCCGTGACAACACAGATCTCTTCCCAGATCTCATCATGAGCAGGGAGGGTGGTGGCCCGCCCGCCTCTTCCATGGATCCCGCCGCAGCGAGGAGCTGTGCCGGTTGTGCGGAGGTGAGGAATGGTGAGTCCTCGAAATCTTCCTCTTCGGAAAGAAGGAAGTCCGATTGCTCCTCTCCCTCGTAATTAAGCGCGTCCTCTTCCTCGTCCGAGCTCAGACTGGGTTCGGTAGGTAGAGGCATGCACACATCGAGCTGCTCACTCCAGGATAGAGCTGCTGTGGTGGGCAGCTCTACAGGGATGGATACCTGCGGGGTGGCAGCTGGCGCGGGGCTAGGTGTCATGAGGGGATCCATGCCAGACAGGCTAGCTTGGCGTGCTAGTCTGCGACGAAGGCTCTTCATGGTGAAGCGTGCGCAGTGTTCACATGAACCAGGATTCTCGATAGCCAATTGAGCATGTTTCAGCCCGAGACATGCAGAGCAGACCTGGTGTGTGTCTTTGCATGAAATTTTGTTCCCGCATGAACAGAGTCGCACAGAATCTCCCCCACTAGCCGGGACAGTCTGCATTGCTGCAGCCATCGTAGTGTCGAACAATCCTTGCAATCGGCTGGAATGCTAATCGAAGGAGCCAGGCGAAAAACGGCGTGGTGGCCAGTAATTCGTCCGGAGGTTCGTAGAAAGTTTGTAGGCTTCTGGTGTGAAGCGAGAAGAGGTTTTTGAATGTCGTAATGACGCAGTGCTGCTCCTCTTATACTGAGGGGTGGGGTAGCCACTCCCAGACACTGCGTCATGTCTGCCAGCCAATTGGGGCTGGCGTAATGTAATAGGACTTCTGTGGAATCCGCGGAAGGGGCGTATCCCATAGTGAGACACCGAAACGTATGCTTGAAAGAGAACCTTGCTGGCATCTGGCAACCCTGCTGGACGAGCCCTCAGTCTGCATGTATGCGTTTATCTGCCTAACTGGTTTGGTTCCCAGGGATCGTACCCATAAGGTATGTGATTTTTAAGTCATTCTTGCCTGTGTCGCGTGGCGCTCTTTTGTCGATTTTAGTAATTGTTCGTAGTTAATTTGTCTGATTGTTAACTTGTAATTTTATAGATGCATCAAGTACGGATTGGTGGCGTCTGCCTGGCCGATTAGCTTTCTTGCGGTTGGACTGCGTGGAACTACTGTCCGAAGGCGCTGTTGCTTTGCTGTTAACAATTGGACCTACATCGTTGTCTTTCGTGTTTGTGTATTACGTGTGTGTATGCGCGTGTGTGGTCGTGTTTTTTTTTTTGTATTTTGATTTAGAATTTGTAAGGTTTAAATTGAAAAGTGCGAACACCTCGATTCCATTGTCTCCGTAAAGTGACAATTTTTGAGTGCTTCAATTGTGACAATTCTGAGTGTTTCGACTGATAATTCTGAGTGTGTTTCCACTGACAATTCTGAGTGTTTCAACTGTGACAATTCTGAGTGTGTTTCAACTGTGACAATTCTGAGTGTGTTTCAACTGACAATTCTGAGTGTGTTTCCACTGACAATTCTGAGTGTTTCAACTGACAATTCTGTCGTTACAGGCGCTGAGTGCGTAAAGCAGGGGCGGATTGCTGGTGGTGGTCTTTCTCACGAGTGCTGTCATGAGTGGTGCCATGTGTGAGTGTGTGTACACAGGTGTACGGGAAAGGTGACTTGTCGTGGAGGCCTTATGCGCCCTTTATCCCCTGCTCTGCCTCGGCTCCTCTGTCGCTGACCTCTCAGGTTGCTCTGTGTCTTGTTGAATAGTGACATTGTCGTGTCTATGTGTTGTTGATTGTGTTTTGTGAATTTTATATGAAGTATTTATCTTGAATAAAATTTATATATATTTTCGTATCCACGTCTCCTGCCACTTTACTGTGAACGAACCTGTGTTGTCTTAACCCTTGTGTGGTGTTCATATTTTTGTTACTCAGCCAGTGTTCGTGGGTCTGGTGGACCCGCTGCATTTTTGGGTTTTTAATTCAACAAAATCAAAAATGTTATGTTAAAATACTCAACAGATGTTTACTTCATCCCAATTACAAGTAATATAAACAGCAGATATGGTTAATATTTTCTCTTTACCTTTGTTAGATCACATTTTAGAATTGCAACCTCGTGTGGGAATGGCAGGAGTAGAAACACAAAACTCACTCTTGCACTCTTTCACACTTACACACAATCTCTCTCTCACACGCACGCACACACACTCATGCACACACACACACACACCCACAACACACACACAGACACACACAAAACACCCCCCACACACACACCACACACACACACACACACCACACACCACACACCACACACCACACACACACTCACACTCACACACTCACACTCACTTGGATATGTGGTTTACGGGGACTCTCCATAGGTGTAATGGTTTTTCTAATGTACAAACTGTATAATCTATCCCCCTACACTAACCCTACCCCTAAACCTACCAATCACAGAAAACTTTTGCCATTTTTTGAATTTCAAAAAACACCATTTAGTATGTTTTAGTATGAGGACACAGATGTCGTCATAAACCATGTTTACGTTGTAACACCCATGTCATTATACACATTTGTGTCCTCATAAACCATATACAAGAACATACACACACTAACAGCAGGCCCTGACAGGAGGAGGACAGAGTAAAGGTACACAGGACCTACAATTTCCACACTTTTATTAGCCCCGGGTCCAGTGGACCCGAACATCCTGTGTGTAATATAAATGTGTAAGGGGGGTGTACAGTGTGTTTTCATTGAAAATGTGTTCTGATATATATTCCTCACAGAAAATGAGCCAAGGCCAATGAGTCTCAGTTTGAAAAAATAATCAATTGTATCATTTTTCTATTGATAAAAAATGAAAACGGGTCCAACAGACCCGAACACCATACAAGGGTTAAAGCAGAAATTCCATTGTATTGTCCCTGGCAAGATTCCAGGGTGGCGTAGTCGCTAGTCGATCTCCTCCGATTTCTCGCCCCGCTACATTCGAATGTTTATTTATATATTTAATCATTGTTCTGCTGTACTACGAGGTGTCTGAGGTAATCATATCAATGCTTTTCAAGTTACGTCCCTGATTAAACTCTTTGCGTTAACTACAATCCCATAACCACTTAAACCAGCCTTAAGTTCAGGTTTTCAAGAACCAGCAAACTAGCCTAGACTGAGCTTTTTCTCCTACCAGCTAGGATGACTTATACATCAGATAGCTTTCCTGAGTAACTAGTTGGCTTTCATAATTTGACTACCATTCTCAAGCTTTGATATCTATGCTATTTAAATAAGAACTGTACTTGTTACAAGTTTGCTGTTTTGTTAGATTAAGATGCAAATGCTTTGCTCAGGGCCACAAAAAGGGTTTTGCAGGACCCTATTGATATTGTGCATGAGTTAATGTATAATATTTGCATTGGCAAAGAGGCAACAAAAGATTTTCCATTTCAGTGAGGTCTTTTTCTGTTTATTGACTTTTCCATTAGACAGGTGGTGTGCCTCTTGTATACAGTAAATGATTAATACCAATGGAAATTACACATTAGACAGTATACAGTTTCCTCCAATAATTAACACTATACATGATTAACCTCACATAAAAACCTTTATCTTGGCTCAAATATATTAAATTTTATTGTAGTGCTTAAGCCACTTGTGTAAAAAGCAGCTTTTAGTCAGTGCTTGAAGGTATCCCATTGAGATGCATTAACGAAAGATTAAAATCGAAGTTCACAAAGCAGCTTCAAAAATTGCAGTGTAAAAAAGACCTACGAGCTTCATTTTCCCATATCTCCTATATTTTCTGTTGTAAAATTATAGGTACTAATTAATTCTGCTTTATAACATTAACTTCAAATACAGCAATTTCAAATAAATCAATTTGCATGTGCAAAAATATATTTAAATAAAGTAATCATATGTAAACATGTAAATCTAAAAACTCTAAAAAGAAATGATCCTGACTGTAGTGTTTTTGCATGGCACCATACAGTCTAGCAAGAGGAAGTCTGTTTTGTAGCACAGGAGTGTATTTGTGTACAATCTGTTCCATGTTTTCCATCCTAAAACAGGCCCTTTTGTTTCTTCACGTTCAGTTGCTTCCAGGACGGCATAGCATAGAAATCCATCCTAGAAATCCCCATGATCAGGACGAAGTCTTCATTTGAGAGATAGTCCTGCATAGAGGATGGAGGTGTGTGTTAGTTTCATCAAGAGATCATTCTTACCAAAACATGTCCAGGTCACATTAAAATGAGAATGGGGTTTTTCTGCATTGTCATGAAAATATGTCCATGATCTAAAAACCATAAAAGTCTTAAAATAAGCTTTATTTTCTTTTTAAAAAAGTGTGTATATACATATATACATTTTTATTTTTTATTTTCTTAGGTGCAATATGACCCATATTCTTTTGTCATTCTCCAAAAAGATAGTATTCACATTTATAGTGTTTATTTACTAATTTAGTTTGTAATAAAATGTTCTTATACCATAGGTGTAATTTGCGGGTGGGACATGTCCCCACCACTTTTTGCCAGGGTCGATATTGTCCCCACCACTTTTTAAAACATCTCGCGGCACGGATGTACCAATACAAATAAATAAAGCATCTCCAGTTAACTAGCATAGCATTCATTTCGTTCGTTTGTTAAATAAGAGGCGATCTAGCGCTGAAATGTGTTGTTTTTTTAAATCAAGTGATCAAAGTGCCCGTTGCCGCTGCGATCAGTGGATCGATACAGTGTTCTCTTGTTGCTCGCGCACAGTCTTCACACGTCACACTCTATTCGTTCCGGTGAAATCACAAAACAACTAGACTATTAGAGTACACACGTAAAGTAGTCGGATCTATGTATTTAGTCACGTAAAAATTCTCGGCACTCATCACATATATTAGATCTCATTAAATTAAATTAAACCCGAGTTTACCTCTTTTCTTGTGGGGTCGACTCCTTCAGGCAGGTCTTCTGTCTGAGTGTTCACCAGCTTCTCTGGAGGGAAGGTTTGCGTGACAGGACGGGGCATCATATTACCCCCTTGGCCTTGAGTTGAGTTACTTGAGTTGGTTTGGTTTGAGATTGGTTGGGTCAGATCCTGTGCACAAGATGTCAAAACATCTTCACATGTCACATTTATGCATTTTGCAGGTGCTTTTTGCCCTAAGCAATTTAAAGAGCATTCAAGTTATACTGTACATTTGTTATCAGTTCCTGCATTCCCTAGGTAATTCAACCTAGGACATTGATGTTGCTAGCATCACGCTTTACCATTTAAACCCTTAAAAACAATTCAGAACTTACCACAGTAATTTTGATAAGATCAGTTGCATCTCCAAGCTCTGATTTAAGCTGTTCGTAGGATTTCCCACCCTAAAAGACAATAAAAAACATTCATCACCTGTAACCATACACTTGTGAAATAAGTTGTCATGCCGAAAGAAAGTAAACTCATGTCAGCTACTTACACTCCACTTTTGTGGGTCCCAGGCATAGAACCAACCTGTAAAGGTGGGCGGCTCAAACCCTTGCTTGACCACTAGGATAGGTGTCTCCAGGTCACGCCCTGCAGGATGCGACTTCAGATATTCCTGTGCCGTAACCACTGCTTCCTGCTTCTCCTTGTCATTGGCACCTTTGCCGATCCACAGGTACACCTAACAGAACATAATTGTGCTGTGATTTCTAGTGGTATGAAAAAGATATGAACAAATGCACAGAGAGACAACCACCCTGACATTTACCTGATCCCAGATGTCCAGCAACATCACATCCTCCTCATCCAGGTCATCTTGGTTGAAGTTTGTAATCTCTGTCGCTATAAAGCGACCCGTCTGGTTGGAGCACTCAAACAACCGGGGCGTAACACTACTGTTCTCATCCTGAAGTCTGAGAATGGGAGAAACTTATTGGCTGTGTCCCAAAACTGTCTACGTGGAATCACATACTATACTATCCTTTCCTTCGCAATGAAAGCAATGGCAAAATGCATGCCATAATGCTAAACCCTATTGAAATCAATTGTCCAATTGCATCAGTGCAACAGTGCAACTTTTTCTGTGGCATTGGTTCCGGAAGTATTTTTTCCATTTCACTTTTCATTTTTTAAAAGTCTTTGTTAAAGCATTTTAAGCCATGAACCAAGTCAACCATTACACATTTGATAGCATATTCATATTTGAAGTACTTAACTGATTTAATAAGGGAAAGAACTACAATCCCATGAAGCATTGCGAATGATATAACCGAATTTAAAACGATGGAGAAATATATATTTTTTTTCAATTAACAGCTCAACAGATTTTGGAACAGAGCCATAATAATTTGTGCATTAACATGTGTGCAGTTTTTGCTGTACCTTTTGCTGCTAGCATACTGGGACTTTCCACCAAGGTTTACCCAGAAGTCAGCTGGTTCCTGACCCTCTGCAATAACATTTTTCTCCCTTTTGGAGATGATATCAGCCAGTGATTTGGCCATCTCTCTCTCATCCCCACTGCAGCCCTGCATGGTAATATTAAAGTCAAGTATTTAGGACAGACATGTAAGACATTACTGGTGCTCCCCTATACTTTTTCAGAAATATCTTTTGAAATATATAATGTTTTTAGCATTAAACTCTACCGACCTTGCCATACCACAGGTAGCAGCACTTATCTGTGCTGAGCACAAAGACATCATTGGAGTTCAGAGAGGATGAACGTGGAGGCACCTCAGTGGCACGCGTGTTGAACTCATTCGTTCCATGGACGTGAAACAATCTTACTGGCGGCTGAGAATGGGAGGAGCCTTCTCTGGAACTTCCTTCCTGGTATTCAATCATAACAACAAATGAGTTAGCATGCACTGTGAGAAATATATGATAAGTGGGTCATTTCTGCACTCCTAGCAGCAACAGTTGTTTCCAAAACACTCCTACTTCCCCATATTTACCTTTGACAGTCCCACATCAATTTTTTAGAAACAGAAACAGAAACATAATCATTCCTAAAACAGGAAGTGTGTTTGGGTTTTGGTTTTCCGTTGTTACAACCGATGACATGCCCAAGTGTTTCGTATAGAGAGGAACAGTTTGACAGACCTACCTCATAAACAATCATTTTGCCCTTGAAAATAGCCATTAAGTGCATGGGCTCCTTTCCCATGGGAACGCGGACCTGCACCGGTTCTCCATTGTACTTCTGGTCCAGAATCACAGCCTGATATGCAGAGGCTGTCAGCTCTGCCGTGCTTGCATGGCGCCCCTAAACATTTTAAAATATTCAAATATTATAGTTACTTTAAATGATTCTAATAATATTTCACAATATTACTGTTTTTTGGTTAAGTAAATGTAGCCTTGGTTAACATTAAAAAATCTTACCGACCCCAAACTTTTGAAAGGTAGTGTACAGGGAGTGAGAAAATGAGGGAGGAAGATACACCTACTTGCCACATGTACAGAATGTAGTATATTTTTCTGCTGACTTCATATTTGTAGAGAATAAGGTAACAGTCCCCCCCGTAGAAGTGGCCGAGCCACTTCCTTTCCACAGGGACAAGCTCATTGTCCTCAAGCCTCCATACCTGAGGGATGAACACACTTATGTAATGAGTTCTGTTTACTAAGATGCATGAAAGGCAATGAAAGGTCATTTCACTGACCTCGGCTTCACCTGACCCATCATCCACCATTTTCTGCTGTGCAGCCAAGTCAGGTCTTGCATGCATAGAGGTGGCGTCAAATTTGACTTGCTCAACCTTGGCTACAGAAAGCAATCATAAAATGAATAAAGTCAGAGTCATGTAGAATAAGATGAGTCTCTAAGGGGGTGTTTATACAGGATGCATTCTTGTGTTTTGTCTGTGCTATTTTTTAATGATTGGCCTAATGTTTTTTTTAATCAGCGTCTCACCACAGCGTTTTTTTATTTTATTTTAAACATGAGATCGCATCCTGTATTTGTAATTTCAGCAGTGCTGGAAAGATGACAACTAAAAGTAGCGATGCAGTGGTGGACAATTTTAAGCAATTTTAATACATATGGTTAGCACCTTTTTTTTTGTGCAAATTGTAGTATAGCTAACTACTATTTCAAAGGATGAGCTTGACTGTATTTAAACTTAAACTCTAGCTGGACAAGCTATGAGCTTTAAAGTAACTTCCCAAACACTGCATTGCAGAACTGTTAATTTTTTTGTCATTTTTAACTATTATAAAGATAACACATTTATATTTCACTATTTTTACAAGCTCCTGAACCTTTGTCTTTTTTATCTCCTGGACATCTGTTTTTACCAGTGCTTCTGCTTCTTTAGTAGTGTTCTTTAGTGTCGGTCTTTACACTAGTACACCATGCTCACCTATTTTCCCTGGACTGTGTGTGCTTCCCATTCCAGCTGTCTGTCCCTTGTCTGTCCACTTCTGGAAGAGTTGCTTGAACACTGATGATTCTGCTCCTTCGCTCACAGTCTCTACATTGGTGGATGCAGGATATGCTTTTGCCTTTATGTAGGCCTAGAACAATAGAATATTAAGTGAGATGATGAAGTGTGTCTTTCACAATAATTTGCTATGTGATTACATTACTATTTGGTGCGATATACTATGCTAAGATTAGAAATATTGGGCATTATTCACTAATAACTGTACAATTGTTCTAATGTGCGCATAAATGGTTCCCCAGCAAAATGAAAAAAATCCTTTCTCAAAATAGGATCACTTAAAGACTTGGCTTTTAAGGACTTGTACGATCAATTAGTTGACGATAAATCATAATTTCTGCTTGACGTTATTCACACATAAGTTTTTACGCACAAATACGTGTGTATACACAGTTGGTGAATGAGGCCCATTGTAAAAAAAATGATTTGATTAGTGCTTCAAGTGTATTTGAATGGTCTTTTCTCACCTCTGCTTTCTTCAGAGACTCTGCCCTTTCAGTTTTTGATGCCTTTTTGCCCTTCCAGACAAAGATCTTTATTCCACCTTGATCCAGCAGATAGCAGTCCTGCCACAGGAATCAGATTTCACTTGGCATACATTTATACTGTGTGCAACTTAGCAGTGTCTTTATGCTGTGTAACAACAGCCATGCCTCTTGTGTACCAAAATAACAATTATACACTCAATTTGCATTTGGATAGCAGGTCATCTTGCATACAGTACAAGTTTTTTGTCTTCTCCATTTCAAGTCATGAAATCAGATTTGATTCTATTTACTTTTTTAAGTCATGTTCTTGGTCTTATTGTGCACAATTCATTGGTGCATGCTATTTAAAAAAAAACCCAAAAAACTTTGTCTTCATTATCTTGTATCAAAATGCAATAATGTAATAACTTGCTATGCATCTGAAAAAAAAAAAAAAAAAAATCAGTTGACGTCATAAATTCCTCTTTCTTTTCAAACCATTTCCTCCAAATGCTCCTTCCTTGGCTCACTATTTCATGACCCTAACTATTTCATCACATGTGTCCCTCCCAGCTGTGATCAGTGAAATGCAACCTTACACTTTGACGAAGGTGTAAGTGTGACATTTGACTATAATATACATCACTGCTATCAACTTCCCCTTTGTACAGAATTGTTTATGCTGTGGTGTGAAGGTTGGTCAGGGTTAGTCATACCTCGGTTTTTAGTAGGTCTTGTGTGAGAGGTTTCACTGCCACTTCCTGCACTACAAGGTTCCCCTCAGCATCTGAAATACTTTTCACACAAGATTATTTTAGTTGCAGCGCATATTTTTCAACAAAATAATGCAGCAAGAGTATACTTAAAACAGGTTCAAATTTAACTCACTGAAAGAGTTTAATGGCAGTCTTCAGTTTCTCATCAACGATCTGATCTGGGATGGCATCTTTGATCTCTCTTCTCTCCCCCAATGCCTGCTTCATCATTTTCATGGCTTCCTCAGAAGATTTCTCATCATCTCCTTCCACTACAGTCACTTGTGCTCGTCCACCTCTCTCTCGGTCACGGATGTCCTTCGCTAGGTTCATTCCCTATAAAAAAAGCCTTCAGTATGCTGTGCATATGTGGTCATATAAACCTTCAGCATCAAGAATGTGATTCTTTACATTGCTAAATTGGGCTTTTTTTGCATAGCAAATGAGTTCTAATGGTTTACCCTTAACCTCTCCATTCGGTTACTCTTGGGCCCATTCCACTGAATGATCAGGCTCCCCAGGTCCAGCAGGAACACATCCCCTTTATTAAAACTGTTCCAGTTCATTTCCACCTGAACACAGAGGGATTGAGGCTCATTATTTACACTTTTTGGGGGATTACAAGTAACGCAAGTTATGTAATCAGATTACTTTTTTCAAGTAACGAGAAGTTTTCAAGTAACAAGAAATTAGCAACAAAAAAAATCTTACTTTTTCAAATAAGTAACGCAAGTTACTTTGTTTTCACATTTATTGACTGACACCTCTCATGTCCGTATGTTGAGAGAAATCAAGAGTAAAGTGAAGATGTGTTGTGTGTGCTGTTGCTTATTGTAGTTCTAGACTAAATGTGAGCTTACATTTACTCAACTCACTTGCTCAAAAATAGATTCAGTATAAAAATGAATATAAGTGAAATGCAAACATGGAATAATTAAGTATATTATAATACAAATATGCTTTCTGTATTTAATCTCACTTTATTAATCAATGTCTTTGCTGCTGACCTTCGCTGATCCACTGTAACCATACTAAGCAATAACGACTTGAGTTAAACATCACATTTTTTAACTTTTCTTTGTTTTTTATTGCTGAAATAAGAGTGCTGAACTTTCTTCTCCTGCGTCCTATTCTTCTGCAATCCAGAAGTAGTTCAAAAACAAACAAGCAAGCCCAGCCCAGGAGAGAAAATGTAACACAAAAGTAACGTAACATATTTCTTACCATAAAAAGTAACTAAGTAAGCCAATTAGTTATTTTTTAGGGAGTAACGCATTACTTTTAAAAGTAACTTTCCCCAACACTGCCTCTCAAGGTGGTACAGGAGACATAATCTTTATATAATACTAATACATTTAAATAATTAATTTAATAATTAATTATGTGCATGCATATTATGTTAATATTTATACAGATCTTATTCCTGAAGTCATTTAGATATTATGTAAATGACGAAAGTTTGCCTATGTTATTCCTTTCCTCTTCATCTTGAAATTAGTAAATAAAACAATGCATGGCATGCGGAGGCACTTAAATATGTTTAAAATCAACATGGACTGGATGATTTTAAACCTTTCTTAAGTGGGTGTTAATATTTTACACATGATGTTGGTGGTTGGTTTTTGTGTGTCTGACGCATGGAAAAAAGAAGTAGTTAAAAGTCACACAATTTTTTACACCACTGGCCAGCATGTATTGATGTAGTGCAGGGGTTTTCAAAGTGTGGGGTGCGCCTCCCCAGGGGGGCGCTAGAGCATGCCAGAGGAGGCGCGGAGAGTGCAAAAAAATATAGCCTAATAATTAGTTTAAATTAATAAATTAAAAAAAGTTAAATTGTTATTATTCTGAAAACATAACTGCACTTTTCAGCACTTTTCATGTTAACACAAACAATGATAAAAGTGAGGAGTTAAGAGTCTGACATTGTTGTGTTTGTGTGTGTGTGTGTGTGTGTGTGTGTGTGCGCGCGCGCGTGGGCCATTGGGTAAGTTGTGTCTTAGACTTTGAAAACCCCTGATGTAGTGGGTCTGAGTTCCTCTATTGTGTTCTGACTGAGGCTATTCTTACCTCTCCTGCAACCACATGCTTATTTCCCTTCACATGCAGCAGTCTGCGAATGTTGTATGTGTTAGTTTCCACTTGTTTCATCCCAGATGCGACTCCACCTTTTTTGTATCTAGAATAATGAGATTAACAGCATGATCAATTGTAACTCATTTTTACTCCCTCAGAGTTCATCACTTCTTGGAAACTATTCTATTTTTTGTAATCTTCCCCATTTTTTAATTCTTCGTGACTAAGAGAAGAGACGCATTCTAACGCATTCTTATCACGCTGCATCTTAAAATAAAGAGGCTCATTTTGCGGAAATTACTATTGAAGGAACATAAATGCACTGTGTATGAAGTCACATGATGAACACATTAGAACTCCCCTTGAAAATGTCATTTATACACCATATATAAACTACAGTAAGGGATGACTCCCAACAAGAACATGTTAGGGTCAGATTTCTCCACAAAAATAAGTATAAAATAAATTAAGGGTCTTTTTTTGGAACGTTACATTTTTTTCCATTATTTTCAGGACAATGAGTGTAATGTAACATACATACTATTTAAATGGTAAAGCCTTTAAAATATGCTGATTTAAACATAAAATCAATCTATAATCAGAAGAACATTTGGGAATAATTGGGGAATTACAAAAAAGCTCAAAAGTAAAACATCTAGAAACATAACAGTAATGAGAATTTTAAATTGTCTTTTTTTTAATGTCTTTAAGACTTTCGTTTGTCTTCGGAACACAAATGAAGATCTTTTTGATGAAATCTGTGAGCTTTCTGTCCCTTTAACCTCAAATTGATGAAGTGACGCATGTGCTTTATATGCGCAAAACAAAAACAACCCATAATTTACCACTTTCTTTACAAAATAATAATCTCCAACGAGTCTGCTCTTGCGTCAACACAACGTGCATGTATCGTGGAGATTAATATTTTGTAAAGAAAGTGGTCAATTATTTTTTTTTGTGCAAACAATGTACTCACTTCCCTTCAGAAAATTTAGGATAAATCACTGGTGTCACATGGATTACTTTTATGATATCTTTTGTTACAGGTCCCGTGCAGTCTGTAAGCAGTTAAAAATAATTAGCAGTAAATGAGAGAGAGAGACAATAGTTAGTGGTTGCTTAAAAGGTCCTCTTTGTTGTCTTTTAATGAACATTGTACTTCAGAGTCATTAAGACACTTTGAATCACAGGATTCATAAATAAGTTGAAATACATACAACATATAGATACTTAGATCAAATCACAATAAATAAGTAAATCAATAAATCAAGATAGATAGGAACCTTAACCATATGTACGGTGGTCACACTTTACTACCTTTCTGGGGCTTGAAAGTGGTAGTTACATAGACTGTCAATGGAGGGACCGAAAGCTCTCAGATTTCATCAAAAAGATCTTAGCTTGTGTTCCAAAGATAAACACAAGTCTTACTGGTTTGGAACGACATGAGGGTGAGTAATAATGACATCATTTTCATGTTTGGGTGAAATGTCAAAATAGAAAATTGGCTTCATTTGTTTTTGCAAAGTGTTATTTTTATTTATTTGCCATGAATTCTAATGGTCTTAAAGGGATAGTTCACCCAAAAATGAAAATTATATCATTGTTTACTCACCCTCAAGTTGTTCCAAAACTGTATGAGTTTCTTTGTTCTGCTGAACACAAAGGAAGATATTTGGAAGAATGTTTGTAACCAAACAGATCTCGGTCCCCATTGACTACCATAGTATATTTTTTTCCTACTATGGAAGTCAATGGGGACCGAGATCTGTTGATTACAAACATTCTTCCAAATATCTTCCTTTGTGTTCAGCAGAACAAAGAAACTCATACAGGTTTGGAACAACCTGAGGGTGAGTAAACAATGATATAATTTTCATTTTTGGGTGAACTATCCCTTTAAACATAAACGTATTTGATCAAAATAAAAGGTCTTCTTATTATTACTATCCTTATTATTTTATTTATTTAATTTTTTTTTGATTTTGGGGTGAATCATGTTTTGATTAGATTCATCCAAGGTAATCCAAGATGGCTTACATGATGCCCTGTTTGAAGTATCCTTGGAAGGTGGCGCTTTCGTGGCCCTGGGCCTCACGATGCTGCACAGCAGCACCCCCCAGGTGGTCATCCATCTGCGTGGTGTATATCGCTGCTGCTCCCTGCTCATCCTGGGAGGTGGACTTGCCCAGCCAATAATGAATGTCATAGGTGTAGTTGTTGCTGGTCTTGTGAGTCTGAAAATGCAAGTGCAACCATTTGTTCATTGACCTGTAAGGTTGTCAGCTCAAAAGCACTTGAGTTAATTATAGGGCACTTAGCACTGATACTTACGTAGAGTATTATATAGCTGTCTCCCTCAAAAAAATGTCCATATGTTTTAGATGGACAGGGCACGAGCTCCATGTTCTGACCATTGATTAAACAGAAGACTGATTAGTAATTTGCTAAAGATGTCAGTATCTGAGATATGAATGCACTGATTTGACAAAGTAGCGGTGCTGTCTATCGTTCCTGCTTACCTCCACTCTCCATATCTGAAGTCCTGGTGTGGTTTTATTGAGGGCTTTGGGAACATTGGTCTTGACTTGGTCCTGTGGCATGGTGCCAGCTTAAAGTCTCAGCGAAATACCTGGAAGAGAGAAAAAGGGAGGGTTGGATAGGAATAACTTGAATTCAGCGAGATGTGACTGTGAATGATTTCCTGATAAATGTGTGTGTGAATTTTACATTAAGTAGGATTCTCTAATACAAAGCTACAAGCTGTTTACACACCCATTTTTTTGTATCTACCCCTTTTCCTTGATCTGACCTCACCGTATAGCAAAGTATATAATAGTAAAAGTTACAGTTCCCAATAAAAAGAAAATTGTCATTATTTACTATATATGCAGTTTTTTCAAAAACATGCTGTATTACAGTACATAGACTTGCAAGGAAAGCAAAGATTTCCAATGAATTACTTTTTTAAACTAATAATGAAATATGTTAATCCCACAAAGCTATAATATGGCTTTGTTGTTTATGGCCATGGTCTCTATAAATGCTTGCTTAATGATTTATTTTCTGTTAGGCTTCTTCAGTGTCATTCAAAGGCAAAAGAGGGTGCGGCCTAAAGTTTCATGCATTTGTTTGCTCTTCAGTTTATAATGCATTATAAACCCAGACCCTAAAGCTAGCTGAAACCTTACTTGTGGAAGAAAGATAGTCAGCTGGCCCTTGGAAAGGAAATTAAAGCCTAATGTCATATATCATGCAAATGTGTAGTAAAATACGCCCCCACATCTAGAGCAGTTATCTTTAAGTGTGGCTGAGATGTCAGAGTGTGATCAAGACCTACGATACTTCACTTTATATGCTGAAGTGAGCACATACTTCGAACCCTGTTGACTGTAAATATTTTTTTCTTAACCAGTATGTCTGTTTTGTTTTCCATATAAACATCCTTATAACAAGATACATTTACTTGAGAATGAATTTTTTTTAAAATGCCATATTTTTTAGTTTAATTTGAGGATATGCTTTATTCTCTTTTAGTGTTTTTTTTCCTCATTTTTTCTTTTTTTATTTTTTAACGTATAAACCTCACTAAATATATTTAGATTTGTTTTGTGACATTTATGCATTAAATGTGGTATAAAAAACTTAATTCAAGATATATTCTTGGTGAATAAAAGGTGCTTAATTGTAATGAAAATAATGTCAAAATGCAAAAATCTTCCTAAAATAGGCTCAGTTTTTATGCAAAATATTTATTTAATTTTAATTCGTTTATTTATTTTTAACTTTAATTATAGATTATCTGAAAACAAATCTAAATGTATATTTTTGCTTTTCAAACAATTATATCTTATTTAAATATCTATATTTAAATATTTTACTGAAAAACATACAAAATACCTATTTTTTTGGACTGAACTGGATATTGATTTAATCAGCACAGATTTTAATAATTTTAACGATAAAGATTATAATACATTTTTTTGTGTTATCCAGTCCACTTTTATTATTTATTATATGAATATGTTTTACATTGGCCCAGGTAACACACACAATTTTTTGCAATATAAATTTGATTATATTGCGTTTGCTTTGTCTTTGTTGTGTGCATACTCCCCCTCTGTTTAAATATATTGCAAACTATGTGGCTAGTAAGGGATAGTGTCTGTTTCAAAGCCATTGCTTTTCATGTTAAAGTATCAACCAAATCCTCTCCATCCTATCCTCCCTTCCACTATCTCTGTCCTTTTTTCCATATCCTGGTTCCGTAATGATAAAAAAAAAAAAAAAAACTTGCCAATGCTTGATCGCTATCATTTTTTTTCGGACGACTGCATTTCTGTGGTGTTGTGTTTAACAAATGAGGCAGGAAGCTACTATCAGATCATGTGGGGGTCATCGAACCTGATGACAGCTCTTACATGAAACGCTGTTGTAATTTAATGATGTCTTTCAGCCAATGCAATGTGTATTCATCAATCATACAGTATATAGTTCAGTCATCTACAAGCAATCACATTATTACCACATGGCACAAGCTGATTGGCCTCTGCTGATCCTACAGCCAATAAGATTGCTTGCTCAACATTTAAATCTGGTTTAGTATTTGCTGTAGGCTTGTCCTCAACACGCTATCAGAGTTAGGGTTGCTATCAGAAACCCTCCACCTCCCCCAGCTCCACCTGCCTAAATTTGCTACATGATTTATATATCTCTATTTATGCTGCAGCAGCATATCTTACATACTGTATATATTAGCAATAGCAATTCCATAATTGCTCTGCAGCAGCAACAATAATCAAGCAGCTTAGCAGATCTAGTCCTCCAGGACCAAAGTGATGTAAAAAAAATCACGATTGTGTACAGCGAGCCAGTCATTATTGACAAATAATATACATACATACATGCATACAGTATACACCCTTTACGTATCTACACACACACCCTAGAGGATCATTTTCTGTTTGCATATCCCAAATTTATGAGCTTTCTTATCTACATCTTTTTATGTTTCCCTGATACCTTGCAGATGTTGATATGGTGTGATAATACAGATGACTCAATCTCCCTTGTTTGATTGGATGGTTGGGTTTTATTAGGGACTGTATCGCTGTCTCTAGCGTAAACAGATTGCACTGACCCTTAAGTCACTGATCACAAACCCTCTGCTCAGTGCAAAGGTTCATATTTCCTAACTAAATCTTAAAGTTATGTCGTTAGTACAGTAATGGGTCCTCTCTGCTGTTGCAATTACAACAGCATATCATGAATTATCTGCCCTCCATTATTAGATGCGGTGTGTCAGAACAAATAGGAAAGTGTGCAGAGTTTTTATGTAACCGCCCGTTGTTTGATCAGGCCTGACACAGTGCTGTGAACATGTCTCATCTCCACCTCCTTCCCTATAACCTTGATTAATATTCTTCCTGTAAACTGCCCACCACGGCCAATCCAACCTTCAGTCCAAAGCACATCAGATTATGCAATACAAACTTATAATGAACAATGTAATATAGGCAAAAATAGCATGTTGTCAAGTTATTCAAGCATAAAGCCAGAATAATGACGCTTTTGGTCACCAGATATTCATTGAGACATTGACTTCATTTGCTATGAACTTTTTGATATGTATTGTCCCTATATGTCAAATGCTTCAAATGAATCAGTTAATTGATTCAATAGATGGTAGCACTTTATTTTACAGTCCTGTTCCGCATGTACATACTACGTTCTTAGCAACTACAGTAACTGGGTTATAACTAGGTAACCCCTAAACCTAACCTTAACCCATGTAGTTGCTGTATATCCCAGTACTTTTTGGGGTAAGTACACTGTAAGTACACATACTGTAAAATAAAGTGTAACCCAATAGATATTATGAAATATATTTAATGTTATAAGACAGGAATATATTTTGCAGCTAATATTAGAAGGGTAATTAAAACCAATGATTAATGATAAATATTAAGGTAAAAAAATCTCTAAGTAAACTTAAATTTCAAATAAGAAGCACGGTTGTATTATTCCCCAAATTTACAACTGGTTTTCCTTTTTTCTTCTTTTGCAGGGTCAACTTTTACAGTCTGCTTGGCTAATGAATCACTTTAATGAGCATCGTCAAAGCTAAAGGTCTTTTCTGCAATGGAAAGAGTGAGAAAAAGAGGAACTCACCTGCCACCGGAGCAATGGAGAAGGACGCAGCCAGGTAAAGGTGCTGCTGGTTTACAGACAGTGCTGGAGACTGCGCAACTCCCTCTCTCTCTACTTTACAACCCTTGCACTTTTATCTCTCTCTATGTTCATTCACTCAGGGCCATATATGGCAAGAGCTGGTGATATGCATACAGGTGTGTCATATCTGTAGTTACATGAATGATGTGTTTATCTCACCCCCCTCCCCAGTAGATGTCTCTGAGCAATAAAACGAAACAAATGTATTGTTTACCTCTCCACCCCCAGCCCATCTGCTGCTGCACATACTTGTCCTCTGCATTTTACTTTGATGTGTTGACATGACTGTGGACTGTATACTGACCAATTCTTCCTTCTGACCAATGAGTTTATTTTCAAGTCGTTTTTTCACTCTCAATAAAAATAAATGTTTATTTAATGAACGTAACAAGAAAAAATTATAAGCACTATATAATATTTTCCAGGCATGATGTTTAAGGGCTTTATATTAAAACTTTAAAATCAACTTTACAATTCTCTGATATTCAAGGGATTTCCATATTCTTTTACTTTTTTTTTTTTTTTACAGGGGTTATATATAAAAATCACTATACGTTTGTTTGTTTATTTATTTAAAACAATTCTGGCCTGTCTTTAAATTTCATTTAGTTTTCTATATATTCCAGGGAATTCCATGTCTGTTGCCTGATTTTTTTTCCTGCTAAGTTTACCAAGCGAAGTCTGTATCTCTTCGCTAGAGCATGATAGGATTGTAATCCGGAAAGAATAAGACTTTTTTTAGAAATTCATCAGTTACACATTCCCTTTAGCTCTGCATACTACATATCTAATCTGCTCAGAATATATATATATATATCTATATATTTAAAGAGAAGGAGAGGCTCCAAAGCCTGAGGTCATATCTACCTATGAGATATTGGCAATTAGTAAGATGAGTCAACTTGTATGATTGTGAAATTTTAAAGGATATTTCACCTGTACCTGAAAACCCTGTCATCATGTAATGATATTTTGATGATGTTTTTTGTCCAGTTTTGTAATATGAGGGTGAGTAAATGATGACAGGATTTTAATTTTTGAGTGAAAAATAAACTAGAGACCTGTCATGGAGTTTTTATGCTAATACTACAAGCCCTCTTCTAATAGGAATTCCAGACAACAACAACAACAAAAATCTCCAACCAAAATAACCCTGATTTGAAGCTTAAATTCAAAGAGCTAGAAAACATGCACTAATCTGGACTGGAATGTATTACTGGTTAACTCTTTCGCTTTTGTGGTATTACATGCAACTAATAACCAGTCAAAGTCTGGAAACAATTGATGGAATTTATATTTCTCAAGATGTTATAACCCTTAATGCTGAAATACTTGCATTTACTTTAGTAGGCAAGTTGCCTACACATAATTTCTGTAAAAAAACTAATAGTTAATTTTTAAATGGCTGTATGGGAGCAGATAGAGAACGAAAAGCATGTCAACTTTAATGTTTAAAAAGCATCCCAGCATGGTTCAAAAGAAGATGCAATAAAATATAGCTTTGATTTGTTAAACATTTTTTGCATCATAATTCCATATTTCCAGTTGTGTTATTTTATAGGTTTGATATTTTAACTTCAATAATAAAATGAGGAAAAGGGTAACAATAAAAATTAGTAGGTGTGTCCAAACTTTTGACTGTTAGCTTATCTTACTACAATTCCAAAGTCCATGCATAATTACCGAATGAATCAAGTATGCCATGACAATTGCACAAAATGTTTAAAAATAAATGTGCAGCAATTATGTTAAATGTTTCTTGTGCTATGATCGAGTTAAAGCCTCTTTGGTCATGGGACCTCCTTGGTGAATCTCAGCAATCTCAGAATCTCTGAAGTTCCTTCAGTGCATCAATGCTGTCTATAGCATCAATACAGACCGTCTTTTCTTGGTTTATTTGACAAGTGAAGTATAGGATATAAAATGCCCTGGCAGCAAAGAGCTGGCTGGATCTTTCGAGAGTTAAATAGACCATCAAAAGTGGGAGGGGGTGATTATTACTGAGATGTACAGTGGCTCACTGTTAGTCTACTACAGTCGACCCAACAGTAGAGCCTTTGTGAATGAAATAATGAAGGATGCATGGGAAACAGGGCAAATTGAGAATGAAATTGCCGTGGATTTACTAATTTGACTTCCCTTAACCCGAAATGCACATTCCACCAAAAAATGCCACCACAAAGGAGTTGCACAAGCTCTTGCATAGATAAAGCATGACGTTTATACATAAAAAAATCATCTAAACTAGAAAATAGTTGTTCTGTTTTTATAGTTCAAAGTACTTTAATTGCCAGAGAATGTTGCCTACCTTCTTTAGGCAGTGTATTTCTGTCCTTGATAGCCAAGAGTTGGGCTTCGCTCCTATCTTTTCACCTCCAGATAGTCTCTAGGTGAACTTCAGCCTCCAGAATGCGGCCGCTCCCCTCTCCTTCCTCAAACTCATTAACAGAGAGAGCAGCCAGCCACCAGTGCTTCAGTTCGAACTCACCCCCTTCTCTTACATAATCCAGGACACACGTTAACATGGCGTTAGTTCAGCTCCATGAACCTGCTTTTGTGATTGTGCTGCAGAGTGTGCTAGGCCTCAGTGGAGGTTGGGCTTCAACCATGCGCTCTCAAATCTAAAACAAATGCTGCCTTTATAGGTAAACGGAGGTAGGACGGCATCAAGGCAGGTCCAAATGTTTGCATAATGTCTACATAATTGCCTTGATCTAGTTTGTTCTTAAGGGCAGCGGAGATATACAGTAGTTACAGTTGCTACCCAACCTGAGCCCTGCTGGACCCAGAACACTGTAGGGTTTCTGGTCGGGTTCAGTTCATTTTTTGGGGTCGGTAACATTTTTAAAAGAAGTCTCTTATGCTCACCGAGGCTGCATTTACACAAATGTATACAAATGCAGTAAAAAGAGTATTAGATATTGTGAAATATTAGTACAATATAAAAAAACGGTTACACTTTATTTTAAGCTGACGTAGTTACACTCTACTTACTCAAATAAGTACTTTGTAATATTACTTTAACATGTACTAGCTATGGAGTTAGAGTTTAGTTTACGGTTAGTTACTTGTAATTATGCATGAGTTACTGTTATAACGTCTAACTACGTCACCTTAAAATAAAGGGTTACCAAAATAACTGTTTTAGATTTTAATATATGTCCTTATATAGTTGCATAATGTGTTTTTATTTTTGCAAAGCTGAATTTTCAACTGTCATTACTTTTATTACAATCTTCAGTGACACATGATCCTTCAGAAATCATTCTAATATGCTGATTTGCTGCTCAAGAACCATTTCTTATTATTATCAATGTTGAAAACAGTTTATTTCAAGATTCTTTGATGAATAAAAAGTTCAAAAGAACAGCATTTATTTTAAATAGAAATCATTTCTTTACTGTCCCTTTTGATCAGTGTAATCAATGTTTTTTTTTGCGTCTTTACAAATTTTGCAACAATTCTGCATAGATGCTCACGACTGCCTATAATATCCCACTATTCTGTGCAGGAAAGAATACAAATGGCTTATCTGAGGGACTGTATGCACTTATGATGACTATGTACTGACTGTACTTGTAATTTTGTTTCTACTGAGAATAAAGCATTGCAGCCATTAAATATTTATTTGTTTGTGTCTAAAGGTTTTTTTTTTTTCTTTTTTTTTTTAGATCATGAAACATGACATTATGGGACCTTGCCAGTCTAAAGCCATAGGGTGTAACTTTTAAAGAAAAATGTTGCCTGTTGACTGACTGGGAAGCACTGCAGTTGCCTTTAGGTTTGGACACAATCATTTCTGAGTGTTGATTGTCAGTGCTTCTTAAACAGGAGTATTAGTCAAAAAACCTAAGGAGTATTCGTCCCTTTTGATTGCGGATTAAACCCCACCTGGAAAATATCAAAGTTGATTTAAATGTACTTAGCCAGACACAGTTTTGCAGTATTCCCCCATGGAATACCAAAAAAAAAAACCCATCATAATCATGGATCTAAGAAGAGCAAATCTCAAACTCATCCAAATGATTATACAAACAACTTTTAAGTATCCAAGTAAGTTTTCCATCATACACCCCAATATATACAGATGGAGGTCTGGAGATCATGATTCAGCTGGCTTTGTAGTCAACTGGTTCGAGTTCCTGTTCGGTGTCTTCGTGGTTCGTCTCGTCTGGATATTCACCTGCACTGGATTCACCGTCACCACTCTGCACCAGCACGCTGACCATCTAGTCCCTGCGCCACCAGCCCACCTGAGTTTCTGAACTGTTTGTGTCTTTTGACCAACCAAATAAAAGTTTACTTGCATCCTTGCTTCCGCTTTGTGTTTTATGACAGAACGATCTGACCAAGCGATGGAAGCAGCAAGCGAACCCTCTTCTCCTCTGGAGGAATTCATCAAGTCCAGCATTTCACGGATGGATACCCAGGAAAGGAACGTGAATGAGTCGGGTCGGGCTATTCAAGCTCTTGTGGCGCAGGTGTCCGAGCTCACCCAGCAATTACAACATCTGCGAGTTCCCACTGCGCCACCCACATCGTCCGCTCCCCCCGTACCACCAGAGAGCGTCTCCCAGTCAGAGCCCCGCCTACCTGTTCCTGAGCCATACAACGGTGAGCCAAACTATTGCAGAGCATTCCTAACACGCTGTTCGATGCATTTTTCTCTGCAGCCCAGGACCTTTGCCAGTGAACGAAGCAAGGTGGCGTTTGTGCTCACGCTACTGACTGGGAGGGCAGCGCTATGGGGGACGGCGGTGTGGGAGAACCAAGATCCATGCTGTGCCTCGTTCCAGACACTCTCTGCCGAAATGAAGAGAGTATTTGACCGCGCGGTCGCGGGAAGAGAAGCGGCACGGATTCTCGCGGACCTCGAGCAAGGCGAAAGATCTGTATCTGATTACTCTATCGAGTTCCGGACTTTGGCGGCAGAGTGTCAGTGGAACGAGGAGGCGCAGTGGGATATGTTCCTGCATGGGCTGGCTGACCGCGTCCAGAGAGAGATTTATGCTCTGGACTTACCCACTACACTCAATGAGTTGATCGACTGGCACTTCGTGTGGATTCCCGACTCTCCCGAGTCAAACGTCGGATGTTACCCGCTCGTGTTTCTGGAGCGGCTGAGACTTTGCGAGCCAGCGACGGGGACGCGGTCAGCCCCGTCTACGATCACGAGCCCATGCAGGTCAGGCAAGCTCGGCTTTCCCGGGAGGAGAAGGAAAGGCGGAGATCCCAGGGCCTTTGCCTTTACTGTGGCGTGGCAGGACATTTTGCTTTTAACTGCCCGGTAAAAGGGACAAGCCCGGCAGTAAATCTGAGTCTACTGTCGGGTGGGATCTCCGCTGAGAAGACCTCATCAACATCTACGCTCCTCCCGGTAAGACTAAGATGGTCAGCCCACACTCACGACTGTCGAGCACTACTGGACTCCGGGGCAGAGGGTAACTTCATGGACTACACATTCGCACTCAAGATTTAGGCTCCCCTTCTACCCCTTACCCATACCATCGCAGTTCACGCTCTCAACGGCCAAGCTCTTCCCACCATTTCATTCACCACTGGACCCATCACACTCAGCGTATCTGGCAACCACACCGAAACCACTTCCTTCTACATTCTGGACTCCCCCCTCGCACCCATCGTTTTAGGACACCCCTGGCTCATCAAACACAATCCCAAAATAGACTGGCAGCAGAGATCAGTGTTGGAGTGGAGCAGTAAATGTCATGAGTCCTGTCTTGTGTCTGCTTGTTCGTCTGTTTCTGTTTCTGCGTTTCAGGAGGAAGCAGTGGATTTGTCAAACGTGCCCACGGAGTATCAAGACCTGAAGGAGGTGTTCAGTAAGTCTCGTGCTGCTTCTCTCCCTCCGCATCGTCCCTATGACTGTGCTATAGAGTTACTGCCAGGTACGTCTCCGCCTAAGGGCAAGTTATATTCACTTTCTGTTCCAGAAAGAGAGGCTATGGAGAAATATATTTCTGATTCTCTAGCAGCAGGGTTCATCCATCCCTCCTCTTCTCCAGCGGGGGCGGGGTTCTTTTTTGTGGGGAAGAAGGACGGATCCCTGCGACCTTGTATTGACTACCGGGGGCTGAACAGCATCACGGTAAAGAATACTTATCCTTTGCCGCTGATGTCTTCAGCCTTCGAGAGGTTGCAGGGAGCGTCGATCTTCACTAAATTGGACTTGCGTAATGCTTATCATTTGGTCCGCATCAGGAAGGGGGATGAATGGAAGACTGCTTTTAACACCCCCAGGGGGCACTTTGAATACTTGGTCATGCCCTTCGGCTTGTCCAACTCCCCAGCAGTCTTCCAGGCACTCGTCAACGACGTGCTGTGAGATATGGTCGATCAGGTCATATATGTCTACCTGGATGACATATTGATTTTTTCTTCTTCTCTCCAGGAGCACGTGCAGCATGTTCGATGAGTGCTTCAGAGGCTGCTAGAGAATGGGCTTTTTGTCAAGGCGGAGAAATGCGCTTTTCATGCACAGTCTGTTCCTTTCTTAGGGTACATTGTGTCGTCTGAAGGAATGCGTATGGATCCTGAGAAGGTTAAGACTGTGGTGGATTGGCCAAGTCCAGATTCCTGTAAGGCCCTACAGAGGTTTCTGGGGTTCGCCAATTTCTACCGGCGGTTCATTCGCAATTTCGGCCAACTAGCCTCGCCTCTGACCGCCTTGACCTCCCCCAGAACTACGTTCAGGTGGTCAGACGCAGCTGAGGCTGCGTTTACCAAACTGAAAGGCCGCTTTGTTTCAGCCCCCATCTTAGTTACCCGTGATGGATCAGGGGTAACTAAGATGGGGGCTGAAACAAAGCGGCCCCCATCCCGGGTGGAACTCGACCCGGGTGGAACTCGTTCTGCCCGGGTTCCAAAAACATCAAACCCGATTCTTTATCGCACATTTTTGACTGTTCCGATCGCCCGTCTACTCCCGAGTGCATTTTTCCGGAGACCCTAATTATCTCCACACTCACATGGGAGGTCGAATCGAAGGCCAAAACGGCCTTACAAGGGGTAACGCCTCCGGTCGGTTGCCCACCGAACCGTTAATTTGTGCCAGAGGGATTACGGTCCGACGATATTCAGTGGGGGCATTGTTCCAATGTGGCTTGTCATCCAGGAGTCAGTCTCACTACATCTTTAGTCAAGCAACGATTTTGGTGGCCACGTATGGCTCACGACGTTCACAGTTTTGTTTTGGCTTGTTCAGTTTGTGCCACTGGTAAGACTTCCAATCGACCCCCAGATGGGCTCCTTCAACCGCTGCCGATCCCTTCGAGACCCTGGTCCCATATCGCACTAGATTTTGTCACCACCCTCTCAGGGTAACACGGTAGTTTTGACCGTGGTGGACCGGTTCTCGAAGGCGGTCCACTTCATTCCCTTGCCCAAATTGCCCTCAGCCAAGGAGTCAGCGTTAACAGTCGTTAACCACGTCTTTCGGTTACATGGCCTCCCGACGGACGTGGTTTCCGACAGAGGACCCCAATTCGTGTCCAAATTTTGGCAAGAGTTTTGTAGATTACTGGGTGCGACTGTTAGTCTGTCCTCAGGGTTTCATCCCCAGAGCAATGGCCAAACTGAGAGAGCCAACCAGGATTTGGAGAGAACGTTGCGATGTCTGGTCTCCAAGAATCCTTCCTCATGGAGCCAACAACTGTCAATGGTGGAGTACGCCCACAATTCGTTACCAGTGTCATCTACGGGCCTATCTCAGTTTGAGTGTAGTCTAGGTTACCAGCCACCAATTTTTCCTAGTCTGGAATCCGAAGTCGCGGTCCCCTCCGCTCACGCTTTCGTCCAGAGGTGTCATCGCTCTTGGACTAGAGCCCGCGAGACTCTACTCCAAGTGGGAGCGCGCACCAAGGCCAAGGCCGATCGTCATCGGTCTAGGCCTCCCGTATACGTCGTTGGTCAAAAAGTGTGGCTTTCTACCAAGAACATTCCTCTCCGTTCCGTCTCTAATAAACTTGCTCCCAAATTTATCGGCCCATTCACTGTCACCAAGATCATTAGCCCGGTGGCAGTCCGCCTCAAACTCCCTCCACTGTACAGGAGGATTCATCTCGCCTTCCATGTTTCCAAAATAAAACCCGTGTTTCGTTCTTGTATGAATCCGCCTGTCCTAGTTCCCCCCCCGCCTCGACTCGTAGAAGGGGAACCTACATATTCGGTTAATCGTATTCTGGACTCAAGGCGAAGGGGGCGCGGGTTCCAGTACTTGGTGGACTGGGAAGGTTACGGTCCGGAGGAGAGAAGTTGGGTGCCTGCTAGAGACATCCTGGATCACTCCCTTATTGATGATTATAATCGACAGGTAAGGGAGTCTGGGGACGCCAGGAGGCATTCCTAGGAGGGGGGGTACTGTCACGGTTCATGAATTCACTGTTTTCTTCGTGTCTCGTGTATTTGTTGTTCTGTGTGTGTGGGTGTGTGTGAGTGGGCGTTACCGCTCGTTACAGCTGATCAGCGCGCCAGCTGATCTCATTCCCCGCACCAGCTGCTGCCAATTCACTCACCTATAAGTTCTCATCGCACTCTCCTCTCTTTGTCAGATCGTTGTTTGGTGTCCTCAGTGTGTGTGTGTTAATCGTGTGCCCGTCTTCAGTCTTGTTCCTGGTTCGAGTTCCTGTTCGGTGTCTTCGTGGTTCGTCTCGTCTGGATATTCACCTGCACTGGATTCACCGTCACCACTCTGCACCAGCACGCTGACCATCTAGTCCCTGCGCCACCAGCCCACCCGAGTTTCTGAACTGTTTGTGACTTTTGACCAACCAAATAAAAGTTTACTTGCATCCTTGCTTCCGCTTTGTGTTTTATGACAGACATTTCCTATTAATGACAGACTCAAAATCCAGTCATCAGATTCTGGCATCTTCCAAAAATGACCCCCCAGCATTTGTGAACATTTTAAATAGTTTGCGGTCCTCGGAGGCACAGAATTTTAAAGTCATTTTTTGTTAGGTACCACTGCCAGAGCAAGAAATTCAAGGAAATGAACAAGCTGATGCAGTGGCTAAGGAAGCTTCATCTTTAGAGCTCAAAAAGTGCCCAATTCCACCCTTTCAGAATTATTATAACAAACAAACTTTACTAAATCAATCCTGTGGTTGGTGTAAAGCGCTGTGTCCATTTTGAAAATCGCTGGGATCATAGTACCTATACACGCTGTTGAATAGACTAACTCTTATGTTTCTGTTAATGGGCGAAGATCCTCCTTTATGCCCCTCGTTCCAAAATCCATTATTACTGAAGCATATTTTGATGGACTATGATAGTACGAACTCGTTATTTTTCAGTTGACTCTTATGAAAAGATTTTTAATGAAGTAAGACCAGGTCTAGCTTTAGAATAAAAACCTATTTTAATCATTCCTTTTTTATCTCTTTCTTGCCATGAATATAGCCGATGTAGCCGGCATGGTGTTAAACTATAAACAAACAAATTGGCAAAGATGGTACTCAAAACGACTATGACAAAAATATATCGATTTATTTAGTAATCTTCATTTATTTTTTCAATTCTCTAAAGTATAGAAATCAAAATTCATTCTGATTTAATATTTTCAGTGTTAAAATGGCGTTGTGCCATCAGAGATGCAAATGCATAGCCCACATTTATAAAGGAACAAGGCAAATCCTGCAAATTACAGTTGTAATTTATTTAAGACATTTATAGAGCTCTTATATACAAACATATTCTATATAACCTAAATTGAATGTTATTAACATTGAAGAACCATTAGACATGTTACAATGCAAAGCTAAGCAAATTTTCAGCTCACAAGTCTATTATCTTAACAATGTGGCAAACCAGCATTTGTTCACTGCTCATGTTTCAAAACAGAGAATCCGTGAAATGCAGTATTACATAGTGATCTCATTAATTTTGATAGCGATTTGCATCTGGACTTTATACAATATAAAGGCACTGAGAGCTTCTAAAGTATAAATGTTTTTACAAATGCACAACATTAGAGACAGAAATGCTTGAGATGCCTTTGTGAATTGAAATTGCCAAAATCTTTCCAAAGATCTTTCCCACACATTGAATGTTCTTGTTTATCACTAAGCGATACAGAAATATGACACATTTATTTATAAATTAATTCCAGATGGGACTTGTAGTAAAAGTAATGTTTGGACTTTTTAAATGACTGAATTTCATTGTAATCAAAGCTCAAAAAATATCAAATTTGATTTTGCTGTATATATTTCTCTGTACAAAATTTGAAAGAAAAACTAAAACATTTGAATGACACAAAAGAAAAAAAAGAAAAAATATATTTTTTTAGTATGTAAAATATAATGTATTTTAAGCAGTTGAACATATTTAAACTAAATTATTGCAAATAGAATAAAAACAATGTAGAAATTTTATGAAGTCACATAAAGATCGCAATGGACATTTTAAGCTATTTTATTTTATTGCATGATCATGCATCAGACCTGTAGATTAATTAATACACATCCACTCTCTGCTTCTTGTGCGTCAGCTCCAACAAGTTTTCAAGAATCTCCAGAAAATGTTGGGTTCTGAACTGTGGTCGTAGCATTCTGGAATAATGGGTTGGTGCCCTGTGGGAGGAGAGGAAAACAATCTGCTTAATTAAAAAAAGCAGAAGCGTGAATGATGAACAGCTTTCGGCAGTTTGACTGAATATGAAGAGTAGGGGGGTTATTTTATGTATAAAGAAAACAGAACTTACAGATGTTTTTTCATGTTTTCTGTCTTTTTCAAATCTCCTCCATTCTCTAAGGTCGCTTGCATAGATAACTGCCTTGATGATGAGGAGGATTAGGAGACCAATCAACGCCACAGCTGCCAGAGATCCTCCTACGATGGCTGCTATGTTCGGCCCCTCAGGACATTCTAACACAAGAAACATAAAGGTAGAACACTTTTCTTTTTGCAGTTTCAAACAAGATATTTCCAGTAGCTCAAACAGTAGAGCACTGGCGCTTGCAACGCCAAGTTCATGGGTTCGATTCCCAGGGAATACAAGAACTGATAAGAATGTAAATGTGAACCTTGAAATGCAACGTAAGTCGCTTTGGATAAAAGCGTCTGCCAAATGCATAAATGTAAATATTTGTTTAAAATGGAATATTTGTCCAAATATGAAAAATCTGCCATTTACACACCCTCACATTGTTGCGAACCTACTGTTACTTATGCTCCAAAAAAGACAAAAAGCATTATAAAAAGTCCATATGACTACTTTTACAGCTTTGACTTTTTTCATTATAAACTACTGTTGTATAGAAAAGAATATTAGTATAAAGATTCTTCAGAAATTCTTCACACACACACTCACACCCCATGTTTTCCTCATGGGGACCAAAAGATTTCCCCACAAGGATTTTGGATATTGGCATATTTGTGGGGACATTTTTTGTCCCCGAAACATGGGTATACCTAAAACACACACATGCACAATCTTGTACATCTAGCTTTATGAGGACATTAATTGACACAATTCAATCTCTAGCCTCTCACCCTAACCTTACCCATCACAACTAAGTGCCTAACCCGAACCCTTACCCTAAACCTACCCTTAACCTAATTATAACCTTATCCCTAAAACCAAGTCTTGACCCTCAAACAGGCCTTTAAAGGGCTCTCAGAAAGTGAGGACCGGCCAAAATGTCCTCACTTTACTCTCTTTGTCTTCACTCCAATGGTCTAAAACTCAAACTGGTCCTCACAAAGATAGTTGTACAAGTACACACACACACACACACACACACACACACACAGATCTACAGGGTTTGAAATGACATGAGGGTCAATAATGAAAGAACCCAATTAACTAGTACATGTTTCAATATTTCAGGAATGGTGTCAGGGACTATACCTCTGTCTTTGAGGACATTCATATCGTACTTGTCAAACCCAAGCTGTTCTTTCATTGTGAATGACATCCAGCAGCCCGCGCTATCTTTGACTCGACAGTCGCTCTTGAGTAATTTTTCAGCCATCGCATGTTTCAGATGTTTACAGGCTAAAGAGCAGTTCTTTTCAAACGGACCGGTCCCAAAGGCCATACATTCAACACAACTCCTGCAATAGGTCAGGAATATTTTAATAATTAAATGCATATTAAAATATAAAACATAACATTTAATAAATAGAGTTGTATTTATATTTTATATTATATTTAATATATGTATATTATTGATATATTGCAATTAAATACAACTAATTGAAATACAACTAGAAAATAACATCATTTATATAACTGAGAAAACGTGAAATGGATCATTTAAATAAATCGTCCATATTAACTGATTTACTAAATGAATCAGAATTCTGTAGCTAAATTAGTATGAAATTAAGGAAGAACGTGTATTTAAAGTAATCATTTGTATTTATAGGGTGGCTTTGTAAAGGTCAAGGTCACACAAGTTTTCTTACCCTGACTGTTGACATGGACGTTGACAAGTAGAACACGTTTCGCAGTAGGGCCCCTTGTATCCTCTCTCACATTCACACTGGTTACATACACATTTACCACGTTTAAAACAAACACTCCCGTCCCTCTGGCAAGCCTCATCGGATTTTGCACAGTGACACGCTGTTCCCTCGTAGCCATCTTTACACTGACATTCACCACATTTGCATGCGCCATGACCTGTAAAAGGTAAAAACATTACACGGAAATTATTTAAAAAAAATTAAAAAAAATAAACTGTGAAGCACTAAAATATGAGCCTTTCCACACAAATCACCTGCACACAGTGTATTGTTAAATTTTTCGCAGTGCTCATCGTCACATTCGCAGTATGTGCCATAGAAATTGCCACCGGCCTCTGTGATATGGCACTGACACTGTCCACAAACACAATCTCCTTTTCCTTCGCATTCCGTCCCGTTTTCTTTCCGGCACTGTTGTTTCAGTGAAGCCTCGTCCTTTTCGCCTAGTTTGCACTCACAGCGCTGTCCTAAGAAACCAGTATTACACCTGCGGACATGGGGAGGTCGCTTATGTTAGTCATATGTAATAGACTGTCTGTCAGTTTGTGTGTACTGGAAAAAGTTTTTTTGGATGTCAATGTATGCATCTGCATCTTTGCATCTTCACTTTGTAAAACACACACACACGCATGCATGCACATTGGGTTTCCATGTTTTATGGGGACTTTCCAAAGACATAATGATTTTAATAATGTACAAACTCCTAACCCTAAAACTGACCATCACAGAAAATTTTCAGCATTCATTTTTACATTTTCAAGCCATTTTCCAAAAATGTCTGGTATTACTATCCTTGTGGGGAAACTTGTTCCCCATAACGCAGGGAGTACCAGGTGTACACACACACACACGTGTATATAAAGATTTTTAATGTTTTTAAAATAAGTCTCTTATGCTTGCCAAGGCTGCATTTATTTGATTAAAAATACTACAACAAAAAAATATTTTGACAATTTAAAAGAACTATTTTCTACGTTAAAATGTAATTTATTCCTGTGATCAAAGCTGAATTTTCAGCATCATTACTCCAGTCTTCAGTGTCACATGTTCCTTCAGAAATCCTTCTGATATGCGAATTTAATGTGCAAAAAACATTAATTATTATTATCAATCTTGAAAACAGTTGCAAATCAGCATATTAGAATGATTTCTGAAGGATCATGTGACACTGAAGACTGCTGAAAATTCAGCTTTGCATCACAGGATTAAATTATATTTAAAAATACATTCAAATTGAAAAGTTATTTTAAATTGTAATAATATGCTCTAAGAAAAAAATTAGGAAGCCTTTGTTGGGACAAATAGTATTTTTTTAATGCAACTAAAGCATAAATAAATACTGTATAAAGACTAATTAGACTAAATACTTAATGGTAATTTGTTTTGCTATCTTTACTTTTGTTGTATTATTATAACTACAGTACTTTGCAATGAGAATCTAACGAGATTCACCATTAAGACTATTTGGATTTAAGAATTCGTGGGAGAAAATATTATTATTTGTCATGAAAATTATCAAAATTATTATAAAAAAATTATTTTTAGGTATTTATTTTTATTGATATATGACCTAGATGTTGTTGGCATGTTTAATATCAGTAAAACGTGATGAAAAAAGACATTTAGAGTAAATTATAATTTTCTGTTACCTGCAGCTGCCACAGACGACTTTACCGTTTCCCCCGCAGTGAATATGATTTTCATTCTTATCATCACATTCACATTTGCATCGAGTCTGAACGGTCACTTTCAGTTTTTCATTAAAGCCTAATGGCCCAATGAGGAAGCTCTGACTGTCAGTGCATTGGTCTACTGTTACTGTCACGTTAAAAGTCACCTGAAAGGATTAAAGTAGGAGTAAGGTCATTTACAAAGTTTAAAGTCATGTATTATTGCATTTGCTAAATCTGCAGAAAGGATAAATCAAGATTTGCATCTGCACTAGCATTAATGATCTGTCTACCTATAGGTTGTGTGTGCTAGAGTCTAATCTTACTCACAACTTGTCCGATGTTCACATTATCACACTTCCCCCTGTCACTGGGTTTTCCTCCACCTACACAGTTTGATGTGTATTTCACAGATACGAAATTTGGGAGGGCATCATGAGCCATGATCACTTCAGAGGTTAAGTTCTGTTCAAACCACATAGGACATTGATAAGGGTGTTAAACACAGACAAGCTCTCTCATTATAATGTTTTATTTCTTTAGCCTTTAAAAAGACAAGGATTGTGCAGATTGGAAATGAACTCACATTGTATGCATCCACAATTAATCTGACAACGTTGCTGGAGTCATCAGAAAGCACTCCTACAGCAGATTTAGGGATCAGTCTGCTCAGCTCCTATTAAAGAACATACAACTGTGGTCAGGTACACCAATTTACTTCTTCTACTTCTATTACTACTACTAATATTAGGAATATTAATGTGGATTGTGCTTAAATGACACAAAGTAAAAGGAGAAGGTGTTATAATTTATTCACTAAATGTAACTACAAAAATAATCACTCTCAGACACTCCCAATCTGACAATAATGGCTGGGCAATGTTTTTAAAGTGCTGCTGAGTCACTTGTTTACACTTTTGACAACTTATTATAGCCTTTTCCCCCCAGAAAATATATTTTCTCATTTTAGATATAAGCATGTTTTACTTACTGTGTACACAGGTTCCATTTTTTTAGTGACAGCAAAAATTGGTTGTATGTTTTGCTCCTCCAGCTTGCGAGCTATCTGTCCTACAGATGGGTAGTCCTGAAAACATAGATCATATAATAGTTGGTGATACAAGGTGATACTGTAGCATCTAAAACATACATACCTTTTTACATATGTAGAGATGCACACGTTTACAAATTCGGTGAGGTATTTACTGTAGATACCGAATTAGTGGAATTCAAAGATTGATTGTCTAGTATATACATAATTTGTCGGTGTCTATCCAAATGTACAAAATTGAAATTTAAACTTGCCTTGGAGCAGTGTTATTTTAGTATCATTGATAAACTTTTTTTTTGTTATGTCTATATACTATATACTGTATATTTCAGTTAATGTTTATTTTATTTCAAGTTATGAAATGATTAAATATTTTTGTTTTAATTTTAGATTATAACCCCACTGTGGAACTTTCTGGTGTAGTTCAAATGTTTTTCAGAATTAAAGTTATTCAGAAGTATTAAATCATACCCAGATTTTGCTCATGCTGTACTTGTTATCGACCAGCTGACAGGTTTCTTTGTTTGGTTCCAGAATGGCAGCGAGTTTTCCATCCCCTGCCATGTGGAAGCCGTCATCAGTAGCCAGCACCAGCAGCCGAGTGCTGTTTCCCCAACCAATCTCATTCTGTGCACAGGTAACACATTTACTTTATTTACTCACATGATATAGAACGTCATGCATGAATCAGGCTTCATATAACGTTATGCTCATTTGCATTATATATAATGAACACTCTCAGAAAAAAAGGTACAAAAGCTGTCACTGGGACAGTACCCTTCAAAAGGGTTCTAATATGTACCATTTAGGTACTAATATGTACACGTTTGGTACCAATATGTACCTTTGAGGGACTTATATGCACTCTTTAGGTACAAAGGTGTACCTTTTTAAAAGGTACCGCCACAGTGACAGCTTTTGTACCTTTTTTTCTGAGAGTGAAGCACAAAGAAATTCTCTACAGGTTTCATGTACTGTAAGTATTTAAGCCTGTTTCTCACAGCAGGACATGTATTTCCCATTCTTTTGCACACAGCGTGGATGATGCAATCTGTTAAAATGGCTGCCAAAATAAATTTCTACCACTTATGCATGCTTATGTGGTGTGAAACGTTTTAAGTCTCACCACGCAGACCGCGGCTTGCATGATGGCATCCAGGCTTCCCTCCGGAGGGTCCAGGTTTCCAGATATATGCTGCTTGTCTACCATATCTTTAAAGTGACTCCCATCTTTTGTCAGTGAAAGCACATGCTGAAAGCCAAATGCTGGCTGGCATGGTTCAGTTTTAATCGCGCATGGCTGTTGGAGCTTCACTTCATTGGTGTCGGTGTATGGAAGAACAGTTTTGTCGACAAACGAACCGAATCCTGCATCAGGAAAGTTGGTTAATGAAGCCGTTGCCATAACAATTCAACTCTGATTGAGATATACATGCTTACCTATTCTGGCATTGCCCGTAATTTTATTGAGCTCTTTGAGTAAATTATTTCCCAGATTTTTCACATTCATCAAATCATCTTTCATAGAGTAGGAGAGATCCATTAGGTAGTAAAGATCTACAGGATAGCCTTCAGCCCTTTTGAATTGTATTTGAAAAATGTAGGGCATCCCTAAGAAAACAACACAATTAGTCATCTGTATTCTTTGAAAGTCAGTCTCAAACTTACATTAAAAAAGTCATTGTTTTGGTCAGTACAGTAGTTTGTAAGTATATAACATACCTGGTCTAAGTTCTAGACGTATTTCTTGTGGTTGGATTTGCACTGGATCTGGACCAGTAGTCAGGGGCTTGTTTAAAACCTTATCCATATTATTTTGAGGATTTATTATGCTATTGGGTGAACATCCTCTATTTTTAAGAAAGGTTACAGTGTCACAACGTGCTGCTTCCTGCTCCCCAGTCTTGGTGAAATTCTGTTGTTTGAATAAGACAAACAGCAGGATTTGAAGAAGATGCAATGTGAAATTCAATATGCTCTGAATTGAAAAAGCTGTTGAGAATTAGACAGACCAGCATTTCATTACTAATGTTGGAGATCAAATAGTTGACCATCTGAGACATATTGCACACAAAAGTTGAAGGCACTTATGACATTTCCTGGCATTGTCTGACAACAATGAAACTTTGAGAGTTTGACTTTTTATCAATAAAAATAATTGATTTTTAAAAGGTATTGGGTTGATATTATGAGTGCTTGTGATGAAGTATTGATCGAGTTCTGTTTGAGGCACTTAGTAGCAATAAATTCATGAGCAGAACTTTGCTTTTATCTCTGAAATTATCATCACTTGTTACTTTCAAACTACTGTGCCATATTTTGGAAGTATTTTCTATGCTAATCAATTAGTGTTTTTGTTTTTTTTTGGGGTTAACATGCACCTAAACAGGATGTAAAAACTGGCCACTTTACATAGCCTATCATCTAAATACATGATTCTCGGTCAGAATAAACTAGACCAGACTTTATACCGTAAGTCAAATTATGACTTTGTGAGAGAGACTAGGGATTGAAATTGTTGAAACTACTTTAAATTACATTATATTAGCATGAGTAGTGTTAATACATTTGGACTGAGTTCAGACAGTCAGTTATTTTCTGAAGGGTAATTAAATTGAACCATAAAGCAGGGCTTACCAAGTCTTTACACCAGGCACAGCCGGGCCCGGACTTGATACAGTCATCACATGTGTTTACTGAAGCTTTTAAGCATTGCTCCTGAGTGTAGACTGCAACAAACAGTTTTAACTTCAGTTATGTCTTTAAACAGTCTATTTTGTTTGCATGATTCAGCATTCTGGATATTTGATATGTTATGGTTGATGTAGTTAAACGGTTAGTCCACCCAAAAATGAAAATAAACATTCTGTCATTGATTACTCACCCTCATGTCGTTCCAAACCCTTAAGACTTTCGTTCATTTTCTGAACACAAATGAAGATCTTTTTGATGAAATCTGAGAGCTTTCTGTCCCTCCATTGACAGCTGCGCAACTACCACTTTGACGCTTCAAAAAGAGATCGTAATCCACTAATCCATATTTATTGAACGGTTTAGTCCAAATTTTCTGAAGAGACACGATCGCTTTATATGATGAACTGATTGAATTTAGGCTTTTATTCACATATACACATTGATCAGCGAACATAAACAAAAGCTCAACCGAACATGCTTGACGTGTGAGAACAAACCTCATTGGTTCTTGCAGAAGCTCAAACGTCCTGTTAACACACGAGAATGAACCTCATTGGTTCTCGCACGTCAAGCGCACATACTTTAGATTCCGTTTACCACAACTGAAGTGTGAGTTGATGAATGTTTATATGTGAATAAAAGCCTAAATTCAATCTGTTCATCATATAAAGCGATTGAGTCTCCTCAGAATTTTTTTTACTAAACCGCTCAATTCACATGGATTAGTTTTACGGTCTCTTTATGAACTTTTTGAGGTGTCAAAGTGGTAGTTATGGAGCTGTCAATGGAGAGACAGAAAGAGACAATCTTCATTTGTGTTCCGAAGGTGAACAAAGATTTTACAGGTTTGAAACGACATGAGGGTGAGTAATTAATGACAGAATTTAAATTTTTGGGTGAAATTAACCTTTTAACAGACACAAATACAAATTTCATTTATTTGTGAGACACAGGCTTTGTTCCAAAACCTAGTGTAGGCAGCATTTTATAGCATTTGACTGAAAACTTTTCCAAAAGGTATAGGCTATTAATATACCTTCTTTGACACATTCTTCAAATTCTAAAGAGAAATTACAATAAGTACACCATTGTTTAAAAGTTTGTAGTTGGTACGATTTTGTTTTAATGCCTTTAATCAAAAAAATCCAGTAAAAACAGAAATATTGTCAAATGCTATAACAATTTAACTGTTTTCTATTTTTATATATTATAAAATGTAATTTATTCCTATGATGGCAAAGCAACCATTACTCCAGTCTTCAGTGTCACATGATCCTTGAGAAATCGAATGCTTATTTGCTGCTCAAGAAACATTTCTTATTATTATTAATGTCGAAAACAGTTTGCTGCTTACTTTTTTTGTGGAAACCGTGATACTTTTGTCAGAATTCTAAGAGGAATAGGAAGTTCAAGAGTACAGCATTTATTTGAAATAGAAATCTTTTGTAACATTTTAAATTTCTTTACTGCCACTTTGAATCATTTTAACGTGTCCTTGCTAAATAAAAAAGTATCTTTCAAAAATAAAAACAATAAAATCTTACTGACCCCAAACTTTTAATGCCAAACTATAGAAATCACTTGTTCTCTGCAGCTCACTAGGTTTTGGAACAGTGGCGCAGTTCTTTAAAAGAGGCAGGCCGAGATAGACAGCTGTGTCCAAATCTGAAGGTAGCTGCCCTGTACTCTCTTTGTTTTTGTATGAACTGCAGGCACAGGATCATGGGATATTATAGGCAGGAAATGAGGCTTTGCAAACATTGGCATAATGCCTTCCCACCTCCTTATGCTACCTGTATTGTTCAGGTTTCAAACACAGCTGTGAATCCAGTTTAAGGACATTTGCACATGTTACCTACCCTGTCTTCCCACCAACAGCAGGAGAAGTCCCCTCAGACACACCGACTGAAGCATTTCCTAATTTAAAACAGCATTCTTTATTATCATAGTTCCTTATTTTCAGCATCCCAAACAACTATTGAAAATGAGACGAGAAATGAGACTGCAGTTGCTATATGTGACCCTGGATCACAAAACCAGTTACGTCACACGGGTATATTTGTGGCAATAGCCAACAATACATTGTATGGGTCAAAATGATCTATTTTTCTTTTATGCCAAAAATCATTAGGCTATTAAGTATAGATCATGTTTCATGAAGATATTTTGTAAATTTCCTACTGTAAATATATAAAACATTTTTTTTTTTTTTTGTGAGTGAATGCAGCATAATCGCAAACATAAATGGACAACTTTAAAGGCGATTTTCTCAATGTTTAGATTTTTTTGCACCCTCAGATTCCAGATTTTGGCCAAAAAAGAATCTTGGCCAAATATTAGTCCTATGCTAACAAACCATGCATCAATGGAAAGCTTATTTATTATTTATTACTTCAGCTTTCAGAAGATGTATAAATCTAATTTTCAAAAAAATTGACCCATGTGACTGGTTTTGTGGTCCAGGTTCATATTTGTTAAATAATGAAAACTTTTCTATGCCTGTGCAGTTTTGCAGCAGCTGTGCAAGGTGCTGCACAGAAAGTGTGAACTTGAAAAATGTTTTTAGTCGCCAATATGATGTGTGGGTGACACATCTCAGAAGGGGAAGACATTGACGGTCTATAGACTGCCATACACGGTTAAGGGATCTGTGTGCTTGCTATTTGTTCATCATGGTTTTATCGCATCACCCAATGAAACATGCGTACTTTCTCACACATAGCTATATTTAGATTCAAAGTGAGAAGTTATACGCCACTTTACGTGTTGTGAATGCTTAAAAGGATAGCTTGTTTAAAAATGTTCCTGCTTGACTTTGTTTCTTCTGTGAAAAACAAAAGAAAAGTTATTAGAAAGAATGGCTTTCTGATTACTACACAATGGAAGTTTGGATGTTTATTGACTGTATAGGTCTACTGTCAAGCTCAAATCATATAATGCACACTGTACAACTTTATGATAGCCTACTTTTATTATGTTTTTTGTCCTTTTTTGAACTTGACAGTGTAAATAACCATTCATTTTGTTTTATGGTAAAAAGCAGCATGGTGATTTTACCAATCATCTTATTTTGTGTTTCACAGAAGAAAGAAAATAATACTCTGTTGAATGACATAATGACAGAATATTATTTTCTCTTGTTTGTTACCTATTCCTTTAATATAGTGTCTTAATTATTTTTGTTTTCAATATGTGTCCTCCACGAATTTAGCATATGCAGTTGATATAGCCATTATAGTTATTTAGGGAAATTCTCTTTACTGTAAAGTGATAAAATGTAGTAAAATCTCTGTGTTTACTGATTCCAAATATGCATTTGAATTAGAGTGCGAATGTCTGAGATCTCTGTAAACCCAAATAAAACACTTTTCATTTAAAATGTTGTAAATCATCATCAAGAATATATTTAGTTTGAGTGGATTATTTAACTAACGGTTAAGCGGCTCAAAACTAGCTGTTCCTTATAGCTACAGCAACTGTTGTCCAAAAAACTGATAAGAATAAGAATTATAATACAATTATTTAGTCATGCACATTCTTTGTTAAAACTAGTAAAAACGTAAAGTATTTGACAAGCCTTAGCCTACTTACTTTTGTCGAAATGCAACGCCCTAGAGACATACAACCGTTATGTGGAGATGTTTTTGGTTTCCTCAAACCTTGCCTCAAAATGAACAGAAAGTTAGCAAACTTCTGCTCATGACAGGAAAGCAGAGAGGAAGTACAGTGATGTAAGTCTCAGGGCTGTGCCGATAAGCTTGATAACTGCAGCAACGCCTTTGTGAAGGGCCATGCGGTGGTTCGCCAAAAATGTTAAATTTTTTTATTATTTTTAATTTTTGTACGTTAATGCTGTTTTACATGAATATTATGAGAAATGGGGCAATGGGGAGATGAGACGATGCAAATCAAAACCACAAGTTCAACAAGAGTTGGAAGTAACTAGTTTAATTCACAATAAAAGTTTTACAGGAATGTTACTGAGCGCATTACTATAACCATTTTTGATGCAAGAAACTGCCATAATTTACTTTCTCGTATCCATTTTCTACCTTCTCTTTACACTTGCTGTTGTGCATTTTCGACATATATATAAAAACCCTTTTCTGCTACTTCTACTTTTGCTCTAACTTACTACTTTGTGGTCCTGCGAGTATCGTTGGCTCTTGCGATGTTCCTCATTTGTAATATGCTTTGAATAAAACCACCTCCTAGTCATTAGTCTGAATAGCTACAGTAACATACATAGTTGATCATAACTGTGGATGCACTAAAACTGTGGTACCAGTGCTACTATGTGGTGGTATGCAACATAACTCTGGAAATTCATCAAAATAAAAATATAGGCTACATCTCATTCAAAATGTTATGTTATTTTTGCATGTTTTATTTCTAATGCCTGATTTTAATTTTAATATTAATACAACTTTATGCACCAATTAGACTTTTGCAAAGACCACATTTTAACATTGACAGTGCCGGATCTGAATAGGTAATACTTTCTTTAAGTTGCAGCAATATGGTCTTCAAGACTATGCACCAATTTTAATTTTAATTTTAATTTTTATGCCCTTAAACAGGGCCTTGCACAGGGTGGTGGCCCGGTGGCTAGAGCCACTGCCCTTCTGCCCTCATCAGCTGAGGTGCCCCTCTCGCCCCCCTCCCTACCCCTCCAGAAGATTCCCATAAAAACGTTCTGTTATCGCTCCGCTAAAGATCCACTGATTCCGCTAATCCGCTCCGTGTTTTCCTGCTCGCTCCGCAGCGTCACTCGTAGACAAGCATGTGCCCGCTCTCTGATGACAGTTTCAGAATATATATTTAGATAATATATAGTATTTTACCTTTTTATTATGTATAATGTTAATATGGTCTCATTAAAATATTATAAATATGATGTATGTTATAGATAGATACTATATCAACTAAGGCAACTGATTATAATGGGAAATATATTTACAGGAGTTAAAGTGTGAAAAACTGTCTGCTAAATATTCTATACATAATGATTTACCCTCTGGCTTTCTAGAACTTTGATTCAATTTTTGCCATGTTGAATAGGCTTTGTCTTTGCTCTTTCTCACTCTGTTCTTCTAATTTTGTGAAGGCATTGTTTTTTTGTCTACAAAATCTGCAAACAACAGAAAATGTTATTTATTTATTTGTGATTTATTTATTAGTGTTATTTATATTAGATTAGATCAGGTTAAATAATTTGATTGAACAAGAATTCTAATTTTCACTACTCCCAGTGTATGATTGCAGAACAATATATGTTTGAAAATTTATGGAGCAACAGATTTTGTGTGAAAATAAATCAGAAAGGTGGTTTGTTTAAAAATCTTATTAATGTATGAGGTGGCAAGGAGGTACACACGGGGTAAAACCAGCACGGTAAGACGCACAGTATTGATAAAAATACTTAAGCTAAATTAATATGCTTTTAATAATGTCTAAGTTGATACTTGTTCAAACCAATCACTTTAGTAAAGTTTATAACAATTTTGGAGTTATTTTGATAAATTAAATAATAAATGTTTGTTCAATAAATATAGGCTATATATCTGTCATAATTTTCATTTTAAAAATACAGAAACAAGATTCTTGAGATCTTTGTATTTAAATTGCTACATAAGTCTAAAACATTAAAATATATATATATAAAATAGTAGATTAAATTAGCACAGAATCAACTTTGATCAAGTCAATGATCAGCCAAATTTCCAAGTCCATCATCAAAAGCGTTTATGAAAAAAAGTGCTGAGCAGAATTTGTGCCATTGAGTGGTATAAAAGAGAATTAAGTCAAATGCGCATTTTACCCCGGTGTGACTTTATAACTGTTGTAACCTGTATATCATTTCAATTTATACTTTAAGTGTATAATATTAAATTAAATGTCTATACTACTTCCATAGGATGAGGCAGCTCAGAGAGTGAGAGCCCACTGAGCATCAGACAGTTAAACTGGCATTGACATTGAATTATTTAATTGGAAGAGTAATTATAACAACATAACTTGATTTTGCACTAAATCCTAATTGTAATCTTATTGCCCATATAAAAGAGTTGTTTTTAATTTTCTGTATTAAGATGATACTGCCTCATTCAAACTCCTTATAGTGCCCCCTTTTTTGGTTTAAGCCACTGCCCCTCAAAATGTCTGTGCACGGCCCTGCCCTTAAATTATTTGAGCTTGATTTCCTGAAGACGAGTGGTTTGTGTTTGATGCTTAAATATAATCAATACTCTGTTTAGAAAATAAAATAAAATAAAATAAAGAAAAAAAAAAAAAAAATCAGAAAGATCAGTTTTAAAACTGGAGTGCAATATTTGAAATAATATGTCTCATCTCTCTGTGCTCATATTAGATGCTGCTTTGGTAAGATCCTTTCACAGATCTGCAAAGGGCCAATAGAGGAACTCAGCAGCAGTGCGATTTATACTTCCTTGATGAGTACTGGAAGAATATTGGTAATCAAAATATTGTGTGTTGTAAAATGTCCTTAAAGTCACCATGAAATCAAAATTGTTGCACAATGTTGCAGTGCTTATTATTAATGATTAATCCGTGCACATCATTATTTATTTTTTTATTCATATGCCCTAATAAACTTTAATCAAAAACTTTAACCTCCCCTCCCCCTTGAAATTATGTCTATTCTCTTCATGACGTGTCTCGATGGAAGGTGGGTCTATATATCCTCCCCTACTGACTACAAACTGTCATCTTTCTTCATTTAGCCAGCAAACTTTAACTTCCTATGATCCGATCAATTCCTGAAGGACAAAATCAAATCCTGCCCTAAAATCAAAACTTATTCCAGAAGCAGTTTCACACAGATATACATAACAATAGGGAATAAAAGACTATCAAAATTTCTACAATTTGTTAGAAAATTGTGGAGGATCGTTACTTGACAATCTTTGCAGCTTATGGCCTTTTTGGTCTATGAAGTTTTTCCCTCTTACATTTTTTCCCCATAGTACTGGAAAATACTAGTGAATTTTGAATGACAAAATTTTCAGCAGGCCAATGCAAGATAAAAATAACAATCATTCAGTGCTGAGTGCTGACTTCCTGTGACGGTTATAACACCTCAGAGTAAAACGATGGATGAACATGATACTGAACATGTAAAAGTTGATACTACCATCATCCTAAACTAGAACACTTTCTGTCTCCTTGTGTTTTGGATAGAAAATAATGATTACTAGTTTCTGAACAAGGAAGTTAAACCACAAAGAGGGAAGTAACTGGTGTTCTCTTTAAATATTTTTTAAAAAGTGGGTGGAGTGCTGTTGACAGTCACCAGTCATATCTTTTGCAACATTTTCTGTGAAAGTACTTTTATAAATGTATTTTTGAGTAAACCATACAATGGTTTCATACAAGAAAAAAAGGATTAAAAAAAAGAATCCTGCAACAGTAGATGGAAGAGTTTTTGAAAGTTAGTTGACAACAGTCATTTTTTTATTGTTAATGTCAGACTTCACAGTTTTTGTTTTATATATTTGTAGTGTATCATTATCAACTAACAATCTGCCTTGTCAAGCACAAAACAGGACACTTCTTCACAGAATTTGCAAAGTTGTCCTAATAAGCAAACCACAGACAACAGTTTGCCATAAGGAGCTGTGAAAAAAAATTAGGCCACATGAAGGGTGTAGCCTAATGTTTTTTTCTGCATGTTTCTGAATCGTGGAAATAGCACCATCTAGTGAGAAGTGTGGACAATCTGGGCATTACTTCTGAAAAAATAAAGCCATTCATTCATAATGTTTCTGCAACTAAAACTCTTTAAGAATTTGAAGATGATTCCCATCATACTTGTGTTGATGACTGAGTGCAAGTGCTTTAAGTAATAGTTTGGAAAATGTCCTCTACAACACTGAGACTTTATGATACTCTTGTCTTTGCATAGTCAGCTCTGTCCCGTTTCCCAAACAATGAGTGCCCTTACGAAAAAAAAGTATACTTCAAGTTCATTTTATGAAGTATACTTGAGTAATGTTCAAGTATATTTTTAAGTATACTTTATGTAGTAAGTATACTAATGTCAATATGTACTAGTAGTAAACTTGTAAGTGTACTATTTTAATACCGCTTGGGACTAAATTGGCCCACTTGAAGTATATAAAAGTATATGTTTAAGTGTACTATAAGTGTAACAGTAGTAAACTTTAAGTGCACAACTAGTTCATAATTATGTTTCTCATTTGTACTGCAAGTGAACTTATGGGTATACTAGTAGTTCACTATTGTAATACTTGTAGCAACTTTGAAGTATACTCTCAGTTTTCTTTTAATGTACTCTCAGTAAACTACCAGTTTAGTAGTTTTATACTACAAGTTTTCTTTTAATGTACTCTGAGTAAACTACTAGTTTAGTAGTTTTATACTACAAGTTTTCTTTAAGTGAACTTAACATCATGTTTATAGTTTACCATTTATATATTATTTTTACTCTTTTAGTGTACTCTCAGTAAACTTGTAGTATAAAACTACTAAACTAGTAGTTTTCTTTAAGTGAACTTAACATCATACTTATAGTTTACCATTTATATATTATTTTTACTCTTTTAGTGTACTCTCAGTAAACTACTAGTTTAGTAGTTTTATTCTACAAGTTTTCTTTAAGTGAACTTAACATTATACTTATAGTTTACTATTTATATACAATTTTTGCAGTTGCAGTAGGCCTACAGTATACTACTATGTTCAAATGTTATTTTTTATACTTGAAAAATACCTTTAACTCTACTTTAATTTTAAAAACATTTTATTAGCTTCATGCATCCTTTTTTATCAACACTCGAATGTCAGTAAGTTTCATAAAGAAAGGCAACATTTTGTTAAAATTTTGAGAAAATAGTTGAGAAAATCACATTTTTGTCAAAGACTAGCTGCTACGCCTTGATCAGATCCAGAACGATGATCAAAACACAGGTGGAGTAGATCGAGTCCAACACCCCCAAAGCTTCACAGTCGTTTTCTCTTCATGGGTTAGGCCTACGCTTCATTTCATTTGGAAACATTTAGCAGTTTTGATTTACAAGCTGTTTAATGTTTGATGATCACATTATTTTACATTTGAGTGAGGATTCTTCTATCACATGGTTCAGCTTCTTCTTCTCCTTTGTTTTGATCCAGAGATTCTGTACTAGAACTGTCATAGCGCCCCCTACCGTATAACAGTGAAAACATGGATAGCTGGAAAATTCAGTCAATGGTGGGGAAAAGTTTAATTAAAGTAAATATGTACACTACCAGTGGACTAGCCTACACAAAAATTCAGATACGCAGAATTAGAAACATATCTGTTTTATATCAACATTTTAATCAATATTTTCAAACAAAGTTTCATAAGACTGTATATGAAAAACAATGTAAAAAAAGTATATTTAATAGGCTACTCGATCAAAAGAGTTAACACAACTACAAGCCAAGTATACTTTGAATAATTAAAATTTTAAGTATATCTCGATCAAAAGATTGAGTACAAGTATAGGCCAAATATACTTAGACGTTTCTGTCAGTATAAGTCAAGTATACTTAAGTGCAATTTGAAGTATATTTCTGAGAAGTACATAAAGTATATTTCTGAGAAGTTAGATGGATAAATAGGGTCTGCACTCAACCATCATAGGGTTAGACTCCTGGCTTTGAAATAACCTCTGCTGGAGCTTCTATCACCTTAAAACACTCCAACTGAAAGCACCAGCTGCTCTTCTTCTTCCAGCAACTAAAAATGAGGTGGTTTCTGCTCTTCCCTGAATGACTTGTGGACTGGGCTCGTGGCACATACTGGTACCTGTTCGGAAGGAGAAGTGGACTGTGCAAGATGTCCATCAGTCCTCAAAGCTCACTAGATATTGATGAAAAAAAGAAGAAGAACAGAGTGCTTTGAAAAGGTAAGTCAGCTTAAGTTCAGAAGGATTGAATGGTAAAACAACTTAAATACAGCTATCAATGCTACTAACTAATTATCCAGTTACAGAACTGCGACAGCAACAGAACTGAATGAATTTGAAGTGCCCAGAAACTTGGACGTCATCGTGATTGGCAGTGGTATCGGTGGTTTGACTGCAGCGGCAACTTTAGCCAAACTAGGAAAGAAAGTTCTGGTGTTGGAGCAAGACAAGCAGGCAGGAGGCCACTTGGTACTTAAGCCATCTGGGATGACTTCACTGCTAGAGGCCTGTGAGTGTGAATTAAAATTTCAGAACATTTTAATGAATCCAGTTCTGTTTCTTTTGTTGCATTCTCAAAATCCCCCTTTTTTTTTTTTTTTTTTTTCTGACCAGGAGTGGCTGTGAAGACAGAGGGTGAAGATATTGAAGTTCAGGCTCCTGTCATCATTTCAAATGTTGGCATGTTCACCACATTCAAGAAGCTTCTGCCACCAGAACTCCAGGCAAATCCGGATAAGTGAGTGAACATCTTCAACTACTAACAGAGTTTTGAACCATTCAGCACATGAAATGGTAATGTGATGATCTGTGTTGGTAACACATGCATCTCCTGCTCCTTACAGAGATCCAGGACTATCTTCATGAAACCAGGCAAAGGCTTTTTCTGGGTGTTTGCTGGGTTTAATGCCACTAATGAAGAACTGGGCATCTCCTCAACCAACATGCGACTCTATAAGAGCAACAACATGGATGAAGCGTAGGTGTTCAAGTCAATCACTTTCTTCAATGTTAAAAGCACATCTATACTCCATAAACTCAATTGACTTCCCTTAGCATGGAAGAGTACTTTGCTTCAGACAAGGAGGACGCACCTGACAGCATCCCCATGATGTACATTTCCTTCCCCTCTGCTAAGGATCCCACCTCATGCACTCGTTTCCCAGGTTAACTTCCTCTGTATTTAGTACACCCAGAACCATCAAAGTAAATTCACCAACTAAAGTGTCATTTGTGGGTGGTTTGTTTTAGGGCAGTCATGCATGGTGATCCATACTATGGTCAATCCAAAGTGGTTTGGACAGTGGAACAATGTCAATGAGACTGAAAGAGGTGAAGATTATGAAAAATATAAGATGAGATTTGCTAATCATCTCTTTGACTGGGCTTGTGTCCACTTCCCCAATCTGAAAGAGGAGGTACATATTCTTCCTGTTTCATATTTGTGCTGCTTGATAACTAATAAAGTGACAAATGTAACTTGAGTGATTGTAACTTTTCCTGCCTTCCATAGGTGGCGCTGTTGCATGCAGTCAGTCCCATCAACATGCACGGGCTGGGTGCCACATCTGGATCTATGTTGTCTGCAGAACACTCTCTGGAGAGATACCAACCTCTGAACATTGCCAAGATCAGGTGCAACACACCCATCAAGAACCTCTACCTGTCAGGTAATATTCTGTATAACTTTGTTTAAAAGTTACTACTTTAGGCAGTTATTTTGGCCCATTACAGGCACGTCAGTTGTGTTGGTCTTGACTAATTTCCTATATGAAAATCTGTCCTTTTTTCAAGACAAGATGTGTTTTCTGCTGGTTACTCTGGTGCTCTGCATGGTGGTCTTCTCTGTGCTTCAAGTGTTGTGGATCACTGTCTGTATGTTGACCTTCTAATCTAACAAAATAAACTTCAGAGAAAGGTGGTCAAGAAACTAAAGTGAGAATATATTTCCTGTATCTATACAGACAAGTTTGCCTAATGGTAATATAATTTTCATACTGTTGTATCTTGTTTTGCTACTCATTTGTCCCCTCTGCTGCAACTCTGTATAAAGCTGTGACCACTGCACAATGTGTTCCTGGTTTTGCAGAAACCCAATTTGTGTCCAAAAAAATACTGCTACCTTGTATACTTCACTCAAAGTTCTTAAAATGTACTAATTGGTTGGTAACTGTTCATGGTCTGTCACTAGATGGCAGCATTTTAAACTTTAGTTTGTTGAAAGGAGTTTCAGCCAACCAGACACCACAGTTCCTGACTTTCATTTGTGAATGGGAGGGGTATTTTCATTAGCAAGTGTACACAACATAGACTGCAGCCTATTACACTGCAGAATGACAATGATTACACACTTTTGGGCTGTTCATCCCTTCATTTTGAATAGGTGGGTTGTGAACAATTTTTTTATTTTTATTTCAAGGAACATCCTTTATCATATCTAAAGGGGAATGGTGAGATTTTACATGAAAAAGCACCCTTTATATTTAATGCCGCTCAAAAATACTATATTTTAAAAGTTGCAATATTCTGCAGAAAATACTTCTGGTGGACCTGGTGACTGAGTCTATAATTTGGAGCTCAAGTCTCATATTGGACAGCACTACAAAAATCCAGTCATTCAAGTCTGCCGTACATAAGAGTATGGCTGTTCATAATTGAAATACTAACTAATATTTGGTGATCCATTCTATGGTCAGTTCAAAGTGGTTTGGATAGTGGAACATCAATGAGACTGAAAGAGGTGAAGAATATGAAAAATACAAAATGAGATTAAAAATTGAGTCAATACAATGAAAGAGATTGGTTTAATCATCAGAATTTGTTAATCGTCAGATTTGACAAAAGAAAAAAAAAATTGTGATTACAAATCATGGAAATATTTTTTTACAGTGCAAACACACAACTGCCATTGACTGACTGGACTGCAAGGCAATTCCTTTGTTGTCAAATGCAGCCAGTGTATGTAGTTGTGCAGCGGTCATATCCCATAAGATCAACCATTGAATTTTAATATCTGTATTTACGCATATTTGCATGATGAAATGTAATGCACAAAATAAACATATTTGCCCATCTCAGAGTTGATTATCAGTATGTGGAAGAGTCCGCTTTATAAGCATGATACTTGTCTTGCACAATCATCTCGGTCTCATTTTCCAAACAATTCAATGGTATCAGTTTATCACTACAAAACATCAGGTCTTAAAATATGTTGAGTAAATCTAAGTAAATAAATGAACTGTTTGATCACCTATACAACTTACAAAAATTGATCTAAGTCAAGCTGATTTATTAACTTAATTTGATTATAAAATATACCAGATTATAAAAATACTTACATTCCCACATTGGTTCACATTTTATGCAAATCAGCAGTTAATCGTCATAAGCAACTAACTCAAAGCAATCAGTCTGCAAGTCTGATTGAATCAAGTGTCTCCACCCACAATTTGGACTAATAAATAGGGCCTTAACTCAGTCACCTGTCTTAAACTGCTGTCTGTATTCTCTGGAAAGAGCTGTTGCTTCAGCTTTAATTATTTTATAGAGGGTGAAATCTCCAGAAACTGAAAACACCAGCTCCTCTTTTTCAGGATTTGAAGATGTGGTGGTTTCTGCTGTTTTTAGAATGGCTTGTGGACTGGGGTCGTGGCACGTTCTGGTATCTGTTTGGTAGGAGAAGTGGACTGTGCAAGGGGACTATCAGTCCTCCTGGTCCACTAGTTGTAGAGCAGAAGAAAAAGGACAGAGTGCTCCGGAAAGGTATGCAAACTTTAGAGGTGTTGCAAGCCAGTGAAACAAGCTGACTGCAAATGGCAGGTGTCCACTGGTAACTAATGTTACTTCTTGACCGACAGAATTTGATGAATTTGAAGTGCCCAGAAACTTGGACGTCATCGTGATTGGCAGTGGTATCGGTGGCTTGACTGCAGCTGCAGTTTTAGCCAAACTAGGAAAGAAAGTCCTGGTGTTGGAGCAAGACAAGCAGGCAGGAGGCCTGTGTAAGACCTTCACTGAGAAAGGCTTCGAGTTTGACTGTGGTAAGAACCTCAATGATGTTAATGGAGTTGTATGAGTTTTCAAATGGTGAATATCTCGACTATCACTTACACAATGTGCATTTTGTCAAAGGCTTCCATTATCTTGGACAACTTCATGAGAACAGCTTCTTGAAAATTGCTTTGGATCTGATCACTGATGGCCAGGTGCATTTTGCTGAGCAAGGTTCCCATGTGGACACGGTTGTTATTGGTAAAGGAGCTCATTGTAAAAAATACACCATTTACAATGGCAAGAAGCAGATGGAGGCTCATCTTAAGAAGCAGTTTCCCAATGATACTAAAGCAGTAGAGGAGCTCTTTAAAATCATGAAGGTATTTTGTTGATGGCTTTTTTTAAAAATCTGGCATTATGGAGTGGATTTTTTTTTTTTTTTTTTTTTTTGTCACAAGTTGTCCTTTCCTTATAGATCTGTTCCAAGAAGATCCATCTGCTGTGTGTGCTGAAGATGGTCCCACTCTGGTTTGCTCGCTTTATATTGTGGAGTGGAATCGCTGACTTGATCTCCCCAATTTTCAGATACTCCCGCACCAGTACAACAGACATGGTCAAGTCTTTTACAAGCAACCGTGACCTCCTCACGGTGTTTTCTCAAATATTTTATGGTAAGACTCTTTGTTGTGTTACCAACATTTAGCCTTTTAATGCATATGAGAACTAGATTTTTCTCTCAAGGTGTCCCACCCAAAAACTCCAGCTGCATGATTGATGCCCTTTTCCTGCACCACTCCAAGCGTGGTGTTTACTATCCTAAGGGTGGTGCTAGTGAGATCCCATACCACATAATTCAGGTTTTGGAGAAGCATGGAGGAAAAGTCCTGGTCAATGCTCCTGTGTCCAGCATTCTAGTTGAAGGAAAACGAAGTGCATATGGTGAGTTTTGAACTAGGGCCATGTCACATTGCTTTGTCTTACTCTTATGGCAATAGGTTTCGTACTGAAAAAGGTGTCACAGATGTGGTGGCATCCATTAAATGGTAACTTTCAGATGCATGAAACCATTGCTTAGTGAAATGTCTTTTCTTAGGAGTGGCTGTGAAGACGGGAGGTAAAGATGTTGAAGTTCAGGCCCCTGTGATAATTTCAAATGTTGGTATGTTCACCACCTTCAAGACGCTTCTGACTCCAGAGATCCAGGCAAATCCAAGTTCGTGACTGAATGTCTTCAATACAAGTGGTCCAATATACTCTTATGAAATGCTTGATTTACATGGCCAGTTTTTTTTTTTTTCTTCGCTGGGTTAATATGCGCATCTCCTGTTTCTCACAGAGATCCAGGATTATCTTCATACTCTAAAGCCAGGCAAAGGATTTTTCCAGGTGTTTGCTGGGTTTAATGCCACTAATGAAGAACTGGGCATCTCCTCAACCAACATGCAACTCTATAAGAGCAACAACATGGATGAAGCGTAGGTGTTCAAGTCAATCACTTTCTTCAATGTTAAAAGCACATCTATACTCCATAAACTCAATTGACTTCCCTTAGCATGGAAGAGTACTTTGCTTCAGACAAGGAGGATGCACCTGACAGCATCCCCATGATGTACATTTCCTTCCCCTCTGCTAAGGATCCCACCTCATGCACTCGTTTCCCAGGTTAACTTCCTTTCTGTATTTAGTACACCCAGAACCATCAAAGTAAATTCACCAACTAAAGTGTCATTTGTGGGTGGTTTGTTTTAGGGCAGTCACGCATGGTGATCCATACTATGGTCAATCCAAAGTGGTTTGGACAGTGGAACAATGTCAATGAGACTGAAAGAGGTGAAGAATATGAAAAATATAAGATGAGATTTGCTAATCATCTCTTTGACTGGGCTTGTGTCCATTTCCCCAAGCTGAAAGAGGAGGTAGGCCTACATATTCTTTTTCATATTTGTGCTGCTTGATAACTAAAGTGACATATGTAACGTAAGTAACTTTTCCTGCCTTCCATAGGTGATGCTGTTGCATGCAGTCAGTCCCATCAACATGCACGGGCTGGGTGCCACATATGGATCTATGTTGTCTGCAGAACACAATCTGGAGAGATACCAACCTCTGAACATTGCCAAGATCAGGTGCAACACACCCATCAAGAACCTCTACCTGTCAGGTAATATTCTGTATAACTTTGTTTAAAAGTAACTACTTTAGGCAGTTATTTTGGCCCATTAAAGGCATGTCGGTTGTGTTGGTCTTGATTTAATTGCCCATGTGACAATCTGTCTTTCACTTCAGGACAAGATGTGTTTTCTGCTGGTTACTCTGGTGCTCTGCATGGTGGTCTTCTCTGTGCTTCAAGTGTTGTGGATCACTGTCTGTATGTTGACCTTCTACTCCAACAAAAGAAACTTAAGGGGAAGGCGGTCAAGAAACTAGAGTGAGAATATATTACCTGCATCTATATAGGAAAAATTTGCCTAATGGTAATATCATTTTCATACTGTTGTATCTTGTTTTGCTGTGCATTTGTCCCCTCTGCTGCAACTCTGAATAAAGCTGACTACTGCACAATGTGTTCCTGGTAATATACAGTATTGGTACTTGAGTTTACATCATGCTGCCAGAACTAGGTCTAGTGTAGTTGGACTTTCCTAAAATTGTTTAGCAGAAAATTTGTTGTCCCAAAATACGTGTTACCTGTGGAAATCTAGTTTACTTGCTAATAAGGCTCTTTCAGGGTTGTTTCTACCCTGGCAAACTTTCACTTGCAAAAGCAATTCATCCACCTACCTTTGTATACATAAGTTCATAAACTGGTAACTGTTCATGGTCTGTCCCTAGATGGCTTTTTTTTACTTTAGTTTACTGTAAGGAGTTGGAGTGAAGGAGTTTAGCCAACAGGACACTGTTCCTAAGTTTCTTTGTGGATGGGAGGCTTTACTTTATTACATTAGCAAGATACAAATTGTGTACACAATAGATTGCAACCTATTACACTGTGGAATGACAATGGATTAAACCAGGGGTTCCCAAACTTTTCCATGCCAAGGCCCCCCAAATACCACTAGGTTCTGGCCAAGGCCCCCCGTATTGAACCCATCGACAATACTATGGCACGGCACATGTAGAAATAAATAAAACATCTAGGACTAGGTGAACATCAGATTATGTGATGGTGTTTGATACCAGCCAATCAGAAAGATGAGATGCACCGATTACAATTTTCAAGGCAGATTCCGATTTTTCATTGAGTTTGACCTGCCGATACAGATTTAAGCCGATTCTGATTTCATTTTTTCTAACCACTTTACAGCACACACAAATATTTATTATATATATATATAATAAAACACCACTTTTACCCAAACTGGTTAATAAAAACAAGTTTAAATGGATACATTCTCTATAAATATTTTTGTCTTCATTTTCTTTTCTGACATAGCCTACTCCTTGTTAAAACACTATACATGCAAATTATGTGCATTTTTTTGAGTGAAATATTTATTTTGTCCATCAAAAGTGTGCTTTCACTTTAACTGAGCGTGAGCAGCGCTACAAAAATAGACTCGGTGTCGAAACCCTCCGCTTCACTGCTGCTCATGCGACGCTCCTGCTTGACGCTCACGCGCTGCTCCAGCTCGCGGTGTGAATGCACTCACTGAACATGCACGCTGAAAAAAATTTGCGCTGCTCACGCGCCGCTCGCGATCTGAAACGGCCGTAATTCACAAGGTTTCCTACATGTGCGTTCTGTGTGCATGTGTGATGTTGATGTTGCGCGATGTTATTCATGCGGCGCCCGAGTGCAATTGAATCGCATGCATCACCGAGTGCATTTGAAAATCACGTGAAAATCGGCCAATTCTTGTCACTAGCCGATCAATCAGATATCAGATAGGCTATGCAACAAATTATTATAATGTTTTTTCATAACAATACTCATATTAGCAAATATTTATTTTTTAACGTTTTTTAACTTTTTTTTTTCAACTTGCTGCGGCCCCCCTGGCGCCCTCTGGCGGCCCCCCACTTTGAAAACCCCTGGATTAAACTACTTTGGGATGTTCATGCTTTCATTTTGATTAGGCATTATGTTGTGAACTAGCTTCTATGGAGCTTAGTTTGCCTAAAGATGAGCTGGAAGCCAAATCTTCTGATGTGCTTTTAAACCATGTGATCTGAAACTGTTGTACAGATGTTTGCTAGTGTTCATTTGTCTTAGCATCTTGTTCAGACAAGAGGGAATCTCACATCTTTGATCTACCTAGACAATGAATGCAAGGGTTTATAGACCTAAGTGTGCTTGAGTAGATTTGGCTTTTCCAATTTCTGTTATGATTTCAAAAACAATACATTCTTGGCGCAGATTTCAAGACTCAATCTGTCTCTGATTCCTTCAGTTTAAATGTGCTGCCAGTTAGTTTTATTAAACATTTTTGCAGGATAATTTGTTCAGTTAATTTTTTTACAAATTTAAGGAACCTCCTTTATCTTATCTAAAAGAAAATGGTGAGATTTTTTTACTTGAATCAAAAGCTCATTTTTATCTTTAATGCCACTTACTAATTTTTTAGTTAAAGCTATCAAACTTTAGCTTTCTTGAATACTATTGAATATTCAGTAGAGGGCTGCCGTGGAAAACCATGAACCGTATTAGCTTTTTAGCACTTCTGTCTCCATTGTCCCAAAGTCAATGAGTTTTTTTGGTCAAATTCCTGAAATAAGGCTTGTGGTTAAGATATTTTCACATTTTATTCTACATAAGATACATCAGTAATACTGCCTTGTGAATTTTTTTTGTTTGTTTTAAATCTTATATTTAGAGCTTTTACTTGTCTTGTTAAATAGGACAAGTAAAAGCATTTTAAAAGCACAAGTAAAAATTGTCAGGGACATTAAATATCATCACGCCAAACAGGTAACTTTCAGAGAAAATGTTTTTTGTTTTTTTTAAATGAGTTGGTGGAACTTAGAAGGTTAGTGATGGTGACGTTGAAGTGTAGAAGTCCGTTTATAACATGCATTTAGCTTTTTGCTTCTGCAGATTGAAGTTAGGCTTCCAAATTTTGGGAACCAGGGCAATACTAACTTTCAGGTTGGCCTACAAAAATGCGTCATCCCTGCAGCACTCTCTTGGTCTTCCGGATATTTTTAAATTCAGAAATTTGCATAATGTACATAGTACACATACTTTAAATGACAGAAACCGTATATTAGTATGCTATTCCGAATATGGCCTATATTTCTATAGCACTTGATTTTTCTCCATTCATGTTCACGCTTTAAATAGAACCGTCAATTCGACTGCGTTGCATTGTGGGATACAGTGAGTGCTCTGATCTGTTGAATGCCGCCATAGCTGCACTGTATACTATATACCGCAAAAACAGTTGAATGCAACGTTTTGTCTCCGAAACAGTCTTCTGTGTTTCTCTCTTCATCTTTTTCAGTGAGCTGAGTATAGATCACTGCAGTAGTGTGTATGAGTGCAGCAGCAGGATGGTGTGCAGGGGCGAATCGAGCTATTAAAAGCTGCTGCTGCTGTATAAATAGCCCAAGCGTACAAACGTTGGCAGTATTAGATGCTGTGGCCAGCTCCCTACAGGAAGCTGTTGATGTAAGAAAGCACGCTATCCATCTAAACCACAGGTGAATGGAGCCTTCTGCTTAAATCTAAATGTAATATTTAATAATAACACTGCAGTATAACTGAACATTGTTATTCATGCTCTTTTATTATCAGGATCGGCTCCCGCTGCTATTTCAGAAGCCGTGTGGATACCAGTCGTGAGTATTCGGTGGAATTTTGGGCTCTGAATTTGCCTGGTTTATGCAGATGGTGGCTGTTCCCTGTAGCTACTGAAGGGGATATAAATAGCAGCAGTTTCTGCCTCATCCCTCAGTGCGTCTCACACACACACTCATATACACACAGTACAAACACACTCTCAGTGTGTCTTTCGCTGTCTCCTTCATACATATACTCTCACCCCTTGCTCGTCAGTTTGACATCTAGCTTAAAATATCATTTCTTCTCTGCATCTATAGCTCAGGAATGACAAATCACAAAGTAGATCTTGCTAATATCTTATTTGTTTCTTCTAGACAGTAATAAGATTAAATGGAGAGCAAAAGGGCATGCAGGGTTTTTATGTCAAATACTTTCTTCTATCCTAGTTTAATTTGCAGGGACAACCATATCATAAATTAGTTAATTCCCCCCCACCCCAAAAAGTAAACACTTGTCTCTGTGGTGCTATCAACAGATCGCTCTGTTTGTTTGAGCATCCCAACCAGCAATGACACAGCAGCATCTTTGGTGAGTGTGGGACAGGACTGTTTGTCCAACCAAAAACACTCGGGGTGAGTGTTCAGGATTTCACATTGTTTTTGCAATTCCATGTGGTGCCTACAGTTATGCAGAAATATAGTGAGTCTGTTGTCTTTTAAAGAATGTGATTTCAATTATTTATAAGTACATATCTATTTTAATTTTATTGATAAGCCATTTTATATAATATTTAGCAAGCTGACAATGTTGTGCTCGAGTCCTGGTCCAGTTAACAACCTGTTCTTTATGATGGAGTACAAAGAAATCAATTAATTTTGGCTACAAAACATATTTGCAGAAGTGTTTTTTTATATACAGTATATATATATATATATAATAACGTCTATACATGTGTGACTTGGACATTGATTGAAAAGCTAGTAAGCTACTTCAAAGGCTGTCTGTCAATACAACACACAGCTGCTGGATTGATCTGTTAATATGTGCACAATCACTATGAGATCTAGTTGAATTGCTCCTGTAATGCATCTGTAGTCCTTGATATTTCATTCAAATTGACATGCAGTTTATGAACTTTTTCTCTATGTTGGGGAATGCATAGATGCTTGACTTGCATCTTGGCACGAGGCACACTCTACTTCAAAAACTGTTTGCAATAATAAGAGATTTTCCCACTTAGAAACATAATTTTAAATATATGAAGAAGAGTCCAAATGTCTGAGACCACTAATGAAAATGCTTACATTTTGCAAACTATTTCATCATAAAATTATTCATATATATCAGTCAGAAGGCTTGAGTAAAAAGTTTATTTGATCAGTGACTGTGTTTCTTGTTTTAAAGTGTTCACCATCCATATTTTTCCAGGTTAAATTAGATTTTGAATGATTTTGAATGTGGTCTCAGACCTCTCAGATCCATCCAATTCATCCATCCAATCAGTCCATCCAATCAATCAATCCATCCATCCATCATCATGTTGTATGAGGGCTGTGATTAAAACCTAACATTCACTGAGTAAAAACTTTCTCAGCTGAAATTTGGACCCAACTGTTCTACATTTTGCGATAATTGACAACATTTCACTGCTCATTCCACCCCCCTGCTGGGCTTATTATTCTCAGAATGATTTAGCACAAGCCTGCCTGCTTGTTTTGACTTGAACAGGAATAGAAATGCATGTAGGATGCAGGAGTGTGTGGCTATTAGGAATTCTTTTTTTGAACAGCAATGAGACTTATAACATTGTTTTTCTTTAAGTCATTTTGTTATGTCATATTTATATGTTCAATGTATTTACAGTTCAGTTTAAACTTATCATTTTAAAAGTATCAACATAAACAATATACAGCATGTGAAAACTCTTGAAATAATAGCATGTAATGAATATGTATTACCTAGGGTTTAGTAAATTATTCATGTATTTGAAGTTTGTTTTTAGCAAAAATGCGGTTCAGAGCTGTCTAGTGAAATCTCCTCCTCGCTGTGTCCATTCACACAGTTTTTATCGCCACGTTGTTTTGCAGTAAATCAGACAGTCCGATTCTGCATGGTACTCAGTAGTTTATTATCCAGCTGTGCATACAATATGCCCCTTCTCGGAAATCTTTTGCATTTAGGAGGAGGAATAGGTTTTTTTCTCTGTATGTACACCACCGTGAAATGGATGGACACTCCATCACCGCCCTCTCATGATTGTTTTTCCATTTTAATGGACTGCTCTAAACTTTACCTTGGAGAGTGTCCCCGCTGTGCTGGAGTCCTTTGTATTGGCACAGTGCCGTTGTCTCTGGATGGACCATCCTGTCTGCAGGCAGTGTGCGTGTTTGTGAGCAATTCATCTCTCGGAATTGAGTCTGTCCCATTATTCCCATTCCAATTCCCCACCCTGAGATTCTCTCCGCAAACATTCACGACATTCCGACAGGTGCGAGCTTAGCTTGGGAATTCACATTAAAATATCTCACGGGTCATTAACACTCACCGGACTTTCTAGAAATTAATAACAATGGTTATTTTAGATCTCACAGTGAAGACAGATTTGCTGGTTTACCAACTGAATCCCAGACAACTTTACCAAAGTCTGTGTATTTGATTGATGATTCTCCCGGTGCGCAGTATTTTGAACAGACTGATGAAAAAAGCAGTGTACAGAGTGTCCCCGTCCTTGGGCTATATTGGTAAGACACTGAGTGCATTCAGGAATAGCTGAGACATTGTCAAATGAATTGTGAAGGCTTCCTATGCTACTGACATGGGCCGAGACGGACCACTTGTAAAAAAGGAATACGAGACCTTGCAATGATGAATATGGAATAGTTAAAGAAAAGGAAGATGTTTTTTGTTTTTTTGGTAAAGGCAGCACACCTTTTTATAGCTCATGATATATAATGTGTCATGACTCATGATCAAATGTAGTGCATGCAAATTATGTCTGATTTGAAGTAGCCCAAATTATGATTTTATTTGATAATTGTAATGCTGTTGGTTTGGAAGCTGTTTTGAAGATTTTGGTCTATTCAAGCAGTCAGAAGCTTGCATTCCTATTACTTTCTGGCCAAGAACTGCCCACAGGAAGAGACTGTCTGACCCACATGTAAAGACCAGACACTTTACATGACACAGTTTTGCAGGGTTCTATATATACTGTACACAACCCTGCAAAACTCATGTAAAGTGTAAAGTGAAATTGTATTACTTTTATTTTTACTTCCTTGATTCACATTTCATTTAGTTCCTGCTTGCTGCCTTAACTATGTATCATTCAAAAGTTTGGGGTCAAATGTTTTTTTTGTTTTTTTTTAAGAAATTGATACTTTTATTCAGCAAGGATGCAGTAAATTAATCAAAAGGGACAGTTGAGATAATGTTACAATGTTTTAAATAAATGCTACTTTATGAAATTTTCTATTCATCAAACAATCCTGAAAATTAAAAAAAGTATTACGGTTCCCACAAAAATATTTGAGCACCAAATCAGTAAGATTTCTGAAGGATCATGTGACACTGAAGCCTGGAGTAATGGCTGGTAAAAACTTAGATTTGACATCACAGAAAATACTTTTTTTTTTTCTTTTTTTTATATATATTAAAATAGAAAACAGCTGTTTTGTGTTGAAATAATATCACAATATTACTATTTTATTGTATTTTGGATCAAATAAATGCAGGAGGGTGAGTAGGCTATAAGAGACTTAACATATAAACATAAAAAAATCTTACCTCCCCCAAACCTTAGTGTATAGTGTATTTCACTGATACAACACTCGTACAACAAAATGGAATATGCAGTTCTGTTCATGGATATCTTTTTAACATGCTTCTAAGTTCCTCAAACAAAACAATATTTAGTATCTTTCAAAACCCATTGGCTATTCCTGTGATTAGTTTTTTCAGAAGTGCTTGCTGTATTAACTTTGTTTCCAGGAAGATTGATAAAATCGTGTAAAGCCAACCAATCAGATTAGAGCTTGCCAGATGCTCCAGACAGTCACTGAAGAACTGTGGGCGGCTCTGCAGTCTAAGGCTGAGACTAATATGACAGCATCCACAGTGATAAACCAAATACACGCCACCCCAGCTCCAAACACAAAATCCCGTACAGAGATGGCATGCACAAGGACTGTCATCAGGGCTGCCGTCGCTGAGCTCTCCTGGGAAGTGGAGCTGCTAAACTAGGTCACACACAAGGTAAAAAAAAGTTTGAAATAGACTTTTTGGCAGAATAAGGAAGGGGCCAAGGGGGAGGAAAGAAAGAAAACATTCCATTTTGCTTCAGGACCTGGTTAGGATGAGAGATGGTCCCAATTGAATTTGAACTGTGACACGTACAGATGGACTGGGACTGAACAACAGTCTGGGCCTAATACACACTATTGCCTCCTGTATTATCTAGTTTAGTCTGTATTATCTATTTTATTTAGCTTTTCACTGTATTTTGATTTGTATTGCAATGGCAAAATACAATACTTTTATTCAGTGAGGATGCATTAAATTGATCATAATTAACAGTATAGACATTTATAATGTTACAAAATAATTATTAATGAATCCTAAAAACATGTATCACGGTTTTCACAGTTTCCAACATAGATAATAATAAGAACCATTATTATTAATTCTAACAATAATGTATATGATGACCTTTGCCAGAATTGTAATATCTGGTAAATTCTGCTTTGCATTCTGTAAACTTTTTTTTTTACTTTCATTGTATTCATTTCAATCCCTTTTTTATTAATTTCATATTGATGTGTAAAATCAGCCCGTTCTCATCCCAAGTCGTCATATACTGACGCTTTCAAAATTTCTTCAGTATCTGACGCACAAAGCACCCTTTAGCGTCCATATGAGACGCATAACCCTAACACAGACCTAAACCTACTCATAACCGAAGCGTCTCATATGGACGCTAAAGGGTGCTTTGTGCGTCGGATATTGAAGAATGTCTGAAAGTGACGATTTGGGGATGAGAATGCGTTGGTAAAATTAGTTGTTGTTTTTTTATAACAAACCACTAACTCCACAATCTAACATGCTAATAAGAATTTTAATGAATAATTAAATTTTTTGAAAAAAGTGTTTAAAAAAAATGGTGACATCCCAGTCATGTTTAGTCGAAGGTGCAAAAGCTCTCTGTGCTCTTTAAATGAAATGCTTGCCTGACAGAGTGCAGGAAAAAAAACCTGTTCCATTTTTTTCTTTCCCTTGTATCTTGTTTCATGTCCCTTGGGTGCTTGTTACTGGCGAAGAGATAAACTCCTATCAAGAGAGTTTTAATTGGATCAATTTAATTACTGAGAGCAGCTTCATGTGATGCACAGCATATTTATTGGCACTAAAGTACATTTGTACCTCACAGCAATACATTTTTTTTCCTCTTACAGTGTTTCAGAAGAACAGTGGGAGTTGTCTTCAGCTTAATGCTCTTTTGGCGTTAACACAGGTCATGTTCTTTACTAGTAGTTCCACTTATATTATATTATATTATATTATATTATATTATATTATATTATTACAAATTATATTTATATAATATTTAATTTTTTTATTTTATTTCTTTTTTTGAGCAGGGCTTAATTTGTGCAGGACCAAGTCAGAGACCAATTTGATCTATTTTAGTGGATCCTATAATGCCTCATATACAGAGCGATCCTGTGGCATTATGGGATAACCTCAGTGGATGCAGTAGATTATCCAGGGATTGTTCACCTACCATTTCAGGCTGCACAGTAATACATTTCATTTGATGTACAGATTTCTGCATACTACATACTTGGGAAGCGCACATTTGTTTACAGGTTCGCTGGATCTGTTACAAGTTCTTGTTCAGAGACATCATAGTTGACATAAAACGATATGTAAGAACATGGCTAAAAATATCTCAGTCTTTGAATGACGTCCTTTCACAGTCCAGAGGGACTCCAAACTTGATAATGTGAGCATGTAGAAATGGATTAAAACTCTCAATGGACAGCTTTGGCCCTACTTTTATGCTGGAAAGCGATGCTGAAAAATCTCTCTCCAGTACATTACACCGCTCTCTCTCATTTCCTCTTAATGCCCTGTCTGTCTCTTGCTGTCTTTCTCTCTCCTCTCAGGGTGTTTGTGGTCCAGCAGTGATTGGCGTTGTGAGTGGGCATGTAATCCCTTTTTATACTCCTTTTTTGAGTTACGGAGAGGTCAGCTGTAGTGTAAAGCAGGCCTTTTTATACTTCTCCTTCCTGTAGTTTAGCCTGGACCTGCAGTGATTTGAACCACACGAGGAGTAGGAGTGGCTGACGGAGCAGAAAGTGGCACTGCAGCCAGAGAGCTGCATAAAATGGAATATATTTCTTTGAGACCGATCCAAGTGGTGTTTATAGTGTTTTTCTTTCATTTAAGTCTGTTGCCTTTGGCTCTTACAAATCACACAATGTGAAAAGCATCCAATGAGGATGTATTCAAAATAAAATGCAACATGGTTTCATTATATAACATCTTTAAAGTTCCATATGGTTGTTTTTTTATTTTTTTATTTTATTGGAGAATAAGACTTTTTCAGTAGCTTTTTGTTTTATGTCAAGTCAAGTCAAGTCACCTTCATTTATGTAGTGCTTTTAACAATGTAGATTGTTCCAAAGCGGCTTTACATTGATACAATGTATGTATGTATGTATACTACATTGAAACAATGTATGTTATGTCAATGGAAAAAAACATTTTTACTTCTATTATAAGCTATTATAGTTAACATTTTACATTTATGCATTTAGCAAACACTTTTATCCAAAGTGACTTAAAAAAGATTCAACAATTCTTCAAAGAGCCAACAATATTCGTAACGATGCCAGGTTTATCATACAACTAGATTAGGAAGGCAGTTTTCTGTATGTTAAGTGCTCATGATATTCAACATGAAACAATTGTTTTATTATAATATCTATATACTAGAACTGATTTGTGACATCAGCTGAGATGAGCTTTTCACGGCCACATGTGGGACTGGCACCATGCGTGTAATTGCATCTGTTCATCCACATCAGAGCATTACCAGTAAACACACTTTTGTTTGTTTGGTGTTTACGATGCCACCTTATTGCTCTGAATGGAGAGATTTGAAATATGCGGTGCATAACACATTTCAGGACAAAGCTGTCGGCAGACAGCAACGGTTTGAAAGAGCCTGGTAATGCATCCATGTGCTGGAGTCTTCCATGATGCATTTCACGCACAGACACTGCCCCAGTCCATCCATCCCTCCCTCCGCTTACACGCCGATGTCTTCTGACAGATGACATTTTGCTAGTGAAAAGGAAAGCATGTTTGTCCCATTATGAGCTCAGAAAAAAGCAGTGTAGACAGTGTGAAAATCATTTAGTCTAATATAGGTCATATCATTCTCTGCACACAGCTCCTCTGATTAACATGCGTCTAAGAAGCCAATGTTTTGTTGGCACTGATGCCATTTGACATCAAGTGGTAGATTGCAGGCGTCGTCTTGGCAGCACGACCAACAGGAAATGACTTGGGACTGATTACTATAGGTGTCACCATAGGAGCTCAACCTCTTTAAATAAAAATGCAAGCATACTGTCATAGATTTTAGTTTGAATATTAACAAAAGCTGTTTTTCCCAGCTGCTGTTCCCAGAGATTTTTGACCAGATTTGCAGTCTAGACGAGTTGACGCTATAGTTGCTGAAGGTCAGAGCCAGTCTGCAGATTTTGGGCAGTTGGAGTTGACGTATTTCACAGAAAATCGTGTCTGATGGGCACAGACTCAGATATTTAAATATATATTTTTTTGCTTCATCAAACATGCTTGATATTTTGAGCCGATTTTAGAACACTTAGGGCCAGATTTACTAACAACTTGCGCCAAAGCAAACCCTCTTTTGGCATTAAAAGAAACTACTGTCAGGATTTACTAAAGACACACAGTGAAAAATTAGCACTGAAAAGGCATGGACAGGGTTATTTTTGCGGCTGACCTTTATTGAATATGCATTTGTAGGAGTTTCCCTTTCAGAGTATTTAAATGAATCATGCAAGGTTATTTAATAAAGTTTGCGCTAGTCAATTTACTGGTATTTGCACCATTACTGCATGCCCTATAAAAGTTTTAAACCAGACGCTAATTGGTAGATTGCGTTGGTCATTATGGAAATGATCTGCGTCTGTTCTTTCATTTGTGTGTCGTAAGTAGATCACACGCAGAACTTTCCTCTTCCTACGGCACTATTTTGGAATTACGGTCTCGCGCTAATTTGCCCTGTTTAGTAAATCTGGCACTTATTGTTTTTAATAACAAATTAAATATGTCGCCTAGCAACGAGCGAAGAGTTTGTTGTATGCGGTACAGCTTGAAAATCTGGTAGTGTGTGATGCTCAGTTTTTCTCAGTAACCTAGCATTTACAAACTCAGCAAGTGTATGTTTCCTAGTGTTTTAAAATCTATTCAGATTATGCAATTTTTTGTTTAGATTGGGAGTTGAATGATACCCAAATGTTCTTTGGTCAGCAATATTGCCTGTTGAACATTGTAAAATGTATTTGCCATTGCTTTGGTGTATTGAAACTAAAATTAATAGTGAAACTTAAAAGAAATCTTCAGAGTCATACGGAATACGATGATACCCTTCTTTCCGAGGTCAGCCATAATGCCATACTTTGAATTGTATAGAAATTATTCAGATGTGACCATTTCTCCCAGGATCCTGAAGATGTATATGGTAATAAGAAAAATGGTATATACTTAAAAAAAAAAAAAAAAAAAATGTAATATACTTGTTGTAAGGGATTCTCTGTGTTCTGTTTTATGTTTGGGTGGGTTTTGTCTTGTATTTGGGATCTGTGTCCCAGTTTCGTGAGTTTTGGTTAGTTTATATGGTTATTCATGGCTTGAATAGTGTTTGCACCTGTCATTGATTATTTGATTAGTTTGGTCTGTCTGTTTAAATCCTGTGTTTCTTTCATTTCATTGTCAGTTCTTTAAAACGTTCTTTAAAAAGTAAAACGTTATTTGCTGCACTTAGATCCGCTTTCTCCTCACCATTATTTGAAACCTCACAGGACAGGCATAATGATATAAGTTTTATTATTCATGCATTCCCTGGAAACCAAACCCATAACCTTGGTGTTTTTAGCACCGTGCTCTACTGTTTGAGCTACAGAAATGCATGCATAACCTTTGAACTGCTATTCTTTAGACATGTTCACTTGGCGTGTCATACTACAGTTATTGTGCTTGGCCCTGTAATTGCTACTTGCACCTATGGCTATGAAATATTATATTGTCTATTAAATAATTGCATACTCAGGAGATCATTTAAAATGAACATTCAGCTTCTTTATAAGCAGTTCTCAAGCTCATTGCACATTTACAATTAAAGTGGACAAACATAATACAGTCCATTGCTTCCCACTGAGAATATTGTGTTCAATTAAACATGGCCTTTAAATATTAGTTTGTCAGGTTTGTATTGTGTTTGCTTGCAAAGCTTACTTTGGAGGTGGTTAATTAGACAAATATAACACATTTAATCTGTGTATTTGCTAAAACTGCCTCGGTTTGTTTTTTTGAATATTGGTTCTTTCAACATTGCAGCTTGAGGCTGTGTTCACACTTGGCATATTTGATTTGATTAAAACGAACCCTGGTGCGAATTATTTATTTATTTTTTATAATATTTTTTTTCTGTTTGTGCGGTTCATTTGAATAAGGCAAGGCAAGGCAAGTTTATTTATATAGCATATTTCATACACAATGGTAATTCAAAGTGCTTTACATAGAATAAATTCAAATAATCAAAATAAATAAGAATAATTAAAACAGTTTAGAATAAAAAATAAAATAAAATACAGTACATACAGTCGGACGAACAGTGGCACAGTGCTCATTCATTAAATGCACAGCTAAACAGAAGTGTTCTGAGTCTGGATTTGGAAGTGACTACTGTAGGAGCACATCTGATCTCTTCTGGAAGCTGGTTCCAGCTGCGACTGGCATAATAGTTAAAAGCGGACTCTCCTGGCTTTGAGTGAACCCTTGGTATTTCCAGTTGATGTGACCCTAATGATCTGAGTGATCTGTTAGGTTTATATTCAGTGAGCATATCTGCAATGTATTGAGGTCCTAGGCCATTGAATGATTTATATACCAGTAATAATACTTTAAAATAAATCCTAAATGTAACTGGGAGCCAGTGTTTTTCTGGTTCTGCTCAGAATCCTGGCGGCAGCGTTCTGTATAAGCTGCATCTTATGGTCTTTTTGGGAAGGCCAGTGAGGAGTCCATTACAATAATCCACTCTGCTGGTGATGAAGCATGAACAAGTTTCTCTAAGTCTTGACTGGAAACAGAGCATCTGATTCTTGCAATATTTTTCAGATGATAGTATGCTGATTTAGTTATTGCTTTGACATGACTACTGAAACTAAGGTCTGACTCTAGTGTCACACCAAGATTCCTAGATTTGGTTTTTAGTTGTTTGACTAAATAAGAGTGAACGCTGCCATCCGAACCATGGTGGGCACCAAACAAGCGGACCGAGACCCCTGAAAAGATGGTACGGTTCGAATTAAATATGAACGCAACACAGACATTTAAACCAACCAAAAACAGGACATGATATCACAAGATACAACCCTAAAAAGTATACCCTCAAGCATACCTGTTTTTTCTTGTCATAGTCGTGATGTTGCCCATCACACCGCGTCTCCTCCCAGCAGATCTTTGTTTGTGTGTGTGACGGAGGGATTTCTGCCGCTGTTTTGACTCCTTTACACATTTTATAAGCTCTTCACGAGTTCTCAGCTGGTCAAAATATCATCATATGTAGGCTACGCACATACAAGCGCATTTAGCACAGCACACAGCATTGTTTTGGATGTTTCGGTAAGTTAGTCGCGAAATATACATAATAAAAGCCAACTAATCAGGTTGTGAACATCCCTAAGACTTTAGGTTTGGTATCTTTAGGTTCGGTGTTAAAATGCCAATGTGAACGCTAAGAGGACCAGGACTAAATTTGTTTTGTCCAGACTAAACGAACTAAGCGAACCGAACTACAAGTGTGTGAACACAGCCTAACTTTATAAGACTAATATGAACCTTAGGGTATCAAAACACAGACAAATTGCCCCATTTCTTAATGTAGTATAAGTCTTCTACCACTAGGGGAAACAGTGTGTGGAGCACTTTTCAAATCTATCAGCCATTACGTAGTCCATATGTCCATATGTTTTCGTTTTTCCTTTCATGCCGTGCTTTGTAATGTTAACTGGTCTGAGGATTGGATCTAGTATTTTATCTGTAATAACACTCTCATGTTTTTGATTACAGAGATCCTTTTTTCCATTTCCTCTAATTTGATCCACGTATAAGCGGATGATCAGCTCACCATGCCTTTCCATACCAGTGTTGTTATTGTAAAATAAAAGACAAAAAGTTTATTTATTGAAACAAAGTTGGTTACACTTTATTTGAACATTGTGTCCATGTTACAGTGTACAATAATAATTAGCATGTGCTTTATTAATTGCATGTAATTATGCATAATGTGTAGTTATTACTACAGTAACTACATGTAATGTGTAACAAAGACACTGTAAAATAAAGTGTTAGCAAAATATTTATATTAGATGAAAAACAAACTTAAAAACGAAAATTGGAAATGCTGTCTTGGCAACTAACTGAAATAAAATAAGTTGAAGTTGAAGTACTAAAATTACTAAAACTTCTTTTTTCTTTTTTTTTACGAAGAAGGAATATGGGCAAATATGACAAAAGCACAAAATTACTACTTTTTCATTAAAATGAAAACTAAAACATATGAAAACACAAGCTAATTCAAAATATTAATAAATGCTATAATAGTATTATAATAAATTATACTAAAATAACTGTTCTTGATATTAGGTTTGTGTTTGGAATAGGATCCTACCATACTACTCTTACTATTTTTGTGATATATATACACTGACTGACTGGCCAAAAAGATGCTTAAGAGTCTATGATTGGATCATTATTGCAGTGATGATTATGTTTCTAATATGTTATATGTTTGAAATAAACATTTATTTCCATCAAGAGGTGCATCAATTTTTGGTCAAAATCTTGTATTGACAATGCAAGAGTCCAGCACTCTGTAAAGTCTCCTCCAGCACATCCCAAAGACATTCAATGAATTTAAAGTCCTGACTCAGAGGTGCCAATTCATGTTTGAAAATGATTCTTCATGCTCCTCCCAACCATTCTTTCACTATCTGAGCCTGATGAATCTTCACTGTCATCCTGGAATATGGCCATGATTTGTCTTCCAACATGGTTGTTTAAGAAATGAACACTCCATCAATTGGGTTAGAAGAACAATATTTGAAACAGAATTATCACTGCAATTATGAACCAATCATAGACTCTTATGAATTTGCCTATTTAAATCCAAACAGCAACTCTTTTTTTTTTTTTTTTTTGGCCAGGCAGTGTATATACATGGAGAGAAATAGAAATAAAAGCATGCTATAGCATGTTATTCTTAAGAACTATAATAATAATAGACTCCTGCTTATGGAAGTGTTGTGAGCAATTCAAATCAAATACTTTTCTTGCACTGTAATTATGAGAATGAACTTCTCCTAAATAACATTCCCACAGTCCCTCCTCTTAACCCCAGGTCTGGCTGCCTTTATGCTTGACAGTCTGTGATGAGAGGAACATTGACAGGGAAAATGACAAGTGGCTTCAAACTAGAGGATGCTGATCTGTAAATAGAGAACTATCATTTTTCTCAGTGTGCCGCAGGACAGATCCTCAGTGAGCGGAGGAAACATGATCAAGGCAAACACGGACCCACCTGTGCTCTGGATCGGGTTCTGTGCTCTCCACTGGTGGCAGGGAGGTATGATAACAGCTTTGTCTTGATCTCTATCGTTCCTGCTCTACTCTGTAATGGCAGTCCCACAGATGTGCTGTTTGTGCTGTGGTGGTATAGATAACAAACGGCTGCAGTCTGCTTGTTGGTGGTCCAGACCTTTCTTGACTCTTCCCTGGAAACATGCCACCATCCGATGCCCGATTGTGGCAGAAAAAGTTTACCTACTTTAAATGGCAAAGAGAGTTTGGCTAACAAATTGGAAAATGCATAGCCTACAATTACATGGCCAAAAGGGTTCCTGATTAAACAGCTTAAATTTTGGTCTCTTTCTTAAAAAAGGCAATATAGCGCACATGTCATGGACTAGTTATAGTGTCTTAAGCCCTATTCGCACGGGATTAGTATTACCTAGGGACCTCCGGTAATTTGTAATAATCGCAGAGGTCGTCTGTGATTTTTATCCCGTGCGAATCTGCCATGTCTGTAAAAATGTCTGTCAAAATTCCCCCGAAAATTACCTAGGGGAGAGTGGGGTGATTTGTGCCAGGGGGGGAAGTAGTTCCACCCTTGTTTCTGGAAAACCATAGAAGAAATTGGTCATGTGACCACATAATTTTGAAAAGCAATCACTTTTACTCGTCCTCCAAAGAAGAGAGACACATGGCATGAGAGTTAAGCACATTTTAGTGCAAAAAACTTTTTTTTCCCTTTCAAAGTAAAATTTCTATGATTAAGGTTTTTTGATTGTAGTGTCTGAACAATTATAGACAAGTTTGAAAACATTTCACACATGTTTTAGTGCTTTAGTAGGCTACACAATGAGTCTATACAGTTAGCATGATGTTAGCTCTTAACTGCTGGATCATGCTAGTTTTTCAAACTTGTGGGTCTGGGGTGATTTGTGCCAAAGGGCCTGGGTTAAGTTGTGCCAGATCCAGACCACCTAGACCTACATACTCACAGGGGATAATCTTGAGAAGTGAGGAGATGGGCATGCCTCATCATTGTTTGACTTAGGCCTGCCTGCTATTTGTTTAATTTAGCTAACACTGATTTCAGTTTTCAGTTTGCACTATGTTATTAAAGAGAAGTTTTATTCCGTTTTTAAGTGGCCTATGTCACAATAGGATGTTTAGAAATTAGCCTAGTCACTTTATTCTTATATGTTACATAATTGACAGACAGCGCTATGTCAACAGGCATCTATTGCCAAAGCATTTTTGCCTGAAATGATTCACAAATATCATATATTGTGTTGCTATGGTGCTCTAAATGGTTGCTAGGGTGTAGCTTGATAGCTTCACAATGATCCTGAGAGACTGATTGGTCGTCTGAGTAAAATGAGCCCGCCCCCTTGTCTCTATGACACTGTGATCCAGAGTTATGTTCAATACAAAATCCCTATGCAATTGACCATAGTAGGAAAAACGCATGCTATGGTATTCCAGGGTGACAATATCTAAATAAACCTTAAATTAGTAATTTTGTATTGAATTTATCTTGCTTTCATATAGCATTACGGTTCATAACATTAAAATGTTCTGTTTTACTTCAGAAATCACTGGCACAATTTACCCCCAATGTATTTCCCCAAAGGCACAACTTCCCCCGCACCAGGGGCAAGTTGTGCCATGATACCACTTTTTTCCCAAGAGCTATATTTCTGAAACAATTTATATCAGATCCAAAGTTATTGTTCTCAGGGATGCACCACATCCTGAAATATATGTACATCCCTAAGTTGAAGGCATTACTGCCATGGCCTCACTTTAAAGTCACTTTGAGTAAAAACTGGCACAACTCACCCCACTTTCCCCTACCGTATTTTGGCCAACACATGGGTCCTCTGATAATACCAGTCCCGTGCGAATCCCCATGTCTGTGATTTGGGCTGTTTTTCTGTGAGCCTATCGTTTTCTAAAGAACGTAATAACCATTATGGGCCGTTTAACAGTCCATTTTACGTCTGTATTAAAACTATATTAACAATAAAATCTCTCGATATGATCTACTCCAATCCGATTATAGTTTTTCTCCAATAAAAACTATGAAGTGCTGCAAAAGAGAAAACAAACTACAGTAAAGACGTGATCAGGAAGCTCAACTCGGACCGTTGTCATGGAAACGTCAAATTAAGTATTTTGGCGCAACATGGATCAGCTCTTTTGGAAAGTTTGGACGCTTTTTGTGGTAGTGTAACTTAGTAGTCTGTATCGTGGAGCATTTCTTTGTCTCCAGAGCCGCCTTAACCTAATGTTAGGCCCTGGGGCTGAGAGGTTTTGTAGGCCCCCCATCCCCTCGATTTATAGAGTCTCATTTTAAAAAAGTGTAATATCTAGGAAATCTACATCACAGAATGCATTAATTTCTTTCGAGACCTACAACAGTGAGTTTTTTAATATTGTTTTCAATTTTAATATTGTTATTAACATATCACTGAGCACATAAACACAAGACACTTTATTTAACAACCACACACAGCAACTCAATTTCAACTTTATAAAATGAGAAGCGATTTTCGCGAGCGACAACCAATAGGAAAGAAGCCTTTCAGTGGAGCTCAGCTCCCGTCACCGTCTCGAGTGCAGGAGACAGAAGAGTTCGAGGGCGATTTCACTGTTTTATATGTAACTAATCACAAACATGGATATAATAAAATGATGCATGGAAAAGAAACTGTCGACAGTCTCAGTGAGTTTATGCTGGATTTAGTGCGTAAATCATTTTGTTTACAAATTAGACGCTTTGCAGTTGTTATATACGTTAAAGATTTTATTTTGGATGTGTTCATTGTGATTATATTGGCTGGGTTTGTAAAAGTTTATAAAATTGAAAGGATCATTGCTTGGTGCATTTGGAAACAAAGCTTGTCTATTTCTAAATGTAATCGCGTGCATCGCTGCTGATTTTATACGTTGAAAAAAACTTAGATTAAACACACTCGCAACAGACACACCCCAAAGCGGAGACGGAGACGTTACAGCGTTGCCAGCGGCACTGAGCGGACTTTTGCCGCTGTAGTGGACACGCACCGTCCGCCTCATTCGCGCCGCGGGACCTCTAGACGCGCGTAAACGCGTCTTTACATTGACTTAACATTGAAATCACTCGCGCCAGACGCTCTATTCGCGTTTGGTGTGAACGCACCATAACAATAACATTATAGCGACAGCAACGTCCACAAGCGACTAGCGACATACAGCGACAAAATCTGACAAGTTAAAACAATATGACCTTTTCAGCTCATCATGAACCTGAACATGGGAGGCCCCTGAACTTGGGAGGCCCCTGGGCTTCAGCCCAGGTAAGCCCGTGCATTAATGCGGCCTTGTTTGTCTCACACGGCCTCTATAAAGACGTCCATCCTGTAAGTAGGCTATCTCAAGAAATCAAAGTGTGAAAGAGTAAAAATTATATAAAATGAAATAAACCAAATAAAATGAATAGAAAAACAAGCCTATCGCGACGTTTCGGTATTCATAATACCTTCTTCAGGCAGGCTTGTTGTAAATAATATGGCGTCGGCACAACTTGAAGGCAAGTAAATTGACACAACTTTCCTTTAGGGGTGAACTATTCCTTTAGAAAGCAAATATGTTTTTAGAGAGATAAAGTCTGTTGATTAAGAATGTATCATTGAAAAGTTTGGGGTCAATCTTTTTTCTTTTTTTTTCTTTTTTCTTCCAAAGAATTCCAAAGAATCCTATAAAATAAAAAAAATCTCAAAAATATCAAGCAGCACAACTACGTCGCATTACTGGCATAAGTTGCGCTTTACAGTTAAGTCGAATCCGTATGTTCGTTTGACCGGAGTCTAGTTATTTTACTTTATAAAGTTTTAAATATGGATATTTTTCTTACACAAACGCATCGCTACACTTCAGAAGGCCTTTATTAACCCTCCGGAGCCGTGTGGAGCACTTTTTTGATGGATAGACGCACTTTTATGGACTTCAAAATAGAAACGGCCATTCACTGTCATTATAAAGCTCAGATTGTATTCATCTGAAAGAAGAATGACTTGAGGGTGAGTAAATCATGGGCTAATTTTCATTTTTGGGTGAACTATTCCTTTAAGCTGGATTATGACGCTATATTTTCTTCTAGATCTGCTGTACAGCAGAAACATACACTGTTGCGTTATTTTCCTGTTATCACTGTAAAGCTGCTTTGAAACAATCTTGTAAAAAGCGCTATATAAATAAAGATGACTTGACTTGACTAAAATCTCAATGCATCATTGACTTAATTTTTCTTCAGTTGCTTTTGTACAGTGCGACAAATGTCTTGATGCAGCAGTGAGCTGAAAGTCTCACCTCAAAGGTTATTTCCGAAATTTTATGAACTTGTATCGCACATATACCCAGAGTCCTCCGACTCTCTCCAGGACTTTTACATGTTTTCTTTGCTGAAGTCTCTTCTGGGCTCTGACTTGCACCTGTCTGCAGTGGCAGCTTGTCAAGGTCACAGCTGAGCAGAACACTGAGGCCTAACTTATGTCCAGAAACTCTCTGCCCCTCCACCGTTCATTATTCAGTAGCACAGACACGCTTCAACAGCTCCACAGAATGATTGCCCCGTCTCCTTAACTGGACTATTAATTTGAAAACCCACCGCAAGGAATTCCTGTTAGCTTTATTGAAATCTGTCGGCACAGCTACTTCCTTGCCATCTCCGCTGTTAACCGCTAGCCTCTCTCCCTCCGCGGCAGTAAGTGGCTCTCCAGACCCGTGTCGGATTCTTATTCCAGGTCCACAGAGTATAAACCCAACATATTTTATTCCAAAGGCATTATAATCTGCATGAGGATGATCTTTCATTTGTATTTATTTATTTATTTATCTTTTATTTAACCAGGATATTACTATCTCTTCTTCCAGCCCTGGTCAAGACAGCAGTTTGAAAAAGACATTTAAAAAGTGATCAAAAGTGGAAGGTTTATCTAGACTGAGTACATTTTGTAGTTCATTCCAAACCCAAGGAGCATAAAAAAAACTAATTTATTAAATGGTTTTTACAACAACAAAAAAGTGTCTCCTCGCAATAAATAAAAACATATGCAATCATCTCCATTATACAGCATGATGGGAAGCTAATGTCCTCATATTTTCACAGCATGATGTTTATTTGTTAATATTGTCTTCTGCTTTAGCATCTGTTCAGGTTCTCTGGGGTCGTATTTTTCCTGTATACGGTGTTTAAATGACTCATAACATTGCATGGAAGCGCCTCTCAGAAAATATTGCTCAATGTGGTCTCTCTTGAATGATTAACACAGGCAAAGTGCTTTTTTATATAAATTACACAATATAAGGTTACACAAAAACTGTCAACTTATGGGTCACATATGAATTTCAAATTTCACACCTTAATCAAAAGAAGAAAAATAAGAAATGATCTTTCATGACTTTTGCATTGTTAAATAATTTACGTAATTAGCGTTTAATAATTTAAGTTAAGCTTACTTTTTTATTTTAATCAGAATGAGAATGAAAGAATACAATAAATACTATCATGCTGTATTAATACTTTACATTTGAAATAATGTAAATACAATTGCCTGGGAGTGTTTTTGATGGGTTTGATGAGATTTACTTTCACAAGAAGAGATATTAAATTAGCTTATATCTCGGTAACACTTTACAATAAGGTCCCATTAGTTAACATTGGTTAATGCATTACCTAAATTGAACTAACAATGAGCAATACAATGAGTTACAATATGTATTAATCTTTGTTAAAGCTAGTTAATAAAAATACAATTGTAGTTCATGTTAGCTCAGGCCCATTACATCATATTAGGGGTCAGCATCAAAGACATTGGTTAATAAAGTGAGATACATAAAGTATATATTTTTATTTAAAATAATAGTTGCAGGTTTGCATAATATTTTGAGTTTGTATTTCACTGTTTTTATTAATTTTGAGGAATACTGCATCAGTTTTTTTAGTCTAGAACTACAATAAGCATCATGTTTACACGGCGCACACAACGCATCTTCACTTTACTCTTGATTTCTCTCAACATACTTGCGTTACTTATTTGAAAAAATTTGTTGCAAATTTAAAAATAATGCATTACTTTATATACTTAATCTTTAGATACTTACTTAATTTAGAAAAAGTAATCTGATTACGCAACTTGTTACCCAACACTGGTCATCATCATTTTATGCTAACTAATGTAGTGAAATGAAACCTTATTGTAAAGTATTACCCACCTCTCTCTCTTTCTCTTCTCTATTTCTCACTCTTAAACCTATTAATCTCTCTCTTTATTTTCAGTGTGTTGTTAAAACAGGCCCACAGAATAAGCTATATTGATTGAAATGACCTCTGAGCATAATGAGAGCTCATATGCTAATGGTGCTTATCATTTCTGTCAGTACCCTGCAGACAGTTACAATTAAGTGCAGAGTCAATGCTTTCCATTACAGAGAATGTTACTGTTCCTCATAGCTATTTAAACATTATGTAAATCCACATATTGTCATTCAGTTTGTCTCCCTTGCACGAATTTCAGTCTGGGCTGCCATAATTACTGTGTTTAATTTGGAGAGTATACAACTGATGCTGAGTTTATTTTACAAAATGAAATCGTTATTTTTCCTGTGGAATTCAAAAGGAGAAATATGAGTGCTTCTCAAACAGAAGGCTGTATCCGAGGCTGTGTCCTTCTAGTCCAGTCCTTCAGAGGCCTGCAGGCAAGAGTCCTCCTCAGCATTAAACACTAAAATGAAACTAGTGAGTGCACATGACTATGTCAAAAATAAAACCTTTATTTCAACTGTCTTTCTATTAATGCCGTACAAGTAATGACAACTGTATGTGTTCTCCCAGTTACATTATGCAGTTTATGCCTTTATCTCCAAAAAACATTTTGTCTTGCATTATGTAGTGATATTGGACAAGCTCAGTGGCGATTAATTTTTTTGAGAATTTGAAAGTGTGCAAAGGATTGTGGGTGATTGGAGGATACACTTAATGCAAAACAGGCCGAATGAAGGACATAAAATGAAGGCGAGATATGCAATCTCAGCAGCCTTCCATTTGAGAATGTTTGCGAATGAGAACTGATCAAGCATTGATCTGTTTGTTACCGCAACTATTTGTGTGGCCTCTTTTTAATTCCTATAAAAATACCACAGCACACTGGGCACACTATAATTAGGGTTGCACTGAAATTACAATTCTGGTCAATTCAGATCAGGGGGTTGGTTGCATAAACCGCTAAGACTAGTCTTACTGTACAAGTTAGACATCAATTTTATTTTTCTTTAAAGTCCCACTGAAATGCCTTGAAACGAGCAGAATTATTCAATGTGTTGATGTAATTTCCACTGAAACAGGAAGACAGGGTGGGACATATTGAAACGCTCCTCCCCTTTTTTTTTTAAATAGCCAATAGCGTTTTGTTTATATCACAGATCGGCTAGACTAGAGCCATTGAGCTCGGCAAAGCCACAGTTTCCTCCTAATCTCCAACTGTTTCTTCTCTTAATCTCCTCCATATCACTTTAAAATATAGCATTCTGTGCAGAATTCAAATGGATCCGATACCTTTTCTGGTATATGCTCCAACTCGCACATATGATCCGCTCTGTGCGTGTGAAAATCTGATGAAAAGCTGAAGTGTAGAGTGATCATCAAAATCATTGATCTACTGTATATTGGTTGAGGTGAGAGACTGTAAGTTTTGAACGCGTATATCTTCTAAATGCGAATTTTGTCATTGTTTTGGAGCACACTAGCTTATATATAACAGTAAGGCTAACATATTCATTCTAAAAGCCAAAAAACTTATGAAAGGCTGTTCATAACTTTTTTAAATCAGTTACATAAAAACGTAGATGTGCCTAATTTGATCATTTATCATGGGTTACAACTTTTCAACATTGATAATAATAATAAATGTTTCTTGAGCAGCAAATCAGCATATCAGAATGATTTCTGAAGGATCTTGTGACACTGAAGACTGGAGTAATGATGCTGAAAATTCAGCTTTGCATCACATGAATAAAATAAATGTTTATATATTTTCAAATAGAAATCATTTCACAATACTATGTTGCTACTGTATTTTTTATCAAATATGCGGCCTTGGTGCGCATAAGAGACTTCTTTAAAAACTTTACAAAATCTTACCGACCCAAAACTTCTAAGTCTAAATTCAATTTCACTGTATATGCATAAATGGCTTTAAACCATTTTCCTTTTACCAGTTTTTCCCGGTTTAATACCATTTTACAATCAGGAATAATTGTCTTTTAATGTGTTGAATAGGTGTGACCCCTGGGTTCAAGGGCCCTTAGGATGCCTGGTCTTCCTTCCTCCTCTCCACTATGTTTATCTTTATGCTCTATTCTACACTCTTTATCTGTTATATAATGTGTTTTCTAATCAGTCCTTGAGAATGTATCTTTGTTCTGTGCTTCAGTGAGAAGATTGCATTGCATTATGATATGATTGTTTTTCCTTCTAAGTAGGATTTTGTTATTGAATAACCCTTATGCCAGCATATCAATGAAATGGAGAAAGATTGCACTAAAATTGTATTATTTCTCTCTCTCTCTCTATCTCTCTCGTATCTCTATTTGTTCCTTTCATTTTAGTGTGCATGGGCTTTCCCCAAAAGGATAACTTGGAAACTTTGAGGTCCATTGAGCGGCCAGCATTAGATAATCAATCAATGCAGCCCACGTCCCCCAAATGAGCATTCTGATGTCACTGATGTGGAACAACATGGTCTGAATTCACCATTGAGATTCCAGGGAGAAATGAGGTCATCTTCACTGGGGCTCACGCACACGAGAGCACAGCAATCCATAATCACACCAGGATATGATGCTTAAAACATAACACACGGATGTTAATGAAACGAATACGACCATAGATTCTCATTAAATTATGCGATAATGCACCACTTATCTGCTCAAGGCCAGACGTAATCTGCTGAATTTTATTGCATTTTATCACACTGTTTTTATTTGAAACATGTTACATTGATCTAAGAGCACTATACCTGTACTGATAGCTGAAATGATAATCATACAGTATTATTGAGGAATACTTAAAACACACACGAAGGTCTTTTCAGTTTTGTGGAAATCTGCTGGGCACATATTTCATCTCATTATCAAGGTTTTTGTGGACAGAAAATAAGATCCAGATATCTACATTATTTCATGTCCACAAGTGCAGAAACAAATGCTATCAGGAGAATTTAAATGTTTTCTTTCCCCATCCTGGCTTTTGAATGTCTGTCTGTACAAGGCAGCTGGTCGTTCAGCTGGTGTCAATTACTCAGTGAAAATGGTATTTGTATTGTCTGCTAAAGAGAATATGGTGCCTCAGTGGGGGGAAAAAAGGTTTGATGAAAATCATTAAACCGAGTCCATGTTCCTCTTGTTTTAGAGTTTCATTGGGTGAAATTCATGCTGAGAAAGCTGTAATTTCAAGCAAATCTATCTTGTAACCCAATGTTTGAAATATTTAGCTGTGCGCCACAGACAAGAAACTGCAATCCACATTTGTTTCCTTAGCATTGCAGATGTAGACAGATTTTAGTCTGTGTTGCCATGCATGTCCTCTAATTTGTGCTTGCGTAGTTACAATTGTTGAGGGGTTTATTTCCAGAATGCAGTCTCGCTTTATCCCCTTTGTGACCAACTGCTATTTGCAGCTGTCAAATCGTCCCACCTGATATAGTTTGTCATTATTTTATCACTGTAATTTGTTTCACTCTTTTTCTCCCATGTTCCCTTTCATTATAGGTCTATGCACAAGTTTAAACTTTCTTCAAGGTTACACTTTATTAAAACGTCACTTTAATCAGTTTATGAATTGATTTAGATGACCAGTTGTATATGTGAAACATTTAATTAATTTTGTGAAATGATAGAATTATTGAAAACAACATGTTATAATCTGGCTTTGTTTTAATGCATATATTTTTTTACATTAAATGTGCTGTATCATTTTTTTTGACCAAAGCATACCATAGTATGTTTGCAAAGATTTAGGAAACATGCTAAGTTCAAACACTTTCTCAGAAAAACAAAGCAACAGTTATTCTACTTTGAAATGTGCTTTCCGGTCAGAATGTCTGTTTTTGTTTTGGACTGTTTGATCCCGCCCACTGCCAATTTACCCAATAGTATTTCGACACCCCGAGTTGCCAGTTGGTGGAAAACACAGCATATTGCAGTCACGGATACCAGCAAACAAACTGGGTCTGACATTGCAGATTTTACCCGACCTAAAAAGCCTTACCAATAAAAACATTTCAAATGTCTACATTAGCTGATCAACTTACAGTGTAAGGCTCGTTGCTTTTCATTTTTAATTGCGCTTTTTCCTGTTGCGTGTCGTCAATCTGGCATCCTATGTGAGCGTTCTCCTTAAAAATGCAATGTACCAAAGACAGTCTCAAAAACACGATTTGAAACCGCCCGTGTTTCCTATTACCACAAACATGTAACCAATCCAGTCAACGTGTGGGGACATATATGGCTGAATTAAACCAATATTTCCACTTGCCATTGTGTAGCATTTAGCCTACTAGGCCTACAGTTAACCCAGTAGATCAGGTATTCTGAGTGGGTGTGATTGAGTGGAGGCAGGGCTAATTTGCATATTCATGGTTCTGTATGCTAAATGAAGCAAGGGTGTTGAGTTACATTCAAGCTATTTTAAGCCATGGAGAAATTATTTTCACAAGAAAAAAAAAGTTTAAACATGTAATTTTGATTATCAAAGATGAGTTTTAAGGTATACAATTATTGATTGCAAGAAATTAATGTATTTACAAACTATTACTTTTTATATGAATAAATCAGATCAAATAAATGCAATTTTGCCCTTTTTCCAATAATCCCAAACCTTATTTTGCACTACTTTTTTTTCAGATCAGGTTACTTGTGAGATCTGGCAATGCTGTGGCAATTTTAGTGGCTGTGAAGGAGAGACAATGCAGAAGTCGTGTCCTGTTCCTAAGAGGGACGTGTTTGTGCTGTCTCTGCATCCCATAAGAGTTCCCTGCTCTGAATTATTGAGAGGAAGAACTGGGCAATCCATCACAAGAGAGGAGACATGAAGACGCCTGTCATAGCTGCTGGAAGGCGGTGTGGATGAAGAGTCACCTCACAGCTCATCAACACAGTGAGAAGCATCTACACTCCCTTCTTTCACAAACCATCAAAATCAACCCTCCGATTGAAATGACTCGATCTATTCACAGTTTTCGCTGTGAAAATCAAAATTCCATACAGGGACGTCACAGCAATGATTTGAATCAGAATTTTTTTTTTGTTATTATATATTAACTTGCATTAAACTCTTTAGATCGAGTGTCTGCATAAACTGATGCACAATGTTTTAGGAGAGGTATAGCATATATTGTGTCAGCTCACTTCACTATAAAGCTGCAGGCACAATAGAATTTTGCATAGTTTTTAGCATTTTTGTTTCACCACATCTGCTACTTGAAAAAGTAGCTTGATGGAAAAAGTTTAGCCTTTTTTATATGAACTACTACTGAAAACCACAGTAAAGTCACTAAAATGATTCGCTCCTTTTGAGTTATTCTCCGACACTGGGCAGCTCAATATTTGCAAAACTGAAGCTTATGTTTGATTCTGATTTTGTCCTCCTGGGAAGTTTTTTATTTACGAGTTGGGAAGTCGTGTTTTTAAAAAAGCCTGACAGTGTTACTGCTAAATACCTGTATTGTGGTATTCCGCCACTAACACACCCCCAACTCGTAAACTCTGGGCTTTAAGAAAATCTCAAGCTTCCCACTCGTATTTACGAATTTGTAGTGGTGTTCATGTGCATTAAACTCGTAAAAAATCTGTAAAATTAATCTGTAAATTCAAATCAGACAATCCATGGCAAAGATGCACTCACCCTTTCTGAAAGTATTGTTTTCGTATTTACAAATCTTTCCCAGATGATATTTCCTGGGAATTGAGGATGAAGATTAATCTCAGCGTTTCGTTTTATTTGTGCATTGCATGCATCATTTAATTGCGCTCATCCGTCCTGGCAGAGCCGGCTCTGGACACAGTAATGGAAAAGGTGTGTTATAGAAGCGTACATTTTTGGCACAGCTTTGTAAAATCGTGGACAGTTCATAAAATGACGATACATCATAAATAATGTGCCCATTTCTTAATTTGCAGTCTTTCCATGTCTGCTTCCTCCATAAGATTTCAATTTGAAATAAATTGGGATGCTGGATCTAGAGCCATCAGCATTTCATTATGGCACCAACCAGTCCATCATCCCATTATTGGTCCATTATGCCATCAAACCGGATAATAAATAATAAAAATACACATAGCTACTGTCAATGTATGGTAGACAGATCCCACAGTGTTCCTGAACTACATGCAGCTTCCTTCTACATATAGGAAACAGCTTCTTGTGTCATAAAATAGTGCTCTGAATGTGAAGAATCATGATTTTATTACAGCAGAGTATGATGTTAACATCTTGCTAAGTTCATGAAACAAATAGGTAAATTCTGAAGAAAAAAAAGGCACCGTATGCTCTCAATGGACTTTTCTTTTCCTTCGCAACCTTTTGTCCTGCTGCAGATGAACTATGCAGACTTAATGGGTGTAGGTGAAATGTGCAAATCAGTAAGTCATTGCACCTTGGCCTTATTTGTCCTAATTACCTCAGGCTTCACAGTGTCCTGCTTTAAATTGTTTCCGAATGAAGTCCTGGAGGAATCTTGTGGCACTATCAATATGTTTGCGATAGAAGATCCACAGTGAATTACCTCACCGCCTGCTGCTTCTGATTGTTTCTGAGAGATAAAACTGCTACTTAATTGCTGGTTTAAAGGATCAGCTTCTCGTACACAGACTTAAATCTAATATGTGCTATAAGTGACGTTTTCTAATCAACAGAATTAGACCTCTTTTCCCAAATTCCCACCCTCCAAAGACATATTAGCAAGTTCACTCTTAAAAATAATAAGGTTCCCTAAAATAACCTTATATTAAACTTTTTTTTCTTAGTCTGAAGAACATTTTAATAATCTAAAGAACCTTTTTGCACTTTAAAGAATCTTTTTAGCAAACAATGTAATCTTGATTTTTCAATGTCAATCTTTTTTTCCTAACCCAACTGAGGCTGTTTGAAAAGCAGAAAAGTAAACTCTTTTTGCCCTCCAGTACATCATCTTTTGATTCAGCTCTGCATCATTGCCAACCTTGTTGCTAACTGCACTGATTAACATCTGTCAGTATGTGAGCCAGTGCTGGTGTAACGTATAAGAAATGTTTCTGGCAATGCCATTGAAAGCTAACGAGTAGCCTACAGTATCTGCTCATCTTGTAGTCATAATTAGTCTGTGAATGTGACGGAGGCTGAGCCCACTTGGAGGTGCTGGCATGCTAGTGTCCACACAGCTCAGTTTCTCTACAGCTCACGGAGCCAGACGTCCTGCATTGCCCTCGCTGCGCCAAAGGACAGATTGAGGCAAGTGACGACAGATGCCTCTCAGTATGTGTGTGATAGAGTTAGAGCCCTTACACTGGAGAAAGGCTAAGTTGCACTCATGTAGCTATATGGTGTTGAGACAGTAAAGGCATTTTATGCGATTTTCAGAATGAAAAACTAGCTTACAGCTTGATGAAATATGTAGATGAAATAGATGTTTCAAACAGTATGCTTCATTGTTCCTGTTTTAGAGCACGTTTACACGACAACGATGTACTAAAAATGGAAAAGTTTTTCTTTTGCATTTTTTGCATACGGACGACAACATTGTCAGAACGATCCCTGTTCACACATATTAATACTAATACACACTAAAAGAGCTGTTTTTGCTGTCAGGCCAGTATTTGCCGATGTCACTTTGTAACACTACACGCCTATAGACTGAACACATAATACACATGCACGGGATATCACCTTTTTCATAAATCCGTGTTTTTGTAGTTCACACGGCGACTGTAACTAATGTTTTCAAAAACTTGCACTTTGAAACCAGTTTTCAAAAGTTTGCATTTTCAGGAACCCAAAACGCTGTTGTCGTGTAAATGAATGGCCAAAATGCATAGAGTTTTTCATAAAAAACTCTGAAAATTTTTTCATTTTCAACTTTTCATAAAGTTTTCCGTTTTTAATTGAAAATGAACCCCTCAGTTTGGTTTTGTTTCCTTAGTTTCCATGGTTGGTAATGAGTTGCGCACATGTTTCTGGTTCTGTTGATTAGCTTACCTTTGTATTTAAGTCCTTAGTTTTCATCAGTTCCTTGGTTCGGTGTCGTTCGGTTTAGTTTATGTGGTTGTGTTATATTATTATTCCTGTTATCTCCTGCATGTTCCTTGTTGGATTTATTAAAGAATGTTTGTGTTATTACGGAGTATGCCTAAGGGGACATGGGGATGCAACAAAATATATGAGATTGGAGGAAAAATAATATTTCGATTATTTTGCGTTCCAAAGAAACTGTTCTCTCGCAAAACGATTGCATTCCCCCAAGAAACTTTGCAACTTGCAAAAGCACTGAAATATAGTTTTTCCTCAATGCAAAGTTTCACAGGGGAATGCAAAAGTTTTGCGAGCAAATGCAAAGTTTCACAGGGGAAAGCAAAAGTGTTGTGAGAACGCAAAAGCATTGAAATGTAATATTTCCTCCCATTTAACTTTTTTATCATCAATGTCCCTTTAGGGGCTCTGTAGAAATCAGATCAAATAATAATGCATAATGCATAATGCAAATCGCAGCTGATGTTACTCCCAAGAATATTACTTCCACTGTAATATCCGGTCAAGTCAGAGGCATTGCATTATGAGATACAGCAGCCACCTAGCAACACCCTGGCAACCACTCATAACACCTTAGCATTTGTGGGATCAACCACTTTTTAATTTTATTTATAGAAAATAGTTGCTTATTAAAAATTATTAGATTATTAAAACCTTAAGACCTTAAGTTACAAAACATAACTTAACAGAACATAAATGAATGACACACACACACACAAACACTAAAAAACAAACAATACATTTTGAAATAACATTATGAAGGTGGCAAAACAGAATATTGAAAATGATCTTCATAATCAAATAAGAGTTCAGCTCAAGTGAATGCTGAATGAGATTCAGTCTATAGGTCAGACAATAAAACATGTTCTCGAATCCATTGTGTAAAATTTGGTTTATTAGCCCATAATCGATGACATACATATGAAAATAAGAGAGTAGCACAGTGAAAGTGACTTCACCGAAGGAGAGCAGAGAGGGATGAGAATGCCATGCGGATACTTGAGCGTGACTCTCAGCCACCCACACTGCCAGGCGTGGGAGGCAGAGGTAATTCTCCTGTGCCAGCCACACACTAATGGCAGTAACGCTGCGCAACACCAAATGCCAGTGCTTTCTTTTTTTTGGCTGTGCCTTGAACGTATTAACTGTCTTTCTCCGGTGTATTCGGAGATAATGTGCCCCTTGGAGCGACTATCCTCTGGTTTCCTTTTAACTGTAGCGTATTTCTGCTATGTCAGCTTTGTGTTTTTGTAACACAGCTCTGGAATAAAGTGTTAAAACCTTATAAAATATTAGCCTGGCTAACGTCAGACCTCGTCTCATTGAGACGTGGTCTGGGAACCACATGTTCATTTTCTCGTATTTGAGGCGTGGTTTACAAATGCCCAGAGCCGTTTATTGGGTGCTACGAATGTCTATCAAATGCGCCTGTACGTAGCTCATAGCCAGTCGTTTCAATTATACCAGAAGACGTATGTAGAGCGACAGAAATTCGACGAGGAAGAAGACGAAATAAACTTGCGTTCTAAACTACTTACAACACTATCTAAGGCTGCATCGAAAGGTAACTTCGCGTCTGCTGCCATGTTGGATCCATAGATATAAACAAACTGCTTCGGTGTGTCGCATAGACGTCGTCATCGTCTTGCTGCTCCCTCCCCGTTCTGTGATTGGTTCCCTTTTTGAGGGGAAAATCTGGTCCATGGTGTCCAGGCTGCCTAGCAGCGTGAATAAAATTGCGCTGCGCGTAAGGCAGCATAGGGAAACCCAGGCTAATAAAATATATTGGTTTAGTAAAACATCCAGCATCCAGATGAATTGCATTTTTGTTGATAAATCCAAAGGGACAATTAAAGTCACCATGAAATCAAAATGGGCAATTCGCAACCTACATTTTTCCGTTTCACTCAGATATACAGTATGTCACAATACTATCGCAACTTCTGTTTCATGTCAACTTTATATAACAGTGGAACAGACATAGTCTTGTCCTACACTGTAAAAAAAAAAAACGTTGCTGCCTTAAATTTTTAAGTACAAATAACTTGGATGTTTAAGTCATTTCAACTTAAATTACATTAAACTGACCTCAAAAATTGTTGAATCTTGTATAACTTGTATAACAAAAAGTTTAAATGAGTTTAAGCAATGTGAAAACATATGTTGTAAGGTCTCATTCACTAACCGTGTGCACAGTAAAAAACACATTCATATTCGTAAATTTGTCAAACAGAAATCAATACATTTGTGCTAAATTTATTGTTAAGAAAATTAACACTGTATATTAAGAATTTGGAATGTGTTAAACAGAGAATGTTTATTTTTTTAATATAATAATCTTGATAAAAAATTGAAGATGATAAAATAATATGAAACAAAATCATATTTTAATAGCTCGATATATGATAGTTTAGGCATTAAAATGCAACTGATCATGTGTAGCTTATAGTCTATGCCTGTGTAAATGTGTTTGATTTAACTGGTTTTGACAAAACTTTCATCCGAAATCTTGAAGCACATCTTTATAGAGCATAAGGATACTTCTGAATTGTGATTAATGACTGTACAAGAGAAATTGTTACGGAGGCCCTTATATGGAGACGGTTTGGGCGTGTCTTATGGTAATTAGTAATGACAGACTCATATTCCCTATAAACTGGATTCATTAACCAGAGAACAAATGTGCAGGCACACCTGTTGTGAATCTGGTGGAAGTTTTCCATGAGAGGTAAGAACACTTGTAGCAGTCTGCAAAAAAGTAATTGTTGTTTAGATTGTCTTGTTACATTAACAAGCCCATGCATATCAACATGATGGCTGAATTCTCTTTTCCCCCTTATTATCTGTCATTGTTTAATACTCCGCTGATTTTCACACAACACAAGCATAAATCATTATCAGCATCCATGGACATATTGCCCATAGTTAATCTAAAAAGGCAATTTGGCAATTTATTCAAGCATATCTCACTCTTATAGGATTATTCAAACCAGCCTCAGCATCTGGTCAATATCCACATGATAAATATAATCTTCCTTCTGCAGTCTTTTTACCTCATATGAACATTTCCTTTAGTGTTCTACTAGCCTGTTTAGGAAAAGCCTACAAATTCCAGCCATGTTGTTGCTGGACGGCTTCTGTGGGATGGATATTCTGTGCGTGTCACAATCTGTAATTACTCGTGGACAGGATATGAATTGATCTGAGGGTTTAATTCCCGAGGGCTGTGACCGCGGTGTCACTCGGGTGGGGTGCAATGCTATCTCTCAGAAATTCACTGGCTTTTGTCTAGACTTGCATGTTCCAGTGAGAATGAAAAGGGCAGAGGATGAGTAAAAAGAAAATCTGATTCACTAGTTTATTAAACCGTTTTCCACAAATCCACAGGGGAAAATGAGGATAGAAGAGGATGTCAAAGAGGAAGGGGAGTGGCTAATCTGAGTCCACTAAAAGAGCAGACAGATGCCCTAATCCCATTCGCATAGGAAAGATGACTTTGATAAACTGTTAGCCTGTGCTGATCTTTGGAAATGAGGAGGCAAAATCCCGTTTTTGGGTTTGGATTTATCTATTCCAATGTTACAATTCCATTTGGTGTTTATATATTTTTTGGGCTTAAAAGTACATGAAACATAATTTTATCTTCCAGTACATGACCTGCTTCATAGTTTTAAGTCACTTGACCCATTTTGAGGTCTGTGCACTATAAAGTAAAAAAGTAAGAACCATTAAACCAATAAACAAAAAGGACATAAACAAGTAGCCTACTGTTTTATTTAGGATTTTAAAGATTTTACATAGCTTATTTTGTGTATCTTATTTTACTGAGAGTTAGTCAACAAGGCCCAGTTTCCCAAAACGTTCTTATCGCTAAGTAGTTCTTAACCTATTCCTTAACCTCTCTCTTAACGTTATGGCATGATTCCCGACACATTCGTACGCTAAGTATATCTTCTGTAAGTCACACTTTCGTAAGGTTGGTCTGGACCACTCTTAGCTTTACCTTATCACTGTTGCAGGTCTATACGAATATCATTCTGGGCTGGGTTTCCCGAAACCTTCTTAACGCTACGTCGTTCTTAAGCTACACCTTAAGCTGTACCTTATCGTTAATACGTGTTTCCCGAAACGTTCTTAGTTAAGTATACCTTCTGTAAGTCATACTTTCGGAAGGTTGGTCTGGACCACTCTTAGCTTTACCTTATCACTGTTGCAAGTTTTAATACACCCAGACATTGTTCAGTTAGGCTAATTCAAGTGTTTTCATGCAAAGAATAAAATTGTCATTACACTGATTGTTGTTAGAATTTTAATTATAATTATTATATAATACAATTTTATAAATTTATTTTAATTAAACAGCGCTTTTAAAGGCCAGTGAAAGCATAGGCTACTGTCAGTTAAGTCCTATTCGGACGTTAATATTGTTTCTCATGGGCTCGTACGGTATTTTAAACATTTACAGGGGTAAGTCGGTGATTTTAGTGCCGTCCGAATCCATATCAGTGTTTTTTCTCACCCAACCCACGTAAAAATCCCTGGCCAAAGTAGTACCTGTTTTTTGACAAACAGGTCGTGTGGTAATTGCCGTCTGAATCCACATCTCTGAGTTTACAAGAAGAGATTCAAAATCCACTGTTTAAACCCTTTTTGATCACTGCCGAGCACCGTACGTAACGTACACTTTTATTTACTGAAATGCTGGAAAGTATTTACAAGAACAATATTTCATCGCAGCTCCACCTCAGCGAACAAAAATGGGAAAGAGAAGAAAGCACATAAAAAATTAAAATGGTTATTATGGCAGCAATATATATGATAGCCTACAACTTTAAAATATGTAGGCAAGGCTATTATAGGCTATTATTGTTTGGATTATTTTTTTAAATATCCCATGAGTCCTAATAAATGCAATTTAAACTATTTCTGAAGTGCTTCTTTTATAAAGAACACCGCTTTCTCACATAAACAGTGCCTGCACGAGAGAATAATTGATTCTCGAGTCATCGATATCAACCAATTCAGCACCATCGCCACGGACAGCACCGGGTAACGTCGCACGTAAGAAGGTATATCTTAAGCAGCTTCCTAAGGTATAGTTCGGGGAACAAGCCTAGAAATGGTATACCTTCAGTTAAGTTATACCTTAAGAGTCTTCGTAGCGCGCTAAGAGACAACGTTATCGGGAAACTCAGCCCTGAAGTTTTAATACACCCAGTCCCAGACAGTATTCAATTAGGCTAATTCAAGTGTTTTCATGCAAAGAATAAAATTGTCATTACACTGATTGTTGTTAGATTTTTAATTATATTATTATACAATATTATTAATTTAATTAAAAAGCGCTTTTAAAGGCCAGTGAAAACATAGGCTACTGTCAGTTAAGTCCTATTCAGAGGCTAATATTGTTTCTCATGGGCTTGTATGGTATTTTAAACATTTATAGGGGTGAGTCGGTGATTTTAGTGCCGTCCGAATCCATAATATCAGTGTTTTTTCTCACCCAGCCCACGTAAAAATCCCTGGCCAAATTAGCACCTACTGTTTTTTGACAAACAGGTCGTGTGGTAATTTAATTGCCGTCTGAATCCACATCTCTGAGTTTACAAGAAGAGATTCAAAATCCACTGTTTAAACCCTTTTTGATCATTGCCGAGCACCGTACGTAAGATGTACACTTTTATTACTGAAATGCTGGAAAGTATTACCAAGAACAATATTTCATCGCAGCTCCACCTCAGCGAACAAAAATGGGAAAGAGAAGAAAGCACGTACACATTTTAAATAGTTATTATGGCAGCAATTTAAAAATATGTAGGCTAGGCTATTATAGGCTATTATAGTTTGGATTATTTTTTATAATATCCCATGAGTCCTAATAAATGCAATTTCAACTATTTCTGAAGTGTTTCTTTTATAAAGAACACCGTTTTCTCACATAAACAGTGCCTGGACAAGAGAATAATTGATTCTCGAGCCATCGATATCAAATAATTCAGCACCATCGCCACGGACAGCACCTGGTAACGTCGCATGTAGAAGGTATATCTTAAGCAGCTTCCTAAGGTATGGTTCGGGGAACACACTTAGGAACATAAACAACTTTGGTAAGATATATCTTTCGAGTCTTCTTAGCGTGCTAAGAGTGAGCGTTATCGGGGAACCGGGCCCAAATCTTCAGTAAACACAGCAACTATAATGATTTGTTTAATTTAACCTAGCTGAGCAGTCACTAAAATCTGGTTTAAATTCATTTCAAGTTGATGAGTTGTTTACTCTATAATTATTCTAAGTCCTCATGGGACTGGATAATTTCACATTTCTCTGTCTTTTGTATTGACAAAGCATGCATAATGGGTGTGTTATTGTTGCTGGATGTGTTGTCATTCTTTTGCTGCCACAGAGAATTATGGAAAATGTTGTTTGGTTATGCATGATATTCTTCATCAACGATAAAACTAAAAGACGTAAATGACATTTGTATGTATTCTAAATAAAAGATATACATTGTACTGAATGTCAGCTTGCTTATTTGGCTCAAGATAAGGATTTATTGAGTCCACATGTCATGCAAACGAGAAACTAATGTTCTAACCACAGTTTAAGAGCTGTCATTATCAAATCTGCGATGCTGTTTGCGAATGTTCGTTAGAACTATGTTTTCGGAGCCCCTAAGGGGACATGGTGGTAAAAAAAAAAAAAAAAAAAGGCAATGTTTTTGCGTTCTCTCACAAATGTTTTGCGTTCTCCCGAGAAACTTTTCATTTACTTGCAAAAGGTTTGCGTTCCCCTGAGAAACGTAGTGTTTGCTCTCAAAGCTTTTGAAGTCCCTCGCAAAAAAGTTTCTCGTGTTAACGCAAACGCAAAATTTCTCAGGAGAATGCAAAATATTTGCGAGAGAACGCAAAAGCATTGCCAAATAATTTTTCCACCCTTCTCAGTTTTTTCTTCACCATGTCCCTTTAGGGGCTCAGTACCAACTTAAAAAGTCTGGGCTTAAAGAAAATCGTTTCCCACTCATAATTTTCCACTTTGTTAAACACTCTTAAAAATAAAGGTTCCATTGGTTTCCCATCTCAAAGCGCTTTTGAGGCCTGATTGTTTTTATATATCAACCACATTCAATCTCTTCTCTTCCTTGACGTTATGTTCTTTGCTACCTTGTCTTGTAAAAATAGCATGCGCATCAATTATTCATTATGTAGGCTAGCATCTCTCCATTACATCCATCAGTTTGTTGCTTTATGGCTTTTATCCGTGGCATCTTCTGATAAACACACTTTTCGTTTTATCTTCTGGTGCACCCCTCTGAAAGCCCCATGTGGTGTTATTTTTGAGAGATTTTGAGAAGAGTAGAGTGTGGGTTTAAGTGCTTCTTGCTTTGCAAATGCAAAATCTGTTGTTATACAACATGTTCTCACACAGCTACTGCAAAGTAATATCCAGAGACATCCTGACTCTATTTATAACCACTTTCGTTGTCTCATCATGGACAGAATGTGTGTATCATGACATTTGGCAGCCCTTATTTAGTTCCATTCCAAAATCTAGCAAATCTATTGATTAATTCTCCTTCTAAAAGAACGCATGGCAGTCTGTATCTTGTAAACCAACTTTGGTTCCAGGTTGACCCGTGATGAAGTGTGTCTGACATTAAATATTTCCTTGTTTGTTTGTTTGTTTGTTTGTAACAGCTGTTGTTGTTATTTAATCACTCACCCATGGAGTCAGTCTAGGTCTGTTAATTGCAATAATTACAGCCACTGTTCATTTGTCTGTGATTACATGTGTTACAGGGTTCCCCCTTCTTTAGTCCTGTAATTTGTGAATCAGTGGTAGTTAACCTTCAATCTAGTAGGATTTCAGCATTTTTATATTTAGGTAAATGTCATGAGAAAATATTCAAGCCACTTTTTAATTCAGGATGAAGCCTGCATAAATAAATAAATAAATACAATTCTTTTCCCCATCAGAAAAGGGCAGACCGTTTCAGGAATCAGACGAATAACTTAGCTTTTATTTCTTTTTTAAAAAATCTTCCAGTAATTATAATGCTAACGAGATTCCATTACCACTTCATAATTTAGCCAGAGGCTATCGAAGACTCATTCTGAAGTCCTACTTTAAAGCAGTTTTTTAATTAGGCTACCAACAGTGTCTTCCCAGTAAACGCTCAAAAACTGCCCATAGCAGGTGCTCTTCAAAATCACTCTAAATAGAATTTTCACACCAAGGAGTGGAAATTGCATTAACACATTATAGTAGACGATATCCAAGTATATTTAGAGAGTGTGATGGTGTGGCTCACGGGAGGGTGTGTGCAGAGACCGTAGTTTTCCAAAGCTGTGAGTGTGACTTTGACACATTCATCCTCTGTGAATCTCATTAAACAGGCTGGTAAGGGTTTAAGGGGCATATTCCTTAATACAGCTGAGCTCCCTCTGTCCAGATGCCTACCTGGGACCAGGGGTGCTATTACATCCCATTCCATAAATCAAAATAGCCTGGATTATGACATGAACATCGAGCAATTAAAGCTGTTCTTTCGATTCCACCCCTCCCATGCAGATCTTTTCACTTTTGGATCCAAACCACAGTTTAATTTTGCATTATAAATGTAGCAATGAATGAGTAGGCTACATACTAACTGTATTTAGGGTAAAGAATCAGAAGAAAACATAAGTTTGTAACTTCAGTTCAATTTCTATTTCAAAACTTTACATGATACTTGAGATTGTGATGTACGGTGGCTTTAACATATTTACTTCACAACAAAAATGCTTTGCAATGAGCTGCGGGAAATTAATTGATCTTTGATTTGATTAATCTGATTAATCGTTTTGGAGTTCATTGAAATGAGCCGCTCAAACAAATTGACTCGCTAAAATGAATCAAACTAGATGGATGGATGGATGGATGGATGGATGGATGGATGGATAGATAGATAGATAGATAGATAGATAGATAGATAGATAGATAGATAGATAGATAGATAGATAGATAGATAGATAGATAGATAGATGAAAGGCCAAAAGTTAATAAATAAATTATCTTTAGTGGACAAGGGTGGAAGAACACTAATTCCCATTTAGTAAATTCCTCTTTCTGTCATTCCAATTTAACTTCTGTCATGCTACTGAAAAGTTATTTAAGTTATAGTGTTGCTAGTTATTTGCTTAGTCCCCAACACTGCCACTTCAAGTTCACTCGTTGGTGCACATTTTCACACCAACTAAATTAACTGAACACGCCTGAAGCCCATAGTGTGAGGATTAGGAGACCAAAGCAGCATAGGCACTCTTTACTAAAACCTGAAGACAGGAGCACAGGAGAGCTGTGATGCAGTTTTTTTTTTTAAATGCCCAAAAAGGCCTCACAGTCCCCGAGGATGAACAGAGTGCAGTAATTAAAAAAGAAGAATTAAGGGAGTGCACTTGCTGTTCTAATTGCTTCACTGTTTTATCCATGACAGGGGAGAGTTGGCACCAAACGGCCAGTCAGTATTCATTACTTCAATGGTTTGATAGTTTGCCCACCATTTTAGAAAACCCCAGAGGCTTGCATAAGACCTGCACCTGGTCTACTTGATCTCATTAAAAGGATTTGCTCTAAAATCGCATTTCATGCTGGTGAAAACTGATGGTAAAGCTAATTTCATCCCTATACCTCCTTTACTTGCCACATATGGTTTCCTCATATCCTTTGTGTTTTAGATTACCATCACCTCTGTAATTGCAATATCCTTCCTGCTTTCACTTCTAATAGCTGTAATTTCACTATCTTCCCAGTTTGAGCCCCTACATGCCACCACTTCCAGAGTCCATGCTTGTTTTTGTTTCATATTGGTTTGTTGTGCTTGGTTTCTATCCAGCTCACTGGTGGCATCTGCCCAGCCCGTCCGTTGCATTGCGCAACGACAGATGGTACACCCAGCTGGTGTTCCCTCTCAGCCCCTCTTTTCATGGGTCATTCATCCGTGACCCAGGAAATATAGTATAAAACTTGACTCAAACTGCCTTCCTGCACTGCATCCAATGCTTAGAGAGGGTCTGAATATGAATTGAATTCCAGTTGAAGTAGCAAACAGGATGAAGATTAAAAAAGGAATGACATTCTGGTGGTGCTGTAGGTGTAGTTTTGCATTTCATTTTTCTTATGTGTGAATTAGGGTATCCATTTTTTTAGATTTTAGTAACCAATGATTGAAATGCCACATATAGAACGTTTTTATATTTTAATTTCTATAAAAAATATGCATTTCTGTATAATTATATTATATTTAAAGGAGTTTTATGTAATTCATAAACCGTTGTTATTAGCGACAACGTTGGGCCGTTAAGTGAACTGCAGCCAGCAACTTACTACTCGTTCTCGCACTCATACAAGAGACTGATGTTGAATGTGATTCATCAATGCGCCGATATACTCACGAGTCATGACGAAGTTCTGCGAAGAATTTGGAAAGCGAATAAGCGATGTTGACGAGCATCCAGACGCCGCTCACTCAGCTGAGAATGACGTTTAGATGAATATTTCCTCTCAAAAACAAAATCTCACAACAAAAAAATGACAGCAGTGAGAAAACAGCAGTCATAGCGATGATGATATGTTTGCACCAGCAATTAACCTGCAGGCTGCATCGTGTGGACAGATGAGGTAATTAAATTACACTGTTGTTATAGTTTCTTTAGAGAGAGACTCCCGGAACCACGTGTAAACTTTTGATTTTCCCTCTAAATATGTCCCAATTTATCTACACAAAAAACTGTCTACAGGCTTTCATAGACAACCTAGGAAGTCGGGAAAGGTTTCATTTTTAAGTTTTGTTACAAGCTGTTCACACAAATTAGCAATAAAAAGCAGTCAATATTAGGCCTACATGAAAATTCTTACATAGCCCCTTTAATGTAATATGTTATTTATATTTGATATATCGTATTCAATGATTCCCAACAACGAAATATGTTTTTTTTAAATAATAATAAAAAAAATTAAAAGCATTGTGACTTGCAGTGAGCTATTAGGATTAAACTATTAAAGATGAACCTTTTAAGGTCAAACTGACAGTTTTTTTTGCTTGTATTTTTATTTAGGCTATACATAGGCTACTTTTCAATATACAATTATAATCATAAACAAATTATATCATTGTTTTAATGAAAATAATTTGATGTTACTCTTTATTCTATGATGGTGGTTGTGAAACCTATACAAATTGTGACCTAAGAATAAAAATATTAAATATTAAATATTAATATTAAATGTTAAGTGTTGAAATAATAAATCACAATTTTATGATTTTTGTAGTGTATATCCTACCAGGTTTTTAAGGAAGTCTAGTGTAATATGAGCTAAAAGAAATACAACAGGTTATTTTGTTGATGAAGCCTTGTTGAGACTTGAGCTTTACTGCTAGGGCTATGGGAATGCATAAAACCAAAAAGGTTTGGAAATACTGCTTTTATTGAAACCAAAGTCAAACAACATGAAACAGTCTTTCAACAACGTTGCTTATTCTTGCCTGTGTTGTTGAAACGACAAAATGCATTTCAGTAAATTGTATTTCAGTAAATTTCTCTTTCTGTTATTCAGCTTCTGAAATGAAAAGGAGTCTATTCTCATTCTGAATTTTCCCCTACCCCATTCTTAGCACAATCTAGAAAGGCACCAACAGGGAAAACAGACATCTTCAACAAAATGAAAGATTTTCCCACCTGGAAAATAGGCCGAAAATCTTCCCAGCATGAAGCTACTTCCATGTGTTTCTGCACTCCTGCCGTGCAAAGTGTCTTTGACTATAGCATACCTCCACATAACCTCACACTTCCCTTTTTGCCCTCAGGTTTAACAGCTCGATGAGAAGGCAATGAGCAGCAAAACATGCCTGGAGGACATACCACAGTATGTGCACACAAACCAGGCCGTTATGCCACATGCAGGACCATGAAGAGGTTGAAGGAGAAGTGGGCAGAGAAGGTCAGTGTTTTTTTTTGTAATTAGTTGGAACATGACCTCAGAGTAAACCACATGAGCTGAGGGCTTTAATGAACACTATTCATCACTGGCATCCATGCTTCACAGGTGGCAGCTAGTGTCAGGACTGAGATGAGTCTCATCTTTCTTCATATGTTTTGTGGGAGGAACAGTGGACTATTTCTGTATCAACTGACATTCTGTTACATAACATTTATAAGGTGACTACAACCCCAAAAGCAGATGGCTTCCTTATGATCAGTTGCATTCATCTCTGAGAGGATGACTGATTATCAACAAACACTTCTAAATTTAATTTACCAAGTGATCCATCTAAATAAACACTGCACACATGTTAACTTATACTACTGTATGTATTATTATATCATGTTTAATGAATAATAAAAAAGAATAATCAAAATAACTTAAACATTCACACATTGTCAGATATTACACTTTACATCAAAACGATCATTATTATTATTCCCGACCGGTAAATACAAAAATTGATTAAGAATAAAAAATTACGGTTACTATTTTAAAGATTAACTGTACTGTAATCATTTTTAAGAATGAGCTGTGTCAAGCTCTTGTGGAATCACATTTGTTTTTCAAGCTTTATAACACTTTTTTGTAGTATTTTTTTTTAATACTTTTTTTATAAAACAAAATTAACACAAGCAAACAGCACCATAACTGTAATCATGGATATGGTAAGTAGGCCTACGCAACTAGAGGCAAATGTTTTTGGCAATATTACTAATAAAAAATTATTAATAATAAAAAATATTTAGGACGTTATATAGTATGAATGTGTGTTGTATGAAAGTAATCTGGACTTACTATATTCGCCATGCAGTCATTGTCACATCACCTACCAGCGTCAGTTACGTCACTTCACCACCATTCACAAATCCACTCCCGTGACCTCATGGGATAGTAAAGTGTCCATCCTGTGCACTCTTCAGAATCTCGTCGGAAGAAGTGGGCCATCTGGCTACTTTTGCATGAATACTGTGAATTCGGACTTCTTTTGACACGAATTTTTACTTGGCATTACATCCATGCTATGGCCTTTCTGGTGTGATTTCCACTGTCACAGCATGAAAGCTGTCCTGGAAGTGCCACTGAATTCAGCAGTACTGGAGCACACACACCTCAGGACACCGTGTATGAGGCCAGACCCTTCAGGTGCAGCAGGCTGCCTTGAGATGGAGAACAGATTGCTAACCAATGGGGTGACATTTAGATCAGCTCTCTGAGTCTCATTAGTGGGGGGTGGAGGAAGGGTTATCTTCTATCTGTATGCCAAAGACATTTATTATAATAAAATTGCAGAAAGCAAGTAAAGGATTTAATACCATGTATGTAGTCAAGCTGATGAATATTCCATAGTACTACATAGGGTTAGTTTACCCAAAAATTTAAATTCTGTCATTAATTACTCACCCTCAAGTCGTTCCAAACCTGTAAGACTTTCGTTCATCGTTCATCATGAAATCTGAGAGCTTTCTGTCCCTCCATTGACAGCTAAGCAACTATCACTTTAATGTTTCAGTAAGTTCATAAAGAGATCTTAAAACTAATCCATTCAGTACTTGTTTTTTCATTATTAAATAAAATAATGTTATTTTAAGTGATCGACCGTAACTGTGTCAAAGTTCAAGTTCGGCGGACATGAAACGTAACTTTAATTGTAAGATAAACATCATCATCAAGCTACGCCTTTGTTATTGTTTTGAAAAAATTGCATACTGTGCCTTTAATACACTTTTAATTTAATTTTTTAAATATTTTTTTAGACAACAATCAAATAACCCATAGAGGGATTGCACTGAGAGTTTGGGAATATATTGACATAATTTATACACATAAAAACATGATATCAGAGTTTCAAAATCAAAAAAGAGAAAAATACATCACGGCTGTTCAAACCAATGAGCAGCAAGCTGTGCAGTCGGTGGAGAGCAAGAGTAGGAAGTAGTTGGCCCTGTCCCAAATGGTACCCTAAACACTCGCGCTCTTCCAATGAATCCGCACTTTCGTGACATAACGCCGCTTTGACTGTCGAGAAGAAGTGTGCTGCGGTTCAGCAAAAGTGTGCATTGAGGGCGCATATCAACCATATGCGCATATGACGCTCGTGAGCACCCTTCTGAAACCTAAAATGACAAATGGGACACCCTTGTGGCTTAACGGACACGCACACGCTGCAGCCATTGTAAGTGCACAAGACCGTCAATGCACAGTAGTGTGAAGCGTGCCATTTGGGACAGGGCCATTATTTCTAAAAAAGTACATTTTATATATTGTATGAATGTAATCTGTACGTAATACATTCATCATGCTGTCATTAGTGACCTACCATTGTTTGTGTCGCTTCACCACCATGTGGTCTCATGAGATAAAATGTCCATCGTTTGCACACTTTAGAATCTCGTCTGAAGAAGCAGGTCATCCATCAGGTACTTTTGTGTACTATTTTATGAGAACTTTGAATTCGGACATACTACCTTTGTCACATATTGTTTTTCACCTACTATAAGTAGGCCTATGTGATTTCAGACGCAGCCCAACTGTTCCCGACTGCGCAATCCCACAGCCTCCTCACCGTTGTGAGAGTTTTTTTGATGTATGTCAGTATGATATCAGAGCAAGTCACTAAATCATTTGCTGAACCGATCTGTTCAAAAATAAATTAAAAACTCAATATTATTTGTTTATCAAACTGTTGTGTAAAAAAAAATCACACTTGTAATTTAATTCATCACAGTACTATCATGCACGTCAAAAATAAAACTTTTTTTTATTTTAAAGATTGACTTCAAATGATCTTTTATGTAATTTTTTAGATACTTTGTTAAAAGTGTTTTTGTTGTTTTCTGTTTGCAAAATTAGTATGTGAGCTGCACACACCCTTCTGTGGCTTCCTGAGCCTCAAGAAATGATTCGTACTGAAATAGTCCTGTTCTGCCTGACTGTAATGATATGCTTCAGAAACCAAAATACTACAGGCCTCCAAAAACCCAAATAAACACCAGACTTCCCCAAACTCAAGCCAAGATGCATAAAAGGATTCTTATTGGGCTCAATATTTTATATTAGTTTAGGAAAATGACCGGAGGCCGTGGCATTTTCTGAGGTTTACCGTGAATATATACGACCAGTAATTACCATCAGGTGGTAAACGTATCTGTCATATTATCTCTAATGTACTGCTTTTTCCAGACATTCCTGGATATGTGGGTAGATTTTGTGGAACCTTGATCCCATTTGGTGCTGTGCACCCACATCAACAAACAATTCACTTAGCATGTCCTGTCTTTTCTTTCCAACTTATAAACTGGAAATACTCAAATCTTTTCTGGATTTTCAACAGCTCCTTCAGTTTCTTCTTCTCAGGTTGTGTAATTTCTCTTTTCTTAAAATGAAGCATGTTATTTCTCCACTAGTGGCAGCCAAGTGAATTACTCTTTGTACATTTTGATTCATTTAGTGATGCTTGCTAAAACATGGCCAATATCTTTGGCAATAATACACTTTTTGCCCCTTACGCCTGTTTCACACATACTCCGTCTGCAGTGCAAAAGAAGATATTTTTGAAGAATTTTGGGAACCAGACAGTTGACGGCACCCATTGACTTCCATAGTAGGAAAAAAAATACTATAGAAGTCAATGGGTGCCGTCAACTGTCTGGTTACCAACATTCTTTAAAATATATTCTTTTGTGTTCAACAGAAGAAAGAAACTCATATTGGTCATTTTGGGGGAATCAAATCCATTTAAGACCTCAATATCAGGTTAAGCTAAATGTTATTCATATAGTTCAGTGCATATATTTAACAATCTATTTATTTATTGCATTTTTAGAAAATTCTAGTTAAATCTACACTATGCCTGTTCTTTATTACCATATGAAACAAACGATCCATTTACTGCAGATTTTTACAGTCTGCTTTGAGGCTAAAAACCCAACTCTACTGGAAGCATTTTGTGGCGGTGAAGCTGTGATTATTGTTGATGCATAGAAATTCACAGTGCTGACGAGTTCAGATGCTGGAGCATAATCAGATTTCCAGCTGTGTAAATGGGAAAACAATTTTCTGAGTTTGTTTTTTGGATGACTTTTACTTTCTTCAGAACGATGGCTCTCCTCCACTTCAGCTTGACCTCAGGGCCAAAATCACACTTAAGCTGATGCGCATTATCATGCAGAACATGCGGCATATCGTGCCAATATCAACAGAACAGCACATTGAAAACACCCCACAGGGTGGTCCATAAAACACCTAATGAAACATCTTTAGATTTGATCTAATCCTCATGTCTGTGCAGGGAGATCATGCTGAGAGAGGCTTGTAAAATCTCAAGTATTAAGACATATCTTTTGTAGCCGTGTTGATCCCTGCTAAAGCCTGAACAGTTGCAAAGAGGAAGTATCACTTCATCTCTCAGTCATTTGAAACCTGAGGATTTTGCCAAGACAGATGTGTCAGTATCTTAGTGCTGTGTGGAGGACATGTGGTCTAATTGAGGAGGTAAAATACAGGGCAGAGGATTCAGTGTCTGATCTGTCATTTAAGTGCAGTGAAATACACAGGGATTTGAGAATCAAGCATGAAGCTCCTTGTATTTCCTTGCAAAGGCATATTTCAGCGTCTTCAGATCATTTTGTTGACATCTGGAGCAATTTAGGCCAGAAACATTCATGCATGTTCATGCAACATTCATCAAGTATGCTTGGTGAAGACATTGTGGTTCTGTTGAACAGTTTTGCATGCATTCTTGCATTACTGTGGCAATGACAAACCTCGGTATACTCAAGGGGGTGAAAGAGTTACCTTCACATTTCTGTGTCATTTAACCAGATATGTTGTTATTCAGGTAGCTTATTTAGATAAATATACCCGGCAAGACATTTCTTAAACAGTTGCTCCACTTTGGCAGTAGTCTACTTAAATAAAGATCCCCCGAGACATTTCTATACGTCTCTGAATAACACACTTCTTTTCTCTTGCATTTTATAGGCAGATTTGCAAAACGCATACCAGAACTGCTGTCATTTGAAGATTAAGGTTGATGACCTTAACTGTGTCAGATCCGTAGATGTCATACATTAGTTCTGCATGTAACATATCAGAACACAACAATCCTGCTGTGGAATGAAAATGAGATTTGAGAGCTATGGTAGAGAGTGAGTTAATTATGAAAGAAGATCTTTTGTTTAATTTTTAGTTAGAAATCAATTATTGCTAACCATAGATATTTATACGTAAATGCCACATTCGACCACTCCAGACATGTCGGTGCACCCACCATCTTGCAGCGGTCAGTGTGTCGTCACTCACGGTAAGAATCAGTGATGCCACAACATTACGCAGCTTCTGGTTGTGAAACGCCGAGATTTAAATTCCTGAATAAATGGTTTAACCTGTCACAGGTGAGAATGTGTTGCTTTGTGTTTTTATATGTATTAACTCAATATTACAAGTTTTTACTATGGTACTGTTAATGTTTTTACTTTTACTATGGTAACTTTTTAATGACATGTTAGCTAACGCCTTCATATTGTTGTATTGTGTTAGTTTAGAAAAACCATCTGCTGAAGTCTATTTCATATATATATATTCATACATGCGTCTAATTGTGGTTGCAGACAGTCAACTTGCTCTCGAATGTTCACGGTCTGGCTTTGATCATTCCAATATGGCAGACGACTTGTGGATAGCGGCCCATAGAAACAGCTGCTAATGAGAAATATATATATATATATATATATATATATATATATATATATATATATATATATATATATATATATATATATATGTATATATATATATGTACTGTATATGTTGCTAACTACTATGAACACAAAAACCCGAAACAAGTTAGCATGTTAGCACTTCTGGTTCCATCGTTCTGGAATCAATGGGGTTTTTTAATGGGCTTTTGGTTAAAGGCCTGAAGTAAGGTCTGTGGTGAACACAAGCTCAATATATTTTTATGTTTTATTCTACAACATAAGATACATCAGTAAAACCCTTTGTGATTTAAATAATTTTCTTGTAAAAGGTGGTTGCAAACAAGTGGCTATATAGGAATACAGAGGTTATCGTGGACATTAAACGTCATATTATCAAACAGGTGAACTCATCCACACACAAGTTCACACCCTCATTGTGTTAATCGCACTATTCTTACTCAAACTTTGAGGGAAAAGATTTTTTAAATAAAGACTGGAAAAGTTGTTGTGGTGATATTAAAGTCATGTGACTGTGGTGTAGTTTGTTTGTAGTCTACGTTTAGATTTTAATTCTGGTGATTGTATTTAGGCTTCAAAATTCATAAAAGTGTGTTAATTTGTGAAGATTATCATGATGAACAAAAAGTGTAGGAATCATAAACTTCAGTTGGTCACTGGAAAATGGAAATGGGAAAATCCTATTTGGTTGGGCAAAAAAAAAATACATCATCCCTGCAGCACTGTATATCACACCAATACTGCAGAATTTAGTTATGAAGCTTGTTCATTTTTTTTTTTTTATTCAGTAAACTAATTTAGCCAACACTGAAATGTTACCCTGTTATTAATCAGCACAATGTCCTGAAAAAAGCATCCACCTCCACAACATGCGTGAGTAACCTTTCTCTTTAATTGTATCTGCAGCAACCTGACTAGATGTATAAGAATGATATGTCCCAACCTTGGAGGGAACATTCACAAATTTATTGTTTTTAATCTTTTTAGCACACAACCGTGAGCGAAAATGAGTCCCCCACAGAAACCATCAATCAACATAATGGATATGAGGCAGGACACATCTAGAGATGCTGCAGTGAAACTCTCCCCCTCTTATTCCATCACCACCTCTCTGAACGGGAGCCTAGGGAGACCAGGAGCAGGAAAACAGCAGCTTTTCACTCGAGCAAGGTGAATACTTACAGACCTTTTGGTAAAGCACAGGCTTTTTATAAAACAAATAAGAGTTGACTGCTCTTAGCTGCTTTGTTTTTGAACAGAGAAGTGGCATGAGGGGTAAAGGGTATTGTCCTTCAGCTGATGAGGTTTCATTCACCCTGAATACCCAGACGTGGCTGTCAAGGACTCTGGTATGGCTAATTACAAAAGTAATCCCATCAATGTCCCAAAATAGGCTCACTGGATCCCTGACACTTCATTTTACAAAGTCATGAAAATGCTGAGGTATTGATTACATTTGACTTCCTCTAGCCAAATGCGGACAGGCCGATGCTTGTCCCAGCAGGATCCTCTAAATGAGTCACTTTTGGTCACATCTTTCACCATTTTATTTATTAGTTTACTGTTTTCAGATTTGTGATCCTCAGTCGTTTAATGTATGATACCCAGATTTTCTCTGTAATCGATTAATAACTAAAACTGTTCAGATATTAAAAGTTGCATATTTTATTACAGCCAAAAAGGGTTTGTTCACCCAAAAAATTTAATTCTGTCATCATTTAAATCTCACCCTCAAGTTGTTCCAAATCTGTATGAATTCCTACCTTCTGCTGAAAACAAAAGATGATGTTTTGACTATGGAAGTCAATAAATATAATACTATATAATTCTCTTCCACTTCTTCTGAATCAGTTTCTGGTTCAAACATATATGGCTGAATAAAACTTGTAAAAAGCTGGTGTGAGTGAGTGGAGGCGGGGTTCATTTGCATATTTTAAGGCATGAATACTTTTTTTTCACAGAAAAAAAAACATTTAGATATGTCATTTTGGTGATCAAAGATGAGTTTTAAGGTATACAATTATTGACTACAGGGGGACTTTAACAATATTTCACAATATTACTATTAGAATCTTCAGTGCACTGAAATGAATTTGATTCCCTGTGTGGCAGGGGTTGCCTTTTTTCACCTCAGATAAATAATAGTTTTGTTTTGTTGATGTATTCATGGAAATTAATGTTCAAGTTTGATCCCTTATTATTCATTAACAATTTAAAACCCCTTGTTGTTGATGTGTTTTTTTTTTGTCAGAGAAATATATAAAAGTCAGGGATTAGTTAACTATTTGTTTGTTTTTCTTTTTTTCTTCTATTTTTCAAGGCAGCTTTTCCAACACTGTTTAACACTGTTGAGATATACAGTAGATGTACTATATGTGCTATTGTTGTGCAATGTCTGAGTAGAATCTAAGTGAGGATCTGATATTCATATTTCCAGGTACTACATTACTCTCTGATAATTTTCTATAATTTTGAAGCCATTCTGGTACATGATTTTCCCAAGTATGAATGATCAATATGCTGCAAAGAAATTAATTTGAAACATATAAAATATTTACCTTTGGGGACAGGAATATCCTACTGAACTTTGATCAGAGTAATGCCACTTATCTCCTCTGCTTTCCCACGTGAGAGGTGTCATCCTGCTAAGAAGCCAGATCAATGAAAGGATCAAGATGAAGGGGTAAAGAGGGGGGGAGGGGGGGAAGGGGGTGGCTTTAGAGAGAGGAACAGTATATGAGGAATAAAACCTTAGTTTCAGCCTAATCCTGGCCATGATTGACACAGTCCGTGTGCACAATGAACCACACATAACCTGTGTCAGGAGACTTAAGAATATTTCAGATCTTAATCAAACCCTGTTAAAGCTTTTTACTCGTCCTCATGATGTTCCAACCCTGTATGCATTTTTTGGTTACACTTTATTTTAAGGTGTCATTGTTACAGTGTAATTATATATTTAAGTACTGAGTAATATTAATCAACTATATGTACTTATAGGGTTAGGGTAGGATTAGGGTTTGTTTGAGGGTTAATTGCATGTAATTATGCATCATTTACTGTTATTACTGTGGTAAGTACATGTAACATATGTAACAAGGGCACTGTAAAATAAAGTGTTACCCATTTTTTTTCTTCAGATGAACACAAAAAAAAGATATTTTGAAGAATGCTGGCATCCAAACAACGTTGGACGCCAGCATTCAACAAAAGCCAAGTTATGGCAGACCCTGATGACGTTATCCAATCTTACTCCCTCTGTGACAGTCCCACTTTCTTTCTTTTTTTTTTTTCAGCACTTCAAAGCTCAAAAGTCTGAATATTATCTGATTCAAATGTTATTTTTAATGTTATTACCAAAAACATTTTTGTTCAAACTCATTGAGTGCAGAAACTACCGTTTTAATCAATGAATCTGTTAAAAATGCACAATGAATCCTTTATTTACATTGTGTCTGCTTTGAGAGGAATGAGAGGATTTGTCCTCATGCAGAACTCAGTCAACTTGCGCTTACTATAAACTTATTCAGCGTTTTGAGAGATACTGAATAGATTCTCACTACCAGTAACTTTAACACTTCTTATTGGTCAACAGAAATCCCTGTGATTGGCTACAATACTCAACACTGCAAAATGAAGGAAAGTTTGACACTTTTCATTTTGTATTACAATATCTCTACAGATGGTTGTCATGAATCATGTATATAGTCTCCCCAAACTTCTCATGTTTGATCTTTACTTAATACATCTGCCCAGTGATTCTCATCCAGGCCATGGTCATATTGCAGATAGACTGTGCCTTATGATGGCAAAACAGCAAATATGCAAACACTGAATGGCTTAAAGGTGTTGGACAGAATCTTGATTGATTTGATATCAATTATCACACTTCATGCTCTGTTATGAGCATAGTTGAGCCAAACTTGTAGGATAGATCATATCTAACGGTGTGTTCACACTTAGTTCGGTTCGCTTGGTTCGTTTGGCCCGGACCAAAAAAAAATGTAGTCCTGGTCCGATTAGCGTTCAGATTGGCATTTTTATCACCGAACCTAAAGGCTTATGGATATGTTAACAACCTGATTGGTCGGCTTTTATGACGTATTGCCTATTTTGAGACGGAACTTACAGAACTTACAGATCCAAAACAATGCTGTGTGCTGGGATAATTGCGCTCATTGTATGCGTAGCTTGCATATGATGATATTTTGACCAGCTGAGAACTCGTTAAGAGCTTATAAAATGTGAATTTTGGGGGCAGTCAGGCTTGAGCAAGGCACCTAACCCCCGGTCGCTCCCTGGGCGGCACAGTAAATGGCTGCCCACTGCTCCAGTGTGTGTGTCTATGGTTTGTAGTGTGTGTGTGTGTGTGTGTTCACTACTCGCTACTCCTAATGAGAGTGCACTAACTTGGATGGGTTAAATGCAGAGGACAAATTCCGAGTTTGGATTACCATACTTGGCCTTCACATGTCACTTTCACTTTTGTTTTTGCACAGCAGTTCCAAGGTCCACTTATAGAATTGAATTTTTATTGAAAGGATAACCCTTGAGATGTAACATCTCATTTTCGAGGGGGTCCCAATAACACATACAAACTAAAATACAAAATACAACACATTTAAAGCAAAAAAAAAAAAAAAAATCATAATGTGAGTAAAGTGTTTTTTTTTTCTTCAAAATTATAGTCATAAATTTGTTTTTCTTTATAAATAAACACATTTTTCACCTTTTCTCTAACACTTAGGCTACATTGACACTGTCAGTTTTTGGGATTGACAACTGCATTTATATCTGTGTGGATGGCAGAGCATTTGAGTCACGCGTAGAACAAAACTGATGGGAACAGCTCCGGTGGAGAACATTGACTGTAGGCTATCTAAAACCTTCAGATGACACACCGTTCATATCTCTGTTGCTGAAAGTTAACAATAGCGAAACCACATACGAAAACAAGCAACGTTTGTGCAGCGTCGCACAGCTCTCTTGCACTGCATTACGTGACAGACATCCAGTTATTCAGTCCTGTTCTGTTAATACAGCACAGCTTATGCAGTTGTGAGTCCTGAACATTTACGGGTGTGAGGGTGTGAATTCAGTTATAGAATGTGGTGTAACTGTGTGTGAACGTAACCATATTAAGAACTCAAATTGGACTGACAACCCTATTCTGCTGCTGTGTGAATGTGGTCTTAGAAATAACATAGGAGCATTGGATATTCGCACCGCTACCTTTTTTGCAAAACTCCAAAAATGTACTTGCATATTTACAAACTTACTGCAGTTTCCAACTAAAATGAACGCTAGAGGAAGCAAAACACCAACAACAATGACAAGATCACAAAACAATCTGTGCTGAAATGTGTCACCCAGACTGTGAAGGTCAGACTGAAACGATCAGGGTCCTTGTTAAAAGAAAGAATCACTGCCCAGCTAAATGTAAAGCTTTCCCATGGAGACTCGAGATAGAGGCACAGATTGTAGATGTTTTTCAGTGTGCCTCAGAATATACAACAAAGGGTGCCAATTCAACAGTGAGGGAGTTGTTAAAAGTGATTGTCTGTTTTTTATGTAAGTATTTCTTCAACCACAGGCACTTCTATGCCCCAAACACCAACAATTATCGATTAATAAAGACTTATTTTTGCACAGTTACTTGCACAACACTATGTTTTGACCTCAAAACAGTTTTACCATAGTGCAATAATACAGTTTGACATTTGCATCACAGAACCAGCTCCATGTGTATGGTTTTTCTGATGTAAACTTGCTCACCTGATACTTGTGATGAAATGAACTTGAGTCAAATGAAACACGAGTCACAATAAAAGAGCTCAAAGACTTGTAGAAGCAAGCTAAAATGGCATTGTTGCTTCAGCAAATGCGGTTTTATCTCTCCTGTTTGCTTTTGTTAACACTATAGGTCAGGGTTTAGTGTAGGCAGTACATTATTTACATAGAGCATTAACCTTTCAGTGCCACTCACTGGACATTAATTTCTGAACTGCAGTGATACACACACACACACACACACACACACACACACACACACACACACACACACACACACACACACACAACAACAACAACAACAACAACAACAACAACAACAACAACAACAACAACAACCAACATAATAAAAGATTGCCAGATTCACATTCATCTGTTTTGGATAAAACTGAACTTGCTTTTACCATCACTCACTGCACATTTGATTTTGAAAGTACCATAAAACGGGCAAGGATCAATGTAATATCATTTTGTAGAAATGTCGCCACAGGCACGTATTTTCAATGAGGTTTTAGAATTGAAATGGCTGTATTCACTCCCTTTGCATTTCTCCAGTTTTGCTCACACGCTGGCTTGTGTATGTTGTGTCAAATATAGTTAGTTACCATAATGTCATAGTCTCTTTGCAAAGCCTGCATTGCGACAGATTCACAAAAGAATCCAGGCTGCATCAACAAATGGCCTTTTTGGAGAGGAAGTTTTGAGTTCTGAAATTTACAGTAAGTTTTCATGGTACATCAAGCTCTTTTATCTCAAAAGATCAAGGGGAATTTGATTCGTCATGATATGACCCCTGTAACTAGCCAATCCATCAAAAACAGGCTCTTTTTAAAGCCCGTATTACATTGTGACAGGATCACAAAACAATCTGTTCTGAAATGTGCCACCCAGACTGTGAAGGTCAGACTGAAATGATCAGGGCCCTTGTTAAAAGAAAGAACCACTGCCATATAAATGCATGTTATTTTTTATCAAATAAAAAGTTGCTTCCAAAGGGCAGTACTAAATGGAAAACAATATATATTTAAAAAAATAAGAAATTTGGACATCTTCATCCTGTTCACCATACACCATAAACTTTTGAATGTGGTCATTTTTATAAATTCAGCTATTTTTTTTTTTTTTTTGTCCTGTGGACTATATGTAAACATCTTTTATGTAAAATATCTTATTCAGGACAGTACTAAATAACAAATAACATGCATGTTTTTGTTAAACATTATTTTGTTACAATTATTCACATTTTCACAGATTCTGCAAGGGGTTCGCAAACTTTCAAGCAGCACTGTATAATGTCCACTTATGAACATTGATAGTGTTGATTATGAGTAGTACTGATAATGAGTCATTTGAAATACAGCATATGCAATACGGCATAGCATACATACATGCAGTTTGATCATACCCAGTCAGAGATACAGCAGGTTGCCCTGAACAATGTGTACTTTTGAATGAATTCTGCATTCCTAAACATACTGCTCTCACACTGGCATCTCATGTTCCCAGCTGTCTCTGTGCTCCTCTTTTCAATAGATATTTCTGCCCGAGGAATTATCTAAAATAAAAGTTATAAATAAATAAACATGGTGATGGGGATGCACTTTCTCTCAGGCTTGAATCAGCTTGTTTGCCTGTGAAAGTGCTGTTCTCAAGAGACATTTGCCTCTCTGGCGGTGTAGTTTAAAAGGAATTGGAAAAATAATTTTTATTTGGTTTATTTGTTTATGGTAAAAACACTGTGATTCATTTCATAATATTTATTGTAATGCCATTCATATTTAATGCAATAGTCTATTTCTTTGAAATAACAATGGTTCTACAAATCCTTCTCCATGTATAACCTCCTGCAAAAAGAGCTTTTTGTATTTAGTTTTTCTTTGTGCATCATTTTAAAGTTTAAAGCAATAGAAAATATGTTTTATGAACAAAAAAACACAAAAAAATTATAGCTATATATTACATGCATAAAACATGTTTTCTTATACTCTAAACTCTATAGTGATATATTCTATGAAACGGTGAAAAAAATCAATGTAATATACCTAGGCCCTGTCCTATCTGGTGCACTTAAAGGGAAAGTTCACCCAAAAATGACGTAAATGAATTGTGAAGTTTGCGCAAGAAGTAACATGGAAACACAGAGAACCTCCACTTCTCATGCAAGCTTAACAACACACTTACGACGGGTCACACTATGTCCCCCTCGTGAACGCTCATATAACAGTAGACTGGAAGCATTGAAAAAGTTACAAATATTTGTATTTTTCTTACACACACTAATAGTTTTGCTTCAAAAGACTTGATTCCTCCACTGGGGTCGTATGGATTACCGCCACGAATGCTGTGTGTGTGTTTTTTAGGCATCAAACGAGCATCAATGGACTTCCAAGGGTGGATTCATTTCTTCAAAATCTTTGTTTGTGTTTATTTGAAGAAAGAAAGTCAAATACATCAGGGATGGTACAAGGGTGAGCGAATTTTCCTTTTTGGTTGAACTATCCCTTTTTATTTGCAGTCTTGTAGCCTTTGCTTACATGCATCTGTAAAGTCTACGAGCCTGTAGGGTTTCCAATTTGTCATTTTATGATTCAGAGGGTGCTCACGGTTGTGTGCTTTCAATGTGCCCTTTGCCGAATTGTCATGTCCGACATTTAAAACAAAGCAGAGGACTGTTGCATGTGTAGAAATAAAAATATTAATAATGATGCCCTCTACTAGAGGACAAAAATGAATTGCTGGGTCCCAGGAGTTTATCAATGCTGTAATGAGATGATCTATATGACGTTAATATGTAGCCATACTGCCATTTCTCCACCACCAGCTGCATATTCAACAGGAATTCAATCTGTGCCTGCATGTAAAGTTTTATGAGTCTCATTTGCACCTGTTATAAGGCTGCATTTCTATTCCACAAGCATCTGGTTTGAATATTTATTTCAGGCTTTGATCACTCTGTTTATTCAAAGCACTTATTTGAAGCCCAGCTCAACTTCTTGAAGCCTGTAGCAGTCAAAAACCATGTGTTGACAACCGAGTGGCTGTAGTTTAAATTTGTTAGACGGAATTGCTATTCTTCACCAAAAGAATGTAATCAAAGACAAACTAGAGGGCTCTAATGGTCTCCAAAGCTATACACCGGCAAGCCATAGCGCTCTCGTTCAGTTAGGTGCATTTAAACTCAAAGCAGATATTAAACACAATATTAGACAGTAGTATCCACCACAACAGGACAAATAAACCACTAATATTTCATTATGTTGTAGTAAATGTTTTTAGCGGGCCTTTAAACGTGTGAAATGGACTTTGATGCAGGATAGGCGCTAGAAGAGTTTAGGACTGTTTTATGTTCTTCTGGTTCCATTCACTAATCAGCAATGTCAATGTTATTTTTCTGCAGCTCCAGAGTGATTAGTCACAGGACATTTACGATCGCCCATGATGCAACAACCAGGTCGCATACTTTTGGTGCTGCAAAGATTGCTGAACAACTTCCATTGAGAAGAATGGGAATGCAAAAGGACATTTTCTCCAGGTATTATAGAGCCCAATATCAAACCCTGCTGAAACCAATTGTGAGTCTAGTCTCCCGTGTGCTTCATGTGAGTAATACAGAGCTAGATTTCCAAATAAGCCACTTATGAGGTTCCATTTTAGTGGTTATGCTGACTTAGAAAGGAGCAGACAGCAAAGCAGCTCGCTGGGTCTTTGAAAGGTGTGATTTCCTCTGGACACTTTATATCAGTGAAATGCTTAATTAAATTTCATACTAGTTCCAGTGAAAAAACATAAACAACAGAAAGACTAAATCACTGAGGGATGTGTCATCTTATTATTCCTAATATCAGCTGAAAACAGAAGGTTGTGCCATAGAGGGTTTTCAACTAAACTATCCATTTTATGCTGCAAATTCGAACTCTTATGCTGTTTGTTGCCATGCTCATTTAGAATATCTTTTGTCACAATGTTAGCATTGAGTAGGATGCCTCCTTTGTCTGTCCTCTCCTACACCCAGCTCCTGCATAGTCCTTGTGGTGTGACACATTTGTCTCCTTACTGCAGCAGAAGCATTGCAGGAACAACTGGAGCAGTCAAATGGATGCCGTCGAGGATTCTAGGGCCTGAATTTGTGACTGTATTTACATTTGGCCCCTGTACACTGTTAGCATTCTCGTGTTCTTGGGAGCCCTGGGATCTCATAATTCTCTCCCGGTAAACTTTTCACGGTGGCTGAAAGAGCACTGTGCAGTATTTCAAATCTGCAGGCCCTTTTCAGCTGCCAAGGAAACAGGATTCTCAGTGGAATGAAACATTCTCTTGCATCAGTTTTAGAAAACACATTATTTTTCACCTATTTGACATTGTTGCAGCACCTCTCTTCCCAGTCTGTCAGTAATGCTCTGGGCATCATGTAATGGCAATGGTTCTACGATCTACTTAGGCTTACGATGCTTTGGGAAACGCAGCCTTGTTTAGCTCCTGTCTTTATGAAGCCCCTCCTTCCAAAAATACCAATGTGCTGTGATTGGTCAACCGCTTTGAGCGCGTTTCAGAAATGTCACACCCCTTTACCATAACCGTGAGTTTCAACACACTACTAACGCAACTCAACCAGGCCTCGTCCCTTTTTATGCGAATGCCTTGGGTGAGAACAGAGGTGTACAAAGTACACAACTCCATTACTTGAGTGAAAGTATAGATACTACTGATCAAATATTACTCCAGAACAAGTGAAAGTTGTAAAGACAGATTTTTACTTAAGTAAAAGTACAGAAGTACTTGCTTTTAAAAGTAGGCTACTTAAGTATCAAAAGTAAACGCATTGTTTTATTATTGTTGCATTGTTGAATGAATGCATGCTGTGCCATCATGGTGGTTTAAGCCAGTCAGTGATGCTCCATTCGACATGCTAGCGCACTTGTACTCATTTAAATACTTGTTTAAAAGTTACAAAGCTCTTTTCAAAGTCGAAAACATACTGTAAAAGAAAGGTTTCTACATTGTGTTTATTTGACAAGATTACGCTAAAACACATTTTTGAAAGGGCTTCAGTTAACGTTATACGCCCAACTATGTTTTTGCATGCTAACTAACGTTATTGTCAAACCTTACCTGCGTTAGCGGTGTATCCACAAGAATATGGTAACTTGGCTGGCAAATCCCAAAAAATGATTTGACTGATCATACTTCATAGTGAAACTTTAAAAACAGACAATTTCCATTTTAAGCTTTCACCAGAAATGAAAAGTTTACATACTTTTACATGGACGGCGAGTTTTTGAAGGCTGTGATACGATTCGTTTTAGGCAAACAAAACAAACATTTAAAATTAAATGAATCTTTAATCTTTTCAGAAAACTACAAGGTTACGAGGAACCATCTTCTTTCATTTTGCCATCAACTGATCAGTGTTCAAAAAATGCTGGGAAATCATTGAACTTCACGGGACCCTAAAAGAGTGATTACTGATAGGCTGTCTGCAAATTTATTTATTTTTTAAATCACGTTTTAGAGAAGAAAAAAAATCATCCACTGACTATCAAAGCTGCTACATAGTAAACACTTTTGTGGACCTTGATAAAAGTAGTGGAGTGAAACATATAGACAATATTTGTCTTTCAAATGTCAAAGTCAAAAGTTAAGTAGTACTCAAGTAAATGTACTTCATTACTGTCCACCTCTGGGTGGGAATTATTTAAATGAGGAATATTGTAATGTCTATGTTCAAAGAATAAAACAGTGCTTACTGATATAGAAAATAACTCCCTTTGGAGTGGACTTTGTACCTTTACAGACCTTTCTATGCTCAAACCTCAACATTACACTCTAAAGAAATTTCAAAATGTAAAAAAGCATAATAGATCCTCTTTAAAGAGGTGCAAATAAACGGTGACTATTTGCAAGTGAGACTTGAAGTTTGAATGAAGCCAACTGCATTTGCACAGATGTAGATCACGTGTTTTTTGCAGAACAAGCTTCGCTCTATTTCTAGCATGTGTTAGGTCCCTGTGAGTCAACCTAGCGTAGCCTGACAGATGTACCGGCTGCACTTTTAATTATGATGCAGGCCCGAACCCAAACTCATTAAAACATCTTGAATAACAAAGGCTGCATTGTCTGAGATCATTTGTCCCGCAGACAACAAAATGTTGTATTCCAGATGAGTCGATAATTTGGCGTAATAAATGGAAAGCCGGCTGCCTCACGCGTGGAAGATTTATCTCTGATGAGCTCGGTGGTCATTGTTCTTACTCATTGGCTGTAAATTGATGGGTCGTTTCAGAGTTTAAGAGCCAGATCTTCTGCCCCAGGTCCCTTTGAACAGAACAGATGGAGAACAATTGCCACCAGAGCTTTTACTCTGGTGGTGCTTATAATGAATTTCACACATTATTCTGTGCTTCAGACCATTAATGTGCTGTAAATGTGTGTATTTCTTTCTGATGGTAAACTACCTATCATCTTAATATGCAGAAGCATCTATAAATGCGCTATTTGTAGGTTAATTATGAGGTGGCACAAGTTTGGGTCAGGGCTATCTGTGTTTGAGTGATCATTTTGCTAATGTCACAAAGTATACACTGTGTTCAGAATATGATACTACTATACTGAGCTCAGTATTTCTGCATTATGTAGTTGTGCATACTGTGCATTGTATTGTTGATAGAAATTAAGATTTTTATTCAGCAATGGTGCATTAAATGAATCAAAATTGACAGGAGAGGCTTTTTACATTGTTACAAAAGATTTCTTGAGCAGCAAAACAGCACATTATAATGATTTTTGAAGGATCATGTGACACTGAATATATATTATAATAAAAATAAGTTTAATGGTTGAGCATTATCTTTCAAAAACATGAAGTTTTACAAACCCCAAACTATAGTGTTTATTTTAGTCTGTTCTTCACATAGCCTTCACACTTCACACTTCACACAACTAATCATAAACCCAGCATCTAACCCTGAGATCGCAGAGGTTATTTGCTATTTTAGCAATACCCCTTTGAGTTTGTTCAAATCCCTTCATGATGCTGGCATTTAGAAGCCAATTAGAAGTGTCACTTACAGCAGCTATGAAGTTCTTTGAAAAATATGAATGTCTTTTGATTAATTCCATTTATTTAAATTAATTATTTGTAGATGTGTTATTTATTTATTTGTCTGTTTGTTTGTGAAGAAAAGCCTGCATGAGAAATGCCATTGTCAATGTTATGACACTCACTTTTACAGTGCACATTATTTTCAGTTAGCTGTGCATGAGATTCAACACATGACTGGGTTTTGTGCCGTCTCTGCAGTGTTTTGCAAATGGTTAAATATGTGTCAGAAAGAAAGAAGAACTGATCGTATTTTACTATGCAGATAAATTAAAGAAAGCAGACCTGTTGCAATTCAATTATGACAATGATGTCATCGCTGTTAGTTCCATTTTTACAGTCTAATAACAATACATGTAAATGAGAGATTTCTGCCAGGGTGTTGCTAAATAGTTGCTAAGGTGTTCTGAGTTTGTTTAGTGTTTTGCGGTTTTGGTTGCTAAGTGGTTGTTTACTGGGCAATCTTAAAATATATGTACTATTCTAGTCTCTAGATATGACTTGGGTCTTTCCTTTAATGTAAGTCTATGCGATTTAAAAAAAATAAAAATAATCTGTTTTATTGTTTGCCAGATGAAGATTGTCTGTCTATTTGATTAAAATCGTAAATTGTTTTGCATGCTGAAATTTACTACTTAGGTTTATTGTTTAGAAAGTACGGTAACACTTTATTTTACAGTGTCCTTGTTACATATGTTACATGTACTTACCATAGAAATAACAGTAAATTATGCATAATCATGCAACTAAACCTCAACCAAATCCTAATCCTACCCTAACCCTATAGTAAGTACATGTAGTTGTTTAATATTACTCAGTACTTAAATATATAATTACACTGTAACACAGACACCTTAAAATAAAGTGTAACCCGCTAAAAATATATTATTTGAGGAAAATTAATATAGTAATGCCCTGCAAACACTGCATTAAAGAGGACCTATTATGAAAATTCACTTTTATATTGTTTTTGAACATAATTATGTGTCCGCAGTGTGTGTGCACAACAACCCTATTGTTTCTCAAAATGAGCCGTTCAGAAATGTACTCCAATGGGACATCACATTGCTTACGACAGGCACAGAATCTGTTCTATTATCTTAGCTCCTCCCCTGAGTGAGCAGTATACAGTTCGCCATGTTTATCTCCTCGCCAGATCATTAAACAGCATTCAAGTAAGAAATGTATTCTTATTAAAGCTACTAAAGTTATTTAAGAGCAGTGAGTGATTTTCTGTTTTTCTTTAGTTGTTTGATTCATATTAACAGCATATAGAGCAGTAGGTGTATATTACGCTGCTGTCACTTTAATACACAGATCTGATATACACATGCAATTTCTTTCCCTGCTGTTTACATTCACAGACATAACCGACTGTGTTTGTGAACTTTGTGGGGTTTTTTTTTTACATATCATTGTATGTATTTGACAGTTTAAGTGCAATAAAAGTGAAAGAGAACATAGTTTAATATTCACAGGACGCACCGTCTGACAGCCAGCTTTCTGTGCGCGTGCTTCAGATGTGTGCGCTCAGAAAACCTTATCAGAAGTTTAAACTGATATGGCTTTAAAACACATGCAAAAAATAACTTTCACTATGACTAAGAACTGCAATGTCACAATAGCGCATTTATAATTCCTCGTTTGTATGTCGCATTGGATAAAAGCGTCTGCAAAATGAATAAACGTAAATGTGACCATGATAGAGATGATAATCCAAACCAAACAGATATTTTGTTCGTTTTTGGCCGAGTATTCAAGGCACGGGCTGTAAAGGCACAGCGCTATTCTGGAGCAGCAGCTCATTTGCATTTAAAGATACATGCATGAAAACAGAGTGTTTTGCTTCAACTTAAAAATGAGCATTTATAGCATAGTGTAATAAATTATCTGTGGGGTATTTTGAGCTGAAATACAGACACATTCTGGGGACACCTGAGACTTATATCACGTCTAGTAAAAAGGGGCATAATATGTCCCATTTAAACAAAATGGTTACAATTTATTTTGATGGTACACTTTAGACATTCTAATAACTATCAGTATCTTTGCAACTACAGCTTTGCAACTTTGCAACATACATGTCGAACTACATAACTAACTCTCATCAGAGTATTAGTAGACTTTTAGAGTTAGGTTTAGTGTCTGGGTTAGAATAAGTTGACAGTAGTTGCGAAGTTAGGCTACTTTTAGTTAGTAGAATGAGTGGACCATCAAAATAAAGTGTTACCAACATAAGTCTTCTGCCTCAGGTCCCAGTGAGCACCCCAAAACTGCCAAACCTTTGGTCTTTCCCATGAGCTTCCCCATATGTTAGCAGTCGGGTCTGTTTGATGTCGTGACTTACTGTGTTTATCATGTCTTGGTTGGGCTCACAGGGCTGGGTGTGAGTCACTATGGTCGATTAAATTTTTTATTGGCTTGTGCATGTCTGTGCGAGTGTTTATTAAAAGGGCAGAGTAGAATAGCTCTGTGCTTCTATAATTCATCAAGCTGGAGTCCTCAGTAAGCAGTCCATTTCCATTTGAGCTGGTCCAGATGAAAGATGTGTGTGGAGAGAAGGACTAGATCCCTGTTCATGTATCCTTTTCAATCTCTCTCACATACAGTCACACAAACCCTGCTTTTACAAGGGGTTTGTACCCACAAATCCCTGTGCTGTGCTCAGGATTTTCATGATAAGAGCTGTGACAGGAAGGATAATGAGAAGGGAGAGATGAAATGGAGAAGTAGATGATAGGAGATGGTAAAGGAAAAAAAAAGTGGAAAGAACAAGGAGGGGGAGATTATATGTTTGTGACTTTTCACTGCAGCCGTTAAGAATTGTCTCTCTTTCAGTTCATGAGTGTGAATCGAATCATCCTGCAGGATGTTGAAGTAGAATTGAGTTGCAATTCATCATGGTCACATATTAGAAGAATTGCATTAGTTCAACACAAACCCAAAATGGGCAAGAACAAAAAAATCTTATTAGTTTATTTTATGCATTTATTTATTTATTTAGGCTATAGAAATTTATCTTCCAACATTGTTAATGATAACATGTTTATTGGAAATTCATACCAAAAATATATTAAATGTTATATTATGTATTTTAAATGTATTAAAAAACACATTCACTCCAGCTATGAATTTCTTTGAATAATAGCAATGTCCCTTCCTTCCTTCCTTCCTTCCTTCCTTCCTTCCTTCCTTCCTTCCTTCCTTCCTTCCTTCCTTCCTTCCTTCCTTCCTTCCTTCCTTCCTTCCTTCCTTCCTTCCTTCCCAGGTCTGCACATTAAGGTAACACTTTACTTAAATCCTTTATATATAAAGTATTATAAATGTATTTTTAATGCATTAATTATGCCTTTCAATGCACCTTATAATGCACTGAATGATTTCATGAAGCTATAATACATATATAAATATATATTCTGTAAAATGCATTAAAATGTTGAAGAATGTTGGTAACCAAAGAGTTGACTTCCATAGTATTATTTTCCATAATATGGAAGTCAATAGGGTCCATCAACTGTTTGGTTACCGACATTCTTCAAAATATCTTCTTTTGTGATCAGCAGAATAAAGAAATTCATACAGGTTTGGAACAATAATGATAATGTCTTTGAAATTGTATTCCATTTTAATTATGGATTGCAATTCTGCATCCTGTTTGCCACCTCAGTTGAAATGCATTTCCCCCAAAAAGGAAAATCATATGGTTTGGATGGGTGAACATGAAGATGAGTAAATGATGACAGAACTTTCTCAGAACTGTCCCTTTTATTCACAGGTAATTTACTCTTGATCCCAACTGCAGAAAGCCTCTGTAATTGAATCCCTAAACACATAGGCACTTACCAAGATGGGACTCATGCTATAGAAATGGCACACTGTCCCAGCATCCTCCTCTACTTTTTATACCTAAACTTTCAGGGACTGAGCAAACTAACTTTGCTAGCAAACCGTCCACATTCAATCCAGTTCTCAGACAGCCAACAGCAATAATCCATCAAATCAGTGTGGAAATTCTGGCACAGCTGCCTTCTGAGTGCTGTTTGCATTTTCTTACATCATTACCTGTCTGTAACACACACACACACACATCACAAATCATGACTGACTGTGTCCCTCTTTCATCTTTATTTCTGGAAAATATTGTCTCTGGCATTTAAGCAATAGTTAACCCAAAATGAAAATTCTGTCATCATTTACTCCCCCTCACGTCGTTCCAAACCTGTATAAGTTTCTTCTGTAAAAAAAAACAAATAAAAACACACACACACTAAAAAAAAAACAACAACAACAAAAATTGGACTGGACACTGCTTTTCCAATGTGCACTTGAGCTTTCAAGTTTCTTATATTACAAGTCCTCGGAAGTCTTACGGTAGCAGGCCAAAAAATTTAAGACCAAAATTTAAGATGTTATTCCTAATAGTCATGATAATCTTCCTCTGCAGAGAGCAAGAAATGGCTGGGAATTGATCAGACTCGTGAAGTTTTGTGAACTGCATCAAATTATTCCTTAAAAAGAATAATAAGAGACTCTAACAGACTCTAACAGACTCGCTAGAGTTATTTCTTCTTTCATGAACTTTCAAGAACAAGAATAGAATCAATATCAAGTTTTCCAGTGAATAATGACTTAAATTTCCTATTATGAATAATATGTTATGATACTTTAAAGTCGGCATGAAATGGAAGTTGCGGTAGCATTTTCTTCCCTATTGTGATGTATATCCGAGTGAAATGGCTTCTTGACCAAGAAAAAATGTAGGATGGGACTTGATTTTGTCCATAAGGAATTGGATGGATGGATGGATGGTTGTGGTTTAATGGTGCTTTCTTGTCATTTTATACTCTTTATTTACATTCATTATACTAAAAAGTGTTCAGGATATTAAAACCTTTTTGTGTTTCACGTAACACTTTTGTGTTTCGCATAAAAAAAGAAAGGCACACAGGTTTGGAAATGATGACGTTTTAATTTTTGGGTGAATTATTCCTTTAACTAATATGCACCCTCAAGCAGAAGAGGTGTAAAGTAAAGAAATAAGATGAGTGGGTGGAAAGAAGGTATCTCTGTCTATGACTAAGTTGGCATGCCCTTACACACTTCTTTAATTGCATGCAGGTTAATGCCACATGGCGTCACGTTGCCTTTCAGTCCTTCACTTTAGCAGCGTTGCTTGTGCCCAATTAAAAACAACACGGGAACAGACTGGGCTGGGAAAGAAATGGAATCGTATTGTCAGAGTCTCTCAGGAAATAGCAAACAAATTAGCAGATGGCATGCAGAAATAGTTGTAGTGATGCACCTGGGAGGGCTGACAGAGAAGGGGGAGAGCCAGAAGACGAAACCGCCAGCATATGTCATATATATAGAGCTCAGACACAGCAGGGCTGTCAAACAGCATGATATGTGCGAGAAAAGCCGGATTCCTCATGATGGTGAAGTGCTGTTAGCTTCCTTTCTGAAATACAAAAGACTCAAGTGCCCCTAATATGCACTTGCTTTGGGTGATAGCTCAACGAAATGACATCACGCCCATATGCTTTAATCCATAGACCTTAGGAGAAGGACTTGAGAGAGAGTCCTGTTTTCAGAAAAGCTTTTAGACAATATTCACTCTTGAAAAAAAAAAAACTTCCATTTTGTCAAACTAAATTCTCTCTTCCACCCTCAATACCCACGACTGAGGTGTGTGTGTGTGTGTTCAGTCACTACTCTTTGTTCTCTACTATTTGCATAATGCTCTTTATTGGCTGCCCGTGAACCACATCTACATTGACCTTCCCTCAAATTTTGTAGTTAGAAATGTACTTGGCTTTGCAATGGTGGTTCGGGTTTATCAGCTACTTCTTCCAATGTTTCATTATCAGACTCTGGCTGAAATTGATCAGGTAAAACTGACGAGATTGTTACTGTTTGTATTACTATCAAGTGCTGAGGAACATCCAGAGCTGAAATTTAGTTATGAAAGGGGCGTTTCGTTTCAGACACTCATTCTACCAGGTGTTTTGTCTTTGTGTGTATGACCCTGTGCATTGTCTATACATTAGCATTGTAAAATTAATTTCTTCTGTAATGTTAATAGGATGTTTTGTTTTTTTTACAATGGAATCCTAATCATGTCTATTGGTAATTAGTTAAATCAGCCCAAATTAGAAAGTTTACACAAAATAGAGACAACATCATCAACTTGATTACACAAGTTTGAGAGACAACATTTTTTTTGAAGCTTGAAGCTGCTAGCCTAAATGTTTTCTTGAAAACATTTTTATTAATATGGTATGATTTTAACAACTTATAAGGTTGATTGCATTAGTTGTTCGATGGTAAAGTACTAAGTAAAGTAAGAGGGATTTGTGATAACAGTTGAAAATTTATGTTTTGCAGAGGCAGAAGTTATTTTGACAAAAGGTTACTTTTTTGGAATAACGTGCACAGATGAATCATGCACAATAAGATGGAAGTATGTATTATTAAAAAAGTAAGGTCGAGTCATTTTTAGATTTAGTGTTTAGTCTAAGCTGGAGATGCTTTCACCATTTGATAGGAGGTCAATGAGATGTGAAGCTCTGTGGTTTCTCAATCTGTTATTTGTCGTTTGTTGAAAGGTGTTCATTTTCTTTTTGAATCCCCTGTGATGCTGCTGAAGAATATGTGTTGACTGACACTCACCATTCTCTCTGTGTCTGGTTAAAGGTATGATCCATCATCAGGAGGAGTCAAAGAACTTCAGCCTTTCATAGGCTCTGACACTTCAACATAAAGCAATGAAAAACTGGAATGTGTGATGGCTCTCACCTGCAAACATGCCTCTTCCGTCTTTGAAGGTAATTGAGTTTTGATCCATATGTCTGTCTTTATTTGGCTCTGTTATACTGTCAGTATCTTTCAAAGAGCTGTCTGTTCCTTCTGGTGTATCCAAACAGCAGGAGGGGTTGAGCAAATGCACTTTATAAGATGTATAATACGACGCCACAAAGATATGCTTGAGTGACAAATGAGAAGGATTGATCGTGATTGACTTTTTTTCTTTGTAGTGACCTACATCAGACACGGTATGCGTGTAAATTGTTTCTTGATTGACACTTATTATATTAAATTATGAAATTATTATTTTATGTTAATACATTTCCTTAATTATCATGAGTGAATCTCGTGACATGTCAAGAACAAATTCTGACCATATTTTATCCTAAACTTTACACCTACACACACCTATATGTTTGCATTGTGATATTATTTTCATGACAAATAAGCACATTCTCATTACTGTTATGCCATACAAAACAAAAATTGTATTTACACTGTAAGTTACATGGTAGTATTTGTACTTTTTTTGGACCTGGGCAGGTTTTGTGCAATTCAGAAATTCATCTTTTATGAGTCACATTAGATTCTCATTGAGTTCCACCCACTGCGCCAGGAGAAGCCAGAAGTTGATTTATCAACTTATCAGCACACTAATGCTATTAAATGTTATCGAAGCATGACAGTATACCCAGTGGCACTGTCTGCTGTCATCCTGTGGTGCTAACGGGGGACCGAAAATCAGACGTCTGCACTAAATTGCGCTGTTATATAACATCTGAAGCACAATCAAGTAAAATGCCTCTTGAAAGGCCTCCAGCAAACTTCGGTCAAGGACAACTGTGTACTTCAAGGTCAAGTGTTCTGTCAGTACTTGATAGGATTTTACTGTGAACATCAGCTGCTGTTCCCTCACACTATATTTATCTCCCTTAGATTTATGGATTTGAACAAACCTCAACTTTAAGTATCCAAATTTGGCTCACCATGTACCATTTGTGCTACAGACTTGAATGAAACTGCGCAATTGTTCAGGAGATGTACTCTATTATTTTCAACAGACTGTTGCCTGACAGATGAAAAAAGAGACAAACAATCTTACTGTGAAGGAGGGATCTTTCAACAGATGTCTTGGGAATTATTAAGGAACTTTGCATTTAGTTTATTACTTAGACAACAAACTTCCTGTTAACTTACAAGACTCTGTCAGACATTTTGTGATGAGGTATGCAATAGATATTGGGGTTTCACTTTATTTTGATGGTCCCTTTAACTCATTCTGTCGACTACATAAGTAATGTTGCACCTTCATGTCTACTAACTCTCATTAAAGTGTTAGTAGAGTATTAGTAGACTGGTAGGGTTAGAATAAGTTGACATGTAGTTGCAAAGTTACTTATAGTAGAATGTCTGTTGGAGGACCATCACAATAAAGAGTTAGCAGATATTCAGCAGACAGTCTACTAATACTCTAATGAGAGTTAGTTGACATATAGTTGCAAAGTTACTTATAGTCAACAGCACGTTCAAAAGGGACCATCAAAATAAAGTGTTACTGATATTGTGTATATCTGACACTTGTTTTTGGTTAAAGCAAGGCATTACTAATGTAAAGAAGCCGTTTTAAGTGCAGCCCAGAAAGTCCCTTTTATTCTTATCTCAGAAACCAATGAAGGGAAAATATATTATCTCTTGTCATGCATTTAGTAAACAGCTTACATAATTTATTCTTTCCAATTTTACTGGAATTGTTCACCCAAAAACAAAAAATTCATTGATGTTCCAAACCCATATGCTGTCCATGAAACACTAAAGATGTTTTGCTTTTCTTTACACAGCCATTTTGCATACAATGACAGTTCATACCACAACAGCTGTCTAGCTCCAAAAACATCATAAAAGACTAAATACACAACATCTTTCTGTGTGGAACAAACTGAAATTCAAGTTATTTTGGTAATTTTGGGATATATGGGATTGTTGCCTAGCAACTAGCGGTTACATTTGCAATATTCAAAACGTCTACAGTCTAAAAACAAACTAGAGAGTTTGTCTCCTCATGGGATCCAGTTTGCCTCGAGGATCAATTGATCTGAGATTTTGGAAATTAATTTTACAGTGTCATTGCTACATATGTTACATGTAGTTACTATAGTAATAACTATAAATTATGCATAATTACATGCAACCAAACCAAACGGTTATCCTAACCCTATAGTAAGTACATGTAGTTAATTAATATTACTCAGTACCTAAATAAACCAGACACCTTAAAATAAAGTGTAACCGATATTGTTGTATTTGTGTTACTTCTAATGCAATAGATTTGTTAAGTTGACATTGGCGTCTTGCATAGGTGCTCGAGCACCCACGGAAAAACAAGAGATCAGAAAAACAATTGAGATTCGTGAACCTCTCTGATCGGTGGATCTCACATCAGGTCCCGGCGGGTCAACAACCTGACATAAACCCGGGAGGTTTGGCACCCACAGGATTTTTGGACTTTATACTACAGTCAAATATTAACAATAAATGTATTTTTTATTACTCAGAATGTATGATTACTTTTGAATGTCTATAGAACAGTACGCTGGAAGCAGTATACATTATTCTAGTATATATTACTAGTATTCTGTATATATTAATTTAAGCCCATTTCATCTGCTTCTTTACAACAGTTTCCTGCTGAATTATTGTTTGTATATATATTTATGTTAATTTTAGTTGTAGTTAATTACATATTCAAAGAGGCCAGCAAATTTGCTCCAGGCATGTCATTGTGCCCCAGCGTGCCATGACGTTTTGCCCTTGGTTTTGCCATGACCTTCATTTTGTCCTTTGCTTTTGTTGTGCAACTGTGCATTTAAACATCCCTGACTTAGCTGTCAGTGCAGTGAGATTCAGTGCTATCTCAGGAGAACAGGGGTCATTTCTCTCTTGTTTCTTCTCTTTGGCTGTCAGGGAGAGCCCTCTATTATATGGCTGTATAGAGGGGTGGACAGCATTCGCAGGGGCAGTGTGTTGTTTGTTTAAAGGCTGAGGCAGAGGCAGAGGCTGACCCAGCAGAAAGGAGCTCTTTTATGCCAGAGACACAGGATGCCAAAGCTCACCTTCCTCTTTCCTGCCATTTCCCCTTAGGGGCTCTGCCAATGCAAATGTACACCTCCAGCCTGGAGCCCAATGAATACACTCAGTGAATACAATAAATTACAGAACCTAGCGAGCTGCCTTGCTGTTTTCCTTCTAAGGCAGGGTGTTAACTGAAATGAACCCTCATAAGTGATTGAATGGAGGCACTTGTATACTTAAAAACTGCTTGATGGGTGCAGTTTTTTCAGTGTTCACTGTTTATGTATTTCTTATTGAAACAGGAAGTTTGTTTGGATTGGGACCTATCAAAGAATTCCCTTTTCCAATAGTGTTGATGTTAAAATGATTTGCAACAATGTGTCCAACGTTGTATCTGTTTATCTGGAAGAGATAGACTACAAACTAATCAGTAAGATTTTTTTATATTTTTGAAAAAAATCTCTTATGCTCACCAAGGCATTTTTTTTAACAATTTTAAAAATCAGTTTTCTGTTTTATATATTTGAAATTGCAATTCATTCATGTGATGACAAAGCTGAATTTTCAGCATTATTACTCCGGTCTTCAGTGTCACATGATCCTTCTGAAATATCCACCTGATTGGGTGCTCAAGAAATATCTCAAAATAGACATTTTGTGTAACATTATAAATGTATTTACTGTCACTTTTGATCAATTGAATGCATTCTTGCAAAATAAAAAGTATTAATGTCTTATTAATATATATTTTTTTAATCTTACTGAAATTTTTAACTGTAGTGTATATTTGAAAAAAGTCTATTTTATCTAGTATATAGTTTTTTTTTTATCAAACTATATATAGTTTGTTTGATCAATGTAGTCTTGATAGAGCTATTTCAACATGACTTTAATTAATGAATATTTATTAACTTATTACAAACTAATAGTTTCGGTTAAATGACAAAACATTCTTTACAGTCTATGCAGGACCTTGTCATGCCAGTAATCTTATGCGCATAAAAGATATTGGGGAAAATCTTTTTTTTCTTTTTCTATTAGGCTGAACTGATTTCAATGAGCTTATTGCCATCCATTCTGGCATTTCCTTATTCGTGAAGAATACATGATGTTGACTTTAAAAAAACAACAACAAAAAAACCTCTCAGAAGGCAGCATGAGGTTGCTGCCTACCATTTGAAACCACCTTTGTGATGCCTTAATATCCTGTCTAGGTTGCCAGCTCACAAGATTTCAGAACAGCTAAGGTCTGTCTACATATGGAAGGTCAAAACAACACGTCTTGCATCTCTGAATTTGCATTTTATTTCAACCTTGGCAAATCAATGCTACATCTGGACGTTATATATTATGTGAGATCAATTATTTCCTTCTCTGGCTTTCTTGTTAGAACCCCGAGGTGTGTTCCCCACCCAGGCGCAGAGAGCGTGCCGGCAAGGTTGATTGATAACCTCCCTCTCACCGCAGAACTCATCCCTTGCCTGCCCTGCGGTTTCTCAGCTCCGTGGACTGGTCTTCCTCTGGGTAAGACAGAGATGGTGGGGGCCCATTAGCAGGCCCCTCACGCAGGTGTCGTCAGAGCCTCATGCTGTGCAGCGGGCTGGATTCACCTTGCCTTTGGAGGAGAGTGCACTAGACAGAGAAACAACAAGGTTAGGAACGATGCAGGGGGAGGTTGAACTGTAAATTAATTTAACCCTGCAAGCACAAATATTGCTGGAGTACTTAAGGGTTTTCTACAGGATTAGAAATGCTGTAAATAATTTGGATTTTTTTTTTCTTTTTAATTTTTAAAGATTTTTTTTTTAAGTCTCTTATGCTCACCAAGGCTGATTTTTTTTTTTTTTTTTTAATATGGAAAAAGTAATAATTACTTCAATGAGCTCATTGTTTCTGCCATAAATGAATACAATGTTAGCTAACTGCGTGATTTGTATATGTACAAATATCTGAAAATACATTACTTGGACACAGTCACCTCTGATAACAGATCACTTTCAATTTTAATATGCATTTTCTGTAAAGCTGCTTTGAAACGATATGTATTGTGAAAAGCACTATTCAAATAAATGTGAATTGAATTTTAAAAAAAAGTATAAAAAATGCTGGGTTGTTTTAACCCAATGTTGAGTCAAATATGGACTAACCCAACGTTGGGTTAAAAAATGCAGTTTAAAAATGGACAAATTGCATTTTGGACAAAATCAAAAATGGACAAAAATGCAATTTAAAAATGGACAAATTGCATTGGTTACATTAAAAATGTAACCCAACGGCTGGGTTTGTCCATTTTTAAATTGCATTTTTAACCCAACGTTGGGTTAGTCCATATTTGACCCAACATTGGGTTAAAATAACCCAGCATTTTTTAGAGTGTAATATTGTCAAATACTATTACAATTTTAATATATTTAACTATTAATATTTTAATATATTTTAAAATGTTATTTATTCATGTGATGACAAAGCTGAATTTTCAGCATAATTTCTCCAGGCATCAGTACATGATCCTTACAGAAATTATTCTAATATGCTGATTTGCTGCTCAGTTATTATCAGTTATTATTGGTGCTTAATTATTAATAATGGTTCCCATTTTTCTCAGGATTCTTTGAAGATTGAAAAATGTGAAGACATATGATTCATTATTCTTCCTCTAGACATACCGCTGATCCATAAGGCTGAAAAGTTCCAGTTTTGTTTCATCGCTCCACAGACCAGAATCCCAAAACCTCTGTGGCTTATTTATAGGATTTTGAGCAAATTGGAGACTACTTTTCTTGTGCTTTTGGGTCTGTAGTGATGTGCGTCTTGGAGTTCTGGCATGGAAACCGCATGCGTTTAGTACGCGCCTTACTGTGCAAACTGAAACCTCAGTGCCTGTTGCCACCAAGTCTTGCTGCAGGTCTTTTGCAGTCACTCAAGGGTTTTTCTGAGCCTGCCTTCTCAGAAATCTGGTTCCAGCCGCTGATAGCTTCCTTTTTCTGCCCCATCCAGGTAGTGTAACCTGTCACGTTTTGGGTTTTGTCTCTTGTTCTTGTCATGTGATTCCATGTTTGTCATGTGATCCTGCCATGTGTCTTGTCATTGGTTAATTGTCTGATCATTGTTCACAGGTGTTCCTTGTCTTGTAATTAGTCTGTGTATTTAAGCCCTCATGTCTTGTTCGAGTATTGCATGTTTCCTGTCCCACTGTTGTGTTTTTATTCATGTTCATGTTTTGAGTTCCATGCATCGTCATGCCCTTGTTTTATGTTTGATCACATTTTGTTAATAAATTGCATTTGGGTTCTCACTTCAACTTGCCTCCAGAGGATTCATTACAAAACCACTGTTTCTTTAACTTTGAACTTTCGAACTGTGCTTCTAACAGTGTCTCTAGGAACATTTAGTGCCTTCGCTATCTTTTTGTATCCTGTTCCTTGTTTGTGAAGGGCGATGATAGCATCTCTTAATTTTTTGGACCATACTTTTGACTTAGCCATATTTCTTACATGCATGCAGTCAAACGTGACACTCAACAAACCAAGCCAGTTCAGATATTACGTGTGTTCTAGCTCAAGCACACCTTGTGCAACTAATAAAGCCCTTGATTATCAGGTGTGCTTGATACAACACCTGTTTTGCAGATTTGTGCTGTTGTGAGTCATTAAAAGTTGCATTTTCAATTGAATTTGGGGAAACCACTTGAAGCATTTGTTGTGTTGAGCTATTTAAATTATTTTTGTTTGATTTTTTTTTATTTTTTTATTGCAAACAGCTGAAAGTCTGTCTGTTTTGCCAATAAGCCTGATTTGCAATATGGGGGTTGAACATTTTTGATTACAACTGTATAGTGTTACAAAAGATTTCTCTTTCAAATAAATGATGTTCTTAATTCTGTACATTTATAGACAGACAGATAGATAGACAGACAGACATAGTTTGCTGCAGAATGTCGAGATACTTCTCATTCATTGTGGCTCGTGATTGATTTGTGGCAGCATTGTAAATTAGCACTATTTTATAAACGATCTAGCACAGTGTTGTGCAATTTTAGACCTAAATTGGGTTTTTATAATGTGATATGGCACAATTAGGATATCCATTAAAATTTAATTGCACAAAAGAAGTATTTCAGATCCGTCCCCCGTGATATAATGATAAACAAAAAGAAAATGGGTAACGCCATGTGGCCTGTGGCGCTTATTGAATCTCTAAATAGAAATAAAGCCACATAGCAGGCAGATCTTTACTCCTGCTGCAATTAAGACCTGTATCGATCTCCTCCCTATTACATTAAAACCATGCAGGGCTATAATTTAATCCATTTCAAGTTAATGTCCCTAAGAACACACCGTACATAATCGTCAACATGACTAATTGTACCATGCCTCGCAAATAAACCACAGAGGCCCTATCATCCCAGCAGCTGATTACAGCAGGCTGATAGATGAACTGACCTTGTGTAACAGAGATCCGTTTTACAGATTCTGCTTTAAAACTCTTGTTGCAGACTCAGTTAGCAGGCCAAAAATCATCGTAAAAGAATGAAATTTACCTAGGGCTCTGACACCCTTTTGTCATAGTGGAAGCTCAGAGTACATGGGTCTCAGAAAGGCTTATCAGAACAGAAGAGGTAAAAATGCAGAGGGGATTATGGGTGCTTAGGTCTCCACTACGGATGGGAATTTTATGGAATTTAACTAACTCTGATTCCAATTCCATTTAGAGACCATAATGAAAGCTCTCGACGAGTGCAGTTTTCTGTATTGACAAAATTCAGTGTTAAAATTAGCTTTTATTAAGTAGCAATTGGAAATGATTTTCCACTTTTGTGAGTGGAATAGTTTTATGAACTTTTACGAAGGATTCTTTTTTCTAACTATATAAAAAACGAAGCAAGTGTTTAATTGAACAAAAGTGACAGTAAAGATTGTTAAATTGTTACAAAAAAACAAATAGTTTCGAATAAATTCAGTTCTTTTTAACTAAATTACAGTTTTCAACATTGATAAGAAGAAAAGTCCTGTTTAAATGTTTGTTTATTTTTTCTCTCTCTCTCATATTCTGTCGCATCAGTAGATGAAAGTTGAGGACGTTGGTTTCGCTGCAAATCTGTGTGAAGCCATTAAAAAAAACGTTTTTGCAGTTATCCAAGGCAAATGCATTAATGAAGCAAAACATAATAGGACTGATATTGAAATTCATATCTTGTGTCATGGAACGGATTAAGGAAAAAGGTCATTGCATTGATAAGAAAGAATAAAAGCTATCAAAGTCACATTCATCTTACCAGAATCCTAACAGGGAGGGTCAACATCGAGGCCAAGCTCTCCAGTAGATAAAAACACTCTACATACGAGATAAAAACGCTTTTAAATGGAAAAGTTCTAAGAGACACATGAAAGATAAATGTAATAAATAAATAATATTTATGCAACTCGATTTTTTTTTGCATTTCAAAGGAAAATTAGTGGTGCCTTTCCAGTGCAAAACTTGCTATGTTAGTTTGTGTTTGCTTTGCCATTGCTAAGGTGTTCTGGGGTATTTGCTAAGTAGTTGCTTTCTGACCCAAGTTAAAAAAAAGTCCATATTCTGGTTTGTGGTTCAGGTCCCTCCTTCAGTGTAAGTGGTTCCTATAAGTTGTAAGTAGTCTGTCAGGCTAAAATCATTCGCCTAGAAAAATAATCACACCTCTCACCAACAAGCCGCATGATTTGAGATATCATTCTGTAGTGAAAACGGTCCGGAATGTGGTGCAGTAAAGTCAAATATTTAAGATAAAACCACATAAATGCTCTTAGAATCCTCCGGATAGATCTGTCAAAGATTCAGTGTGCAGCGCAAGTGTGAATGTTGGCTTTAGCTGCATCAAAATATAATCTGAAAGGTTTTTGAGCTGCTGTGTTTAGCTCTTAGTACACACAGACCCAAAACAAGCTCTCACGGAGATACAAGAGATGGATCCTCATTTCAAGTCTTGACAATGTCTCAATTATTCTAAAATGACTCACCATATAAGCCATATTACATCAATTACGTCCAATAGCATGGCCAAATTAAAGCATTTAATGAAGAGTTTTACATTTGGCAAAATAAGAGAAGGTATATCTGCTGGGATGAAGCCACAACACAGTTTAAATGCTCTAACTTGTATAGTTTTTTGGCTGTAAACACAATTAACATGTTCTGACAAACAATCTAACTTTGGTGACATTTTCGAACAACATGGCGGTTTGCGAAGAATGAGTTAATGTGAAGAACTGTTTATCAAAACAGTCCATTAAAGAAGACAATTGCTTGAAATGTAAAATGACTGCTTTATGATCCCATGTCAGCGACTAAAGTAGCACAATACAGATTTTATGTTTTTATTTTTTTTATTGCATAATTATTACATGTCCTCTTAATATGTCTGTCTGTCATTCATTCAATCAGCTGAATATGTCATAGTGAATATGAATATGAATATGAATAGGTCTGTCTACCTGTCTGCTTATCTATTTATCATTATTCAATCAGTAGAATATATCTGTCTGTCTCCCTGTCTGTCTGTCTATATTTATCATTATTCAATCAGCAGAATCTGTCTGTCATTCATTCATTCATTCATTCATTCAGCCAGCAGAATCTCTCTGTCTGTCTGTCTGTCTGTCTGTCTGTCTGTCTGTCTGTCTGTCTGTCTGTCTGACTTGGCTAAGTGATAGTTTTGACTGAGAATAATTCTCAAGCATATTCTCATTTGAGTCTTTCAGGGGAGTTGATAACTGATGAAACATCACTTTACCCACAGTCATGCTGAAGCTTCTCATTACTGAATATACGTTAATTCATTTCTCTCCCTACAGTTACCTGCAAAGCTTGTGAGATTTCACTCAGATTTGGTGGTGGAACAAGGTGACGTGGGGTCTGTCTCTTTAAAAGGTCGATCCAGGGGAGTTCACACGTGTGTGTTTTCCTGTGTGGGTGGTGTGTATTGGTCTCAATATTGAGACTGATTGAGGTTGGCGACCGGCGCAATCAGAAAATGTGTCACAGCATAACCATTGCCAGATCTCACAAATGATTTTTTTTTTTTTTTCCAGAGAACAGAATTGAATTGAATGAGGGAAATGCCAAATCTGTTTCAACCCATTAAATCTTACAAATGATACGTACGCTCCCTAATGGAGGTGTTGCTGTGAGAGAGAAATGACCATGAGTCACTCACACCTCCACTGAAGATATGTGACTCATCTATGACTCATCTATACAATAGAAATCAAAGTAATGCTTTTGTATAGAGTAGATGTCTTATTTATGCTCTTAAGGAGTTACCCTCTAATGCCTGTGTCTTGTTACTTATGAGCTTAAGCTATTGCACAATCATATAAGCATTATGGGTGTCTCATAAGGAGCTTATATGTTAATCACAATGTACTGTTTGTGCGTCCACTCTTAGGAAAAACTTTTACTCTTTTGATAGGGTGGAAGTCATCAAGATGGAACACATCCTGAGTTTAAAGGTGTAATTCCCCCCAAAAATAAATGTATTTAATTTAAAATTGCAATGTATTCATTAAAATAAATGTAATATTTACAATTCAAATAATAAATTAAATTATAATTGAATTAATTCTGTCTTTATTTACTTATTATTTAATCTTTCAAAATTCTCCTTTTGTGTTCTGCAGAAATATATGACAGCATACAGGTTTGGAACAACATGATGGTGAGTAAATTATGACAATTTTATTTTTGAGTGAACTATCCTTTTACACTCCTTGATTTAAAGCAGGGGTCTCAAGCTCAAATTACCTGAGGACACTTAGTCAGTTTTTGGTGAACAGCTTCACCAATTACAAGGGTTTTTACTACCACATATTTTTATTCAGATATTGACACAGTTTAGTGTACAACTTAGTTCACATGTGCACACTATAGATTTTTCGACAGATGCGAGCAAGCAGACATGTTTCTGAAAAAACAAAGGGTCGTATCAAACTTTATTTTCTTCTATGGAGCACTTAGAGTACATTTTTAAGAATATTCTGGTGCCATACCATCCGCTTATCCGGGGCCGGGTCGCGGGGGCAGCAGTCTAAGCAGAGGTGCCCAGACATCCCTCTCCCTAGACACTTCCTCCAGCTCTTCCGGGGGGACACCGAGGCGTTCCCAGGCCAGCTGGGAGACATAGTCTTCCCGGGAAGGCGTCCAGGAGGCATCCGGAACAGATGCCCGAGCCACCTCAGCTGACCCCTCTCGATGTGGAGGAGCAGCGGCTCTACTCTGAGCTCCTCCCGAGTGACCGAGCTTCTCACCCTATCTCTAAGGGATCGCCGAGCCACCCTGCGGAGAAAGCTCATTTTGGCCGCCTGTATCCGGGATCTTGTCCTTTCGGTCATGACCCACAGCTCATGACCATAGGTGAGAGTAGGAACGTAGATTGACCGGTAAATCGAGAGCTTCGCCTTGTGGCTCAGCTCTTTCTTCACCACGACAGACCGGTACAGCGACCGCATTACTGCAGAAGCTACACCGATCCGTCTGTCAATCTCCCGTTCCATCCTTCCCTCACTCGTGAACAAGACCCCAAGATTCTTGAACTCCTCCACTTGAGGCAGGAACACTCCACCAACCTGAAGCGGGCAAACCACCCTTTTCCGACTGAGAACCATGGCCTCGGATTTGGAGGTGCTGATTTTCATCCCAGCCGCTTCACACTCGGCTGCAAACCGTCCCAGTGAATGCTGAAGGTCCTGGTCTGATGGGGCCAGCACGACAACATCATCCGCAAAAAGCAGAGACGAAATCGTGTGGCCTGACACCCTCCGGCCCCTGGCTGCGCCTAGAAATTATGTCCATAAAAATAATGAACAGAACCGGCGACAAAGGGCAGCCCTGCCGGAGTCCAACATGCACCGGGAAACAGTCTGACTTATTGCCGGCAATGCGAACCAAGCTCCTGCTCCGGTCGTACAGGGACCTGACAGCCCTTAGCAAAGGGCCCCTGACCCCATACTCCCAGAGCACCCTCCACAGGATACCACGAGGGACACAGTCGAATGCCTTCTCCAAATCCACAAAGCACATGTGGACTGGTTGGGCAAACTCCCACGAAACCTCCAGCACCCTGGAGAGGGTATAGAGAAAACCGCACTGTTCTTCCTGAATTCGAGGTTCTACTATCGGCCGTATTCTCCTCTCCAGTACCCTGGCATAGACTTTCCCGGGGAGGCTGAGAAGTGTGATCCCCCTGTAGTTGGAACACACCCTCCGGTCCCCCTTCTTAAAAAGAAGGACCACCACCCGGTCTGCCAGCCCAAAGGTACTGTCCCCGACCGCCACGCGATGTTGTAGAGGTGTGTCAGCCAAGACAGGCCCACAACATCCAGAGACTTGAGGTACTCAGGGCGGTGCCGGTGCCCCGGTGCCTTGCCACAGAGGAGCTTCTTAACTACCTCGGTGACTTCAGCTTGGGTGATGGACGAGTCCACCTCTACTTCCTCAATGGAAGACGTGTCGGTGGGATTGAGGAGATCCTCGAAGTATTCCTTCCACCGTCCGACGACATCCCCAGTTGAGGTCAATAGCTGCCCACCTCCACTGTAAACAGTGTTGGTAGGGCACTGCTTCCCTCTCCTGAGGCGCTGGATGGTTTGCCAGAATCTCTTCGAGGCCGACTGATAGTCCTTCTCCATGGCCTCACCGAACTCTTCGAGGCCGACTGATAGTCCTTCTCCATGGCCTCACCGAACTCTTCCCAAGCCCGATTTTTTGCCTCCACAACCACCCGGGCTGCAGTCCGCTTGGCCTGCCGGTACCCGTCAGCTGCCTCAGGAGTCCCACAAGCCAGCCAGGCTCGATAGGACTCCTTCTTCAGCTTGACGGCATCCCTTACTTCCGGTGTCCACCACCGGGTTCGGGGATTGCCGCCTCGACAGGCACTGGAGACCTTACAGCCACAGCTCCGAGTGGCCGCGTTGACAATGGAGGTGGAGAACATGGTCCACTCAGACTCAATATCTCCAGACTCCCTCGGGATTCGGTCGAAGCTCCGCCGGAGGTGGAAGTTGAAGATCTCTCTGACAGGGGACTCTGCCAAACGTTCCCAACAGACCTTCACAGTACGTTTGGGCCTGCCGAGTCTGTCCAGCCTCCTCCCCGGCCATCGGATCCAACTCACCACCAGGTGGTGATCGGTTGACAGCTCCGCCCCTCTCTTCACCCGAGTGTCCAAGACATACGGCCGGAGGCCAGATGAAACAACCACAAAGTCGATCATCAACCTCCGGTCTAGGGTGTCTTGGTGCCACATGCACTGATGAACACCCTTATGCTTGAACATGGTGTTCGTTATGGACAAGCTGTAACTAGCACAGAAGTCCAATAACAGAACACCGCTCGGGTTCAGATCAGGGGGGCCGTTCCTCCCAATCACGCCCCTCCAGGTGTCACTGTCGCTGCCCACGTGGGCATTGAAGTCCCCCAGTAGAACAACGGAGTCCCCAGTCAGAGCACTTTCCAGCACCCCTCCCAGGGACCCCAAGAAGGCCGGGTACTCTACACTTCCGTTTGGCCCATAGGCGCACATGACAGTGAGAGACCTATCCCCGACCGGAAGGCACAGGGAAGCTACCTTCTCGTTCACCGGGATGAACTCCAGCACATGGCGGCTGGAGTTCACCCCGGTGAACATAAATAAATTTTAATATCATAATAAATGAATATTTTCCTGTGGTGTGAGGTGTGTTAAGAGTGCCCGAACCTGCTCGGAAGAACATCGGAGCCGCCCCGATCGTGAATATCAGGATTTCTGATTGTAAATGTTTGGGGGGAACCCCGAGGACAAACGCGCATGAACTCGTGGCACACCACACACTAGAGCAAAACTGTTAAATCTAGTATTTTTTGTCCTCATGTTTGTGGTCTCTCACATTTTGAAAATCTTACAAGATTTTAAATATCTTTTGGTGTGGCCCCAGCATAATTCCTGTAATTATGTAATGTGCGCCCGGCTTTACACAAAACTATAGTATGGCTCTGAAGACTTTAAATATTGTGCTTAAGTCATATCTTTTATGATACTTTTGTAGTCCTTTTTGAAGCTTGAAAGCTCACTCATTCATTTTTGCAGAGATAAAAGAATCTTCACTTTTTCCATTTGTATCTACATGACAGCGATTAAATGATGACAGAACTTTCATTTTTGGGAGAACTATCTCTTTAAATAGTTCAAAGGAAACTTCAACCGCTGATGTAGACAAATCTGAGAGATTAATGCTTGTAGGACAGCAACCTTCTCCACCGCAGATCCTCAGTACAGGCGCTGCCAGATGAAGATGATGTGTGTTCATACGGAGGCACTGGAGACAAATTGAGGACGTTTTTCTCTTTGTGCTGGAACTGAATTAATCGCTTGTCTCCAAATGAGCAGCGTTGCAGCCCAATACTCAGGGTGCTTTTGTCGTCACTATCTGGGGCAGCAGCCACCACACGCTTGACTGCTCCGCCAGCGCCTCCCGAGTGCCCCGCTGTGACTCACACAGGGGCGAGACATTCAGCAGCAGAAGAGTGTGTGTGTGTGTGTGTGTGTGCACATGCCAGAGAAAAACAAATCTTGCACAATGCCTGTTTGTCACTTGAGGAGAAAGTAACAGACCAGCTAAAAGGTGTGTGCTTGTGTTGGTGTGTGTGAGACTGAGAGTGACTTTTATAGAAGGCTTCTGCATCGCAATAACAGGATGAAATATCTTTTATGAGCTTGTTTTGCAGCATGCATCTCTGATTGCACTGTGACTGAAGGTCATTCAGACAGACATGCTGCTCTGTTTGATTTGACTTGAATATGCATTATGAATATTCTTTTATTAGAGTGTTTTCCAAGTGCAATGACAGAAACTTCTTTATGAGGAATTCAAAGCAATGAACCAACAGCAATGCACTTTTTTCTGTTAATCATTCTTATGTTGCTCTATGGTTCTTTGGGAATTAAAAAAGTTATATTAAAAGTATATTAAGATCAGAGAAGATGTATTGGTTTTCTAAAGAACTAGAGAATTGAAAATTCTGGCTCTTTCTCAAAACATGTCCTTGAATTTTCAGACATGAAAGGGTTTAGAATTTTCAGCAACAAAAAAAAGAAGGAAAGGCTCTATAGCCTAATATTCTATTAAATATTAAATAGTTTGACTTTTTTTCTTACCTACCTGCTTCAAAAAAAGAAAAATAATAATACAAATAACAGAATTCTATAACCTCATATTAAATGAAATATGAAATATTTGACTGTATTGTTTACACATTTTTTATTGATTTATTGATTTATTTACTTATGGTCATGTTTTATGTTAAGTATTAGTGGAAAGAGTTTAAAAACTGTGCAAAAAAGCAAACACTAATACAAATAATTTAAAAACAATGTTTATCCCTTTATTTCATACCATTGATCTTGTCAACATTAAGAATTCAAATATTAAAATACTAGTTGTCCCTAAAGATGTTAGAATTCTTCTTTTATGAGAACTGAGCTGAACTGAATTTAAAAAGTCAGCATGCTTTGAGGTTAACTCTTTTGGATTATGCATATATATGATCATGCATCCAGATGCTCCATATAGCCGTCTACTTCTTATGTCTGTTGCCAAGTATGAGTTTATTAAACAGAAACCAGAGGAATCGTCACACACATCTCTGTAAGACTTTCCCATTACAGGCTCAAAGGCAGCGGTTCATTAGGCAAAATGGACAAACATAGAAATGGCTATCCACTTTTTCCATCAGTTTCTTCAATTATTTTTGCCCTTCTGTCAGGATTGATTGGCAGGTGTGGCTCAAAGTGGACTGTGAGCACAAAGTAAACGTGTCAATACAAAATCCAATTTTTGAGACGCACTTTCTCCATTGCATAATGGATATTATAACCACAGTTTTGACAGATCTGCTATTTTCCACAGAAGAAAAGGTGGTTCAGGGCCGGATGATTTGGAACCGTGTGCCGGTTTTGAGAGAGGTTTGTAAATCTCCTGGCCAGAGTGCATTTTGGCCAAAAGGGGTTTCTCTGTGCTGCGAAAAGGAGCTTCTTCCCTGACTGTAGGGTGCCAGACCTGGAGGGGAAGGACCTGCTGTGAGAAGATTAGTGCTTTCACTTTGGACCCTATTTCAAAGCCCCGTCCCTCCCAGCTACAGATTCACTGCCAGTTCAGCGCTGATCCACAAGTCCCAGAGCTTTACAGCTGCAAGATTAATCAATACTGGGCTTCTATGATTCTGAACTCTACCTCTTCTACAGAGTCACCTCTTCACCTCTTCAGAGAGCTGCTCTTGGAGGGCACTTTGTGTTGAGGTTGGTGGTAGTACAGTACACACAGACCTATGCAATTTCACACTAATCTCAGGTGTTGACATGTTTGGAAATGCATTGTATTTGTAGTGTACTGTAAATGCTAATCATAAAAGTAGGGTGATGCCACTTTTACTGTTGAATGGGATGCATTAGCCATTCAACAGTAAAAGTGGCATCACCTTACTTTTCAGTGAAAACAAGGTCAGAATGAGTTCACAGAAAATCTTCAGCATTCTGTATGCAGTGATAAATTGGATTAAAGCATCTGGTGTCAGTTTAATACAAGTTCTTGAATAAATAACATTAAGCTTGAAAAATCAAACAAGTTTGCATTCAAGTACACTGTAAAAAAAATTCTAACCCTCCCAAATCAAAAATTTAAAGTGACCGATAACATCTAAATTTTTCAATTGGCCCAAGTGAAATTCTTGTTGCAATAGTCTGTTAACATTGGCTCAATGAGAAATAATACGTCAGACTAATTGAAAAATGTAGATTTTATCGGTCACTTGAAATTTTTGACTTGGGGATGTAATTTTTTTTGTCTTTCTTGCACTTAATCAACATGCAGCTATTCATTATTTTTCATTCACATATTTTTTATGCAAATTTTGCTGGATGCTGGATGCTGGATGCTGGATGGAAACACCAAGATGCAAATACAATGTGCATATAATCTGCCCATCGATAGTTTGTGATCAGCATGATTTGTTTTCCCTTTTATTAATACTTAATTAATTTATTCATTATTAATTAATCAATTCATTAATAATTTTATTCAGAAAGTATGTATTAAATTGATAAATTTCTATTTTAAATGCTTTCTATTCATCAAAGAATGCTGAAAATCTTTTTTGAAAATCACTGTTTCCACAAAAATATTAAGCAGCACAACTGTTTTCAACATTGATAATTATAAGAAATGTTTCTTAAGCAGAAAATCAGCATATTAGAATGATTTCTGAAGGATCATGTGACACTGAAGACTGGAGTAGCCTAATGATGCTGAAAATTCAGCTTTGTCATCACATAAATAAATGACATATTTAAAAATATTAAAAGGTTTAATTGTAATAATATTTCACAATATTTTACTATATTTTTTGATCAAACAAATGCAGCTTTGGTGAGACTTCTTTCAAAAGCTCCCTTGTGGTAAATAGCCTAAATTATTTTTCAAAAGCTCACTTGTGAATAGCCTACATTTTCATCTCATAAACTTTGACAGAAACACATTTACTAAATAAATAGTTTATTTTCTTCAAGATGACATGTGACTGAATCATTCACTCAAATGATTGGCTACTTCATTTCTATTTTGCTCCAATTCCCCTTGATGTGACAGATTGTTTTTACATTATTCTGCTTTTCCCCTCAATACTCTTGCATGAATTAAGCCCTCCACTCAACAAAATCTGATCACAGGGCATGCATTTGAGACATGTAACTTAAACAGTAAGGTGTCTCCGCTGGTGATCAAATCACCTGAGACAGATGTAAACAGCTGGAACCTCCCTGTCCCGATGTAAATTCAGCAGATGATAACCTCTGTCAGACAAGTAATCCGCTACGCCTAAATCAGGACTAACATGCTGTTTTGCCTTCTGGCATCTAAACTTTGGCATTCAGTGCAACGGCCTGGAAATTGAGCGAGGAGAAGCAAAGGATTCGGTCTTGTTCGTGTCTGTGGTGGTTGGTGCAGAGATTGCTGGTGTTCTTCCTCTGTTTGCTGCAGTGAGGTTGACACTGATAAAGTGGACTTTGCTCTCGTCTCTCTTGGGAAACGGGAGGGCACAGAAAGAAATGCTGTCTGGGTAGCTAACACAGATCTCTGCTGTGTTGAGACTAAAAGCTTCTTGTAAAACAAAGAGTTCTAAAGATCATGTGCTGCAGTTTTGCATACCCTCGTGAAAACAAACAACCTGTGCCAAAAAGTATTTAAAATACATTTATTTAATGCATACTACAGATCCATTAACATATTTACTGCATATTTCTTGAGACTTACAAGTATAAATATTATACAGTGCTATGCATAAGTTTAGACACCCATGCTAAAGTTGACTAAAAAGAGGAATAAAAAATCACCTTTTGGAAATTGAACTTAATGCCTTAATTAAAAAAATGAGGAAAAATCCAACCTTTAAAGACACCAATTTTCTTTGTGAATGAATAATGTATCGTAAATAAATAAATGTTCTTCCTTAAAATACAGGGTGCATAAGTTTGGACACCCCTATGTTAAATTCCCACACTGTAAAAAAAGGAAAGTTGACTTAACTTAAAATGATAAGGCAACTTTCTGCACAGATTTTTTTAGTTGACTCAACTAAAACATCTCTATAGTTGAGTTGACTCAACTATAACATCTCTAGTTGATTAAACTCTATTAGTTGAGTCAACTCAAAAAATCTATGCAGCAAGTTGCCTTATAATTTTAAGTTAAGTCAACTTTTCTTTTTTTACAGTGAGAGGCAGGCAAATTTTTATTTTTAAAGGCCAGTTACTTCATGGATCCAGGATACTATGCATCCGGATAAAGTTCCCTTGGCCTTTGGAATTAAAATAGCCCCACATCATCACATAGCCTTCACCATACCTAGAGATGGAATACTTTCCATAAGATCATCTCTCAATGCAAATCAAACCAGCTATTAGGCTAACTGAAATAAAACCATGCCAATCTACTTCTTTATTGCACAATGCACAGTTCTAAGCCTAAAATGTGTTTTAATATCACTATTAGTAAGAATAGTATGATCATTTTATAGTATCAGTCTTTAAATGCAAGATATTTAAAGTGTAGTATACTTAAAGGGTAACTCTTGCCAAAATGCAACCTAGGGCCTTTTTGTTAAGCTACCTGAGGCAAACTTTCGTTTAAAAGCATAATTAGAATGTAAACGCCACTTTTAAGATTGACCGTATTTTCGTTTTCGGTTAAATTGCCTTTTGAATGGGAGTGCTTGGGGCACTTCTATGATGGCATCAAAAATCGCTATTTTTAAAACACTAAGAAGGCTCGACACAACATGAAACTTTGCTCAAAGTATCACCAGGGGCTCTACACATGAACTCCAGCATTGAGAACATTGTTTGTGTACACAGAGTTTACTAAAAAGAAAGATTTTGAACAACTCACTGTAACAACTCGTAAAGATCGGAGCTTAGAGAAAATCCCGAGCACCCCACTGGTATTTACGACATTGTGGTGGCGTTCAAGTGTGTTCAACTCGTAAATACGATCTATACGAGATGACTTGAACGCACCATCAGCCTATTTATACCATGTTCACTCATTCACTCACTGCGAAGTTTTGTATGTTGTTGCACTGCATTTCCGAGCATTTTCCCTGGTTTCATGTCTCTTGGTTTTTGGATTTTTTTGCCTGTTCCGTGGATTACTCTTTTGCCTCTGACCCCTGCCTGTTTTGTTTGTTTGTTTGTTTGTTTGTCTGTTTGGACGGTCTATCTGTGTTCTTACCTATTGCCTGTATATTGGATTACGTGTCTGGATTGCCCCTTAATTAAAGCTGCATTTGGATCTCAACCTTCGTGTCTCACCGGGTGTAGTACACCCAATAATCTAAATAATGAACTTTTAAACAGCATCATATGGCCTCTTTAATAGTGACTACATCAATTTCATTGAAAAATAGCCTAAACAAACCTGTGGTCCTTACACAAAGCACTCATATTGCTTTTGAAGCCTTGTATAGTCATGTTGACTATTTTAATGATACTTTTATGGTCTATTTTCCTTAATTAAAGCTGCATTTGGATCTCAACCTTCGTGTCTCGGAGCAGTTCGTAACACAAAGTTACAAAGCTCATAGTCTCCCACAAAGGGATATATTCTATCGAACAGAGAACACTGCTCTAGACCTGCCTAAAACACATAGATTGATGTCCAGATATTACTTCCGCAAACATCTTTGTCACATTTTAAAATATTAGCATAATGCCTATAAGCATTTGCGTAGACATGCGCAAAGAAAGAAGACGAGGCTTCAGTGAACTGAAGTGTTGTCGTCAGATTGTGGCGTTCCGATCAATGCACTGCAATGTGACCAATCATCTGCATTTTTTTTACAATTGCTTTAGAAGCTTTGAATGCAAAAGCTCATGATTATATTAAGAGGCGTTACATATCTGACACACGCTTGTGGTGTTTGACCAATCACAACGCACTGGGTCAGCTCATCTGGCCAATCAAAAAACTCAAAAACTCAAAAATGTGTTTTGTGAACATTAAAACATGCTATCCTATTGTAGTACACCCAATAATCTAAATAATGAACTTTTAAACAGCATCATATGGCCTCTTTAATAGTGACTACATCAATTTCATTGAAAAATAGCCTAAACAAACCTGTGGTCCTTACACAAAGCACTCATATTGCTTTTGAAGCCTTGTATAGTCATGTTGACTATTTTAATGATACTTTTATGGTCTATTTTCCCTTGTCTGTTGTTTTATAGAGAAGAACTGTGTGAAGTCTCTTCAGAATTTCTCCTTTGGTGTTCCAAGAAAAAATAACAGCCTATAAATTTGTAACGACAAGAGGGTGAGTAAATAATGATAGAATTTTCATTTTTTGGTGAATTGTTCTATTAAACAAGTCATTAGGCTGAATTATTGTACCTAATTGCCTGTGTGAGAAAGTATGCGGTTGTGATATTTTACACCTCTGTTTGTACCCCCTTATGGTGATCCATGGAAGATGGTTATATGAGACAGGACTAGTTTAGATTCAGTTCCGCTGTGGTCACTGCACTGTGATCAATCAGTCAACATAAATACACTCTCAAGCCAGTTTACGTCTGTCTCCAAGGATACAGCAGAAAACACTGTAGTACAGACTGCACGTTTTTGTTTTTGGCAGAGAATGAGCACAGATGTTGAAAGCTTTCTTCATGACCTTCATGACTTTATTATAAAGACAGGTCATGAGGTGATTACATATTTCAAATCTGGTTCCATATTGTTAAATGTAGTGACTGAAATGCATGAATTTTTCAGGATTCAAGACTATGGGTGTTCTTTTAAAGTTCTATTTTCTAAATTTCCTTTCCAGCAAATATTTCATCATAACTATTTCAGGATTTGTAAAATACAAATTGACTCATACATATACGTATTGACTAACCCTACCGTTCAAATGTTTGCGGTCAGTACAATGTTTTTATTTTTTTTATTTTTTTTATTATTCAACAAGGACAAATTAAATTGATTGAAAGTGACAGTGACTTTTACATTGTTACACAAAAAATCTATTTCAAATAAATGCTGTTCTTTTGAACTTTCTATTCATCAAAGAATCCTGGTTCTATTTTTTCATAAAAAATAAAGCAGCACAACTGTTTTCAACATGGACTGGATGTAAAGGCTCCTGAAAATTCTGCTTTGCCATCGTAGTAATAAATGAAATTTGAAAAATATATTTAAACAGAAAACAGTTATTTTGAATTTTAATAATATTTCACAATATTACTGTATATACAGTATTACTGTATTTTTTATCAAATAAATACAGCCTTGGGGAGCCATAAGAGACTTCTTTCAAAAACATTTAAAAAATCGGTAACACTTTACAATAAGGTTCCATTAGTTGAGGTTAGTTGACACATTAATGAATATATACATTATTAATGAGCAATACATTTTCTTACAGTTCTTATTCATCTTTGTTAACATTAATTAATAAAAATAGAACTGTTAGTTAATTTACTAATGTTAACAGATACAACTTTTGATCATGTATTAGTAAATGTTGAGATTAACATTAACTGAGATTAATAAATGCTTTAGAAATATTTTTCATTGTTAGTTTATGTTAATTAATGTAGTTAATGTAAGCAAATGAAACCTTATTGTAAAGTGTTACAAAAAAAAATCTTACTGAATCCAAATGCTTGAACTTTTATTTATTTATTTATTCATTTATTTTCTATCAGTCTTAATATATGAAAGTGGAGGGCTGCCACTTCAATACTACCTCTTCTGTACTGAAGATAATACAGTGTTTACAGTTATATTATGATAATTTATGAGAAATGATTTGTGGTCCACATGGAACCAATTTTGGGTCTGGATCTGAACCTTTAATTAGGACTAGGTTGTGTTGCAGTAAACAAAAGAAAACAAATGTGGAAACGTGGTGTATGGCCATTGATGCAAAACTTCCTCTGTAATTAGTTGCCTTTAAAAGGAAAGGGAAGTTTCTTCACTGGAATATTACAAACATAACCGTGATTTTTCTCATTCCTGAGGTTAGTCTGTCATGCAGGTTGGCTTCCAAGAGCAACATTTTATTGGTTTGTCTCAGATGTGTCTCCTAAAATTCCTTAGGAGGAATAAAAATAGACACAAATGAGACAATTGTTGACTTGCAGTAAGTGCTATAAAATGAATGTGGACGACTTATAAGAACATTATGAGAAATACTGGAGTTCATATCAAGATCTTTAGTATCTGGATGAATTTTAGCGCAGTTTGAGTCAATCTTCTTAAAAATTACATACAGTGGTGTTTTTTAAGGAGAAACATCTTCTGATAAGTCTCCATTTGCTCTTAAAATGTCAAAGTTGTCTAAGTGAAAAAGTCCAGATAGTGTATTAAATAGAACTCATTAGCAATTTTGAGTTTTTAAGCATGGTGCATCTGATCTCTGTGCATCGATTCTGCACCTGAAAACGTCTTTGTTTGTGCAAAAGAGGGTCGTAAAATTCACAGGCATGAATTTTCATGTTTTAACGATGGAAATAATGAGCGCAGGAACACTCTGTGTCGATCAACAATCCGCGCTGGAGTGTCAGTCTTACTTTTCCAGCAGCGTTCTGGGCCACATTATCCTCATAAAGCAGTTGATTGGCAGGTGACGGAGGCGGCTTCTTCTTTGCCTGTGGGCACAGAACCTGTGGGAGTCATTGATAAACACTCGGTTTGACTGCCGAGGTCAGCTTTCTGCAGCTAGATTGACTGCAAGCCTGATGAGGGATTGCATTTCCCCAGGTTAAGTAGGACGTGGCCAATATAGATGAGTTGGAGTAGACTAAACAAACAAACTGGAAAATGTGTGTGTGCACGATTCGCTCATGGGGAATAATGATATCATTTGCTTCTGTTGATGTCTCTGTTGTGTTTAAGGAGCCATTATTGAAAAATCCTATCGGTCTCAGCTTTTCTCTCTGGAGGAAATCGGTCCCGTTGGTGGGTTTTGAAAGGAAGCTGAGGGGGGCAAAGAAAATGTTTGCTATGCTTTTGCTCTGGTTCTACAGGTCTGATGTGTTGCATATGCAATTATACATTACAGACCTTAAAAGGCAACAAAAGAGAGCTAGAGAGGGTATTCATAATTCCTGTATTCGTGCACTTCAGACAGAATAACTTTAAAATAACCATGAGCTGATATACTGTATGTTATACACATGCTCACTCGCTAAAAAGACTCGCTAAATATTACTTTGAAGTCACTTCCATAGCAACAACCGTGAAATGTTGTTGTTTTTCAGTCGTAGCTATGAATCCTGATCTGAACCTCAGAGACACGCTGCAGCAGTTCTTATCCAAATAAAGGCATTGTAGCATGACTTGCACGGCACCTGGCATGAACAGGCACACCCAGTGTTCTGTTTTCCTTATTAAAAAAACGCAAATAACAGCTCATTTACGACATTCACTCGACGGTTGGGTTGTTTATGGCTGCACCCTCAAGCACTTGGTGTTCTGATTAAACAATGTCGGATGGATATCAACTTCCTCAATGTGTCAAGACATGGATGAACGTACTGACAGCAGGATTCCACAACAGTGCTTCATATGATGACAAGTGGCTCTAAATTAGCATTTCATGAAAGGAATAACGGTGCTTGCTTCTGTGTTATGATGACGTCTTTGCAATTATGTTGCCTTCCCTTCCCCATTCCCTTCAAAAGTGTGCCAGAGTGTAATGTATTGTAACTTCAACTTCTAAGCACTGATGTTTGGTTTGGTGTACTTGCATGAAGTATGTTTCTGGCCTAATGATACATTCATGTCGTGAGATAATTCTATTCTTTAAAGTTCGACAGAAAGCTCTCAGATTTCATCAAAATAATCTTAATTTGTGTTCCAAAGATGAACGAAAGTCTTACGAGTAATTCATGACAGAATTTTCATTTTTGGGTGAACTAACCCTTTAATGGCTTCAAACTGTTAATGAGTAGTTGAAAAATGTCTCCCAGTTCGTTTAAGTTTAATGTGAGACCAAATATTCACTATAGGGTTCAAATCTGGGCTCTGACCAGTCCAGGACAAAACATGAGCCTGACGAACTTGTTCTCAAGCCATTTCTTTGTAATTTGGACAGAAGCATTGTCTTGTTATAAAATAACATCTGATCATTAGATATCAACTTTTCATTCTGCAATATTCTCCTGTACTGCAAAGCATTAAATGACTTTTCACAGTGAAGTAGCTCACCAAAACCAGCAGCTAAAAAGGCTCCCCACACAATGACATGCTACACTGTGGTATAGAGATGTATTTATGATTATATTTCTCAGCAGATTTTCGAAGACACTGCTCTGGAGCATCACCGTGCAACTCGTGTTACATTGATATTCATCACTCCACACAACTCTGCTGAACCACTCCGAATCAAACTTCCCATATTCTGCCAAAAACTTAATTCTGTCTTTGATGTTATTCTGAGACCGCAATCAAGTAGTGCATTTGCTTAAATGTTGCTAATTTTCTGACCAATAATTTGTGGCTAGGACAAGCTTAGTGTTTAGCCATTTGGGGCTTGGGCCTTTTTTTTGCCCAAGAGTGTATTCCCACACTTATTGTTAGTGCATGAACATTTACTATCCTTATGGTTTTATGGGACCATCTGAAAGCTCTTAAGAAATGTAAGAAGGGTTTGGGGTTGTACACTAGGGAATGTCTTTGTCTGAATCATCCCACTCTCCGTATTGGCACTTTTTGCAGTGCATGGTATGGTATTCATTAGAAATCAATTCTGCGCTGAGGACAGACTCCACATGTTACGAAAATGATGGATGTCAAATGTGAAATTGATTAATTTTCATTCATGTAGTTATTGTTATATGATAATGGGGAAATTGGAGGAATTACACAACGGAGGACATTACCTTCACGAGCACTTCATGTAGAAATCTAATTTAGAAAAGACACAGGGGTTGGTCTCAACTGCAGGAATTAATTAAATACTCCCAAATGACATGATTACGGTCAGATGATTTTTTACAGAATGTTGAGTCTAAGTCTGTGTTTTGTGTACAGCCAATAATGGCATCATGCTGGATGGTTGTAATTTACTCAAACATTTTTCTTATGTTATTTCAAGACTATTTTATGTCTTGTCACATTACAAGTTAACAAAAAAAAAACCTAATGATTAATTGCTTATTTTCTCCCTAAAATCCCTATTTGGTCCTGGTGCCATTTAAAGTGTCTATGAAGTTAGTACATGAATATAGACAGGCATTTTTGATAAAAAAAAAAAATACAGCATGAAAGGAATAGATCATGTAAAATGAAACACTTTTGTCATGACATCATTTTATTATTTTCTTTCTTCCTTAAAAAAAAAAAAAAAAGAGCTGCTCTTTTCTGTCCAATAAAAATTCTATGAAATAAGTATAGAAGTCCAATTGATGTATGCACTATATTGCACAGTTTTCAGAAGTAATACGACCTATTACTTTTCAGAACTTTCATGCTTGGCATTTTGTGCAATTTTGTATTTAAAAGTATGACATCATTGATACCAAATGGAATTGGTTCTTGCATCTAGAAATGTGTCTACTCACACAAATATGACTTCAGAAGAATTATGGTTTGTTTTTATGAAAGTTTTACTATGCTTTTTCCGTCCTTTTCAGAGCTTGACAGTATAAATCACTATCCATTTTAGCTGCCCAACATTTCTCTTTGTGAAAGAGGTTTGGAACAACTTGAGGGTGTGTGTGACGACAGAATTATTTATTTTCAGGTGAATGTCAGGATGTCTGCACGAAGAAGTGTTGAATTCTCACTTATTCTGACTAATTAAGCTGACAAAACGCAGGCCTCAGTATTTTCTGCCTCACTGCTTGTAAAACAGCATTATTCACTGTTTAACGGTATTCTTCTATCCTTGGAAACACCCAGCCTGCAGCACCATGTTCTGTGAAACACATTGAGAAAGCAGCTAATTAGTACGAGACCATGAGGGTGAGCAACCACATTTTGTTCACAGCTTCAGGCTAGGCTAAATTGTTTGACTTTAATTATTTTTTTTATATATATAAAAATATTTGACAATTTATTTATTTTTTGCCCCATGGGCAATGTCTCAAAAGCCCCATTATTTGTTTTCTTCACCAGGGCTTCTTCACAATACTGCTCTCTCTCTCTCTCTCTCTCTCTCTCTCTCTCTCTCTCTCTCTCTTTACATTGGCATCATTGCTGACAGACCAGAGTCGCACTTGCCAAAATGAGATGTTTTTGAATGGTTCCCTGCATGTAAGCCAGACGTTTCGCAGCTTTGTTGAAGCGAGAGAAGGAGACGTGTTTATGGAGTTGCATATTGCCACTTTGAGTCTTGTTGTTCACCAGCTTTGTGGCAGTTTGTAGTGTAAATGAAGTTGAAGGGGAGGCAAGTTTTGTGTTTATGTTCCTCCCCACTGTGCCAGGCCTGCCAGAAGGTTCTGCTCGCCAACCATGCGGGACGTCTGACTGCCTAGTCTATTTTTGCCACCTTGTGTTCTGAAATTGATGGCTAGGTTAGTCAATGATTAGCTAGGTTAGTCTAGGTTAGACACTTTTTCACAATTTCAACAAATTATTCTACCAAAACTGCAAATTCAGTTGTCAGTTACTCATCCTCGTGTTGTTCAAACCCCCATAGGACATCCTTTTATTTTGGAAAACATAAAAAGAAATATTTTAATGGAGATAATTGGTTCACACTGCATTTACATCATCGATAACAAACCAACATCTCCTGGATAGATTCTCTTTTGGCTTTTCCTGCCATAATACATGTGTCTTACAAACACAGTTGCAGCAGCCAGAGAAAATATAATGTCTAAAAGTCAAGGGTCGAGAGCCCAACTAAAACAAACACTGATCACCATCATGGTGACGTCAAACGAATAATAATAATAAAACATCAACATCTAAACCTCTATTTATTCTCCAAAAAAAAACTACTGTAGACATCTGACATAAATAAACTCATTTTGGTTAGTAATAAGTGAAGTTGGTAATGCTGTTTGTGGAGTTGTTTAATCCTCCTCTGCTGAGATCTTGAGAGATTGAATGCCTTCTTTTTATTTCATCTAAGGCTGTGGTTGAAGTCAGTTGTTTGTTTGGAGAATGTTCTAATGACAAAAAATCTGTTATCTGGGTGTGCACTCAGACTGTGAGCTCATCATGTGACCACTGTGATATCACTGTGATAGTGTTGAGCAACAGGAAGTAGAATGTCTGCCCCCCCCCCCCCTCCTGTGACTGATATTTTAACCGCCTTCTCTCAACCTACTCAACATTTTGAATTCACAATGAGCTCATATATTACTCACACTGTGAGTATCACCGTATGCGAATGGTGTGATGTCACTGTGATCATCACATGATCTAGAACCAGAATGAACTGTTGTATATAATACATTAACATTGATGCAAGTGTATACCCAAGCCACCCTATGAAAATTTAATACGTCTAACCATAGCCCAAGAATAGACTATTCATCAACGCATAGAAAATGTCAAAGACATAAAACCAAACACCTTGTAATCACTGTTGCAAGTTATTTTGGCAAACCAAATTCAAGTTTATTTTGGCTAGAAGTTGCTTTCTCATAGCCGAACTGCATTGGGTCTATAGTTAACCTAGATGGAATGAAATGAAATGATGGCTATTGCTTGCTGGGTAGCCAAAGTCTATTAAACAGGCCACCAAAAATACTAACCCACGCCGCAGATCTGTTTCTCAATAGTAATTCAGGCTATCGAATGGTTATTGAACATCAACTGTGCTGACAAAAGGAGCTGCTGATGTTGTCAGTCAGGGCAATCTCTGTCTCCTCGTGAAATTCAATGCTTCACGTGATCTCTGCGTGCAGGACTAAACCAATTCGCTAAACTACTCAGAATCTCCAAAAGACGTATCATGTGTCTCAGCAGACAGCTGGGACAGTGAGAGACAGGAAAGACGGCAGAAAGTGTCACTCGATCCCACAGAGGTTTCACCTGCGTTCAAGGTAGATCGGTAAGGTAAAGCTCCATTGTCCGCCTGTTGACAAGCAGAACCTGGAAAATGAGGATTCTGACATGAGAAAGCTCTTGATTGATTGAGACGACATTGAGAAGCAGGGAGCAACAAAGGTGCATGAAAACGAGAGGAAATCCTCCCTTACGAATGCATAATTGATATTTTTCTCCCTAAATCAAATGTAAAAGACGCCATACTCATGCTATGGTTAAATTATGAAGTTGTGCAAGTACAGGTTGAATGAAATGTTTGCTAAGCGTTCTTAAATAGATAATGCTAGAATCCAGAACAGGCTTTTCAAAGCATCCTGAATCGCACAATTTTTAACACAACAGCTGATAGTGTATGAAGACACTAATGTTTAGCCTATATAAAGTTTATATACTAAAGAAGCTTACGATGCCCCTACAAGAACTTTGAAATTTTAATATTTAATTAAAAAAAATACACTCCCACTCTGTTCAGCTTCATGCACCCTTTGTCCCTTCTTAAATGCCATTTTTGTCTACAGCTCCTTGTATTAAACACAATGTGTTGCAATGCAGTTGCAAAGTTGTATACATTTGGGATTTATTTTTGTTTTAAAATAAAATTTAGTTTCAAGATTTTGAAAATGTTTTTTAAATGAGCCAACGTTAATAAAATAAACACAAAATTAAGGTGCAATTTCTAAGTCACTCATAAGTAAATTAGTGGCAGTGATCATGTGACTTTGTATTGAAGCACAAGATGCTCACTGAAACATCTCAAGTCATGCTGGAGAAAATGGTCATCAGCTCTAGTGCTGCTGTCATTGAAGTTAATAGTTTAACTGTATACTCACATTGTCTGATAATATAATTTGAAATGGAAGCATTTTCACTAGTTTCAATAGTGTCAGATTTTTTTGGACCACCATACATTTTTCAGTTGTGTCACAGTATTGTTGTCTATTCATCTATGTGACCCTGGACCACAAAAAAGAATTATACATCGTCTGAAAGCTGAATAAATAAGCTTTCCATTGATGAATGGTTTGTTAGGATAGGACTAATATTTGGCTGAGATACAACTATTTGAAAATCTGGAATCTGAGGGTGCAAAAAAATCTAAACATTGAGAAAATCGCCTTTAAAGTTGTCCATTTATGTTTGCGATTGTGCTGCATTCACTCACAAATATAAATGTTTTATATATTTACGGTTGGAAATTTACTAAATATATTCATGGAACATGATCTTTACTTAATATCCTAATGATTTTTGGCATAAAAGAAGAATCGATAATTATGACCCATTGAATGTATTGTTGGCTATTGCCACAAATATACCCGTGTGACTTATGACTGGTTTTGTGATGTCGAATTGCCGTAAAGCAAATTGTGTTTCGCGCTCGTTCTAGTTCTAGTTCTCGCTTCTCACGAGACTTTCAATTTCTATCTTGCCGGGACGGTAGTCCCCAAGTTGCAAGGTTGGTTTTCCGCCTGGGAACGCTGGGGGGAGCGGGGAAAGTCACCAATATCACCAGAACAGGTTGTTTAACCATCCAAATGATTTCTAGACAGTTTTATTAAGTTAAAAAAGTTACCAAGTTCTCCTTTAATAATAAAACGCAGCTAATTATATAATTGTGAATTGTTATGATGGCAAAACAAATACTCGTTTAAAAGGGTTGAGAAAATGCTTCCCATGTGTTTTGTTGCTGATGTCAAAGTCAAAGCAAATAAACAATATTTTGATGTCATTTGGTAAAATGTATTTTGTGCTGTGCTGTGAATTACTGGCTTTCAATTACATTTTTCAAGTAATGCAAAAAAGTAAAAAAGTAACTAATTGCGTTATTTACTTTTTTCTATATTAAACATTTAATTATTGCAGGTTTGTGTAAGTTTCTGAGTTTGCATTCCATTGTTTTTATTCATTTTGATGAATACTGAATCTGTTTTTGTGCAAGTGAGATGAGTAAATGCATGCTCACATTTAACCTATAATACACTACAATAAGCATCATGTTTACACGGCGCACACAATGCCTCCTGATTTCTCTCAACATGGGGACAGGAGAGCTGTCAGTCAATAAATGGGAAAACAAAGCAACTCAGATATTTTGTTGTAAAAATAAAAGTTATGAGTTACTTTACTAGTTACTTGATAAAAAAAGTAACTAACTTGCATTACTTGTGATGTGTTACCCCCAACACTGTTCATGATATTATATTCACACATTTAATGTTTGATTTTAAGGACAGGTTTGTCCGATAATCATTTTTTGTGCTGTGTTTGGTTGCCACTTGATGTCTTGGGTCTTGAAGCTAATAATTTGAGAAGCACCACTCAAGACAATACTCGTTCTTGAGTATCCACAGAGCAGTAGTCATTATTTACAAACCATCAAATGTGTGATTGTGTCATCTCGCAGCGGCATTACCCACCGGCCTCCGCACGGCTACCCTGGAGAGAACTCACCACACTTGTTACATTCCATCTCTCGGCTTTTCCCGGTCTTTCCCACCTCCCTCCCTAGTCATTGCCTCTGTAGTCTCGTTAATCCATTATGAACTCATTATCCATGCTGCCGGGCCTAGTGTTCTTTAATCTTTCTCTTTCATCCAATTGCAGTGCCTGACAGCGTCGCATCGTGAGTGGAGTCGTCTCATGCTTTCATCGGTAAACACGATGTTTGAGCACTATAGCAGAGAAGGGAACCCTGACCCTTAAACAAAGACTATACTAGTGTTGTGAAATACAGATGACTCAATTCTCATAGTTAATTTTATAGTGCAGGGGAACTGCAGGGGGTTCATGAGTTGATGAAAAACTAATAATTAAGTCAAATGTAAAATGACAATAAATAAATGTGGCTGCTCAATCAATCGAAATAGAACCGAAATTGCTATATAGCATGGTGCGATTATCAAATCAAAGGCAGCTATTAATTTAATTAGGTATATCATCTGTGTTTCAGACTGAAGAGCAACACTGTGTAATTATCAAATATTATTTTTTTTATTTTACAGGACATACAAATCAATTTTCAACAAGAATATGTGTATAATTTATTATTGTAATACTGTATTAGTATTATTATTACTCTAGTCTAGATGGGGCAGGCTGATAGGTCCTCAACTCAATCTGCTTGCAATCACATAATTCTCTATAGGGCACTGCTGATTGGTTCCTGCTATATCAGTAGCCAATGAGCTCACTGCTCAACCTTCAAATACTGCTCACCATTTGCTGTAGCAGTTGCAGTGTGCTTTCAGAAACCCTCCACCTTCCCCAGCTCCACCTGTATAGATCTGAATGAGTCTAGAATCAAATTAGTGTTACCAATAATACAAAAAAATACAAATAAAATACTTAGACCTACTGTCATGTGACCATTAAACAACACCAGAGAACAATGAACATGCAAATTTGTTGTGATATTAATAAAATATTAACTTCAGGTGAATATTTTACATCTAAAAGGTTTGGCTGGCAACAAAAAAAGTCAAGACTTGCATTACTATTACCACTGTTGATAAAATGTTCATAACTCCCCAACCCTAAATATGAAACTTTTTTTCTTTTACAAGCAATCAGACTTCATTTAGTGGAGGACTAATGGTAAAAAAAAAATAATAAAAAAAAAAATTCTCTAGAGTTACATTGACTCGGGCCATTCATAAGACTCTAGCAAGGAACCAATTAGAGCTTAGCAAACACATATAGCAACACCCTTGCATCATGGCAGTGGTTTTACATGGGTAAACACCACTCACACACCACAAAACACCACTCAAACACCACAAAATATAACATTTGCCTTTATTCATGAAACACATGCTAAATGAATTTAAATGCAAATTAAATTGGTTATAAATCCATTCTCCCATAATTTGAACGCAACAATTATGAAAGATTTTACGAACGATTTACGCAGATTTAGCTCTTGTTTCATGAATAAGGCCCATTGATTTTATAATCCAATCAAAGTCAAAGACAAGAGATGAAAAATGCAACATTTTCATAATGTGCTGTTTTAAAGATATTTCTGACCTCAATCTAATGCAGAGAACTGCCATAATCCAGTAGACGGGTAAAGCTTTTTGGAGTTCAGACAGGTCGGGATGTGTTTTTCTTGCTGTTTTAACAGTGCTGACCCCTTTCCTGTCTCTGCTCTCTATCAATGATGCAGAAGGCTGGCAATCTCCAGAGATGCTCACCATGTTCATATGTCCACACTCACCTTGCTCATCTTTCCTGCAAAGCTCACAGAGATGTATATTTAGCAGCTGAGTGCAATACTACAATATGATGGTGCTGTTTGCACTGAGAGGAAGTGATTTTTATGAAGTTTATTGGCAGGGGAAACCCAGACGCAATTTGGAGGTTGCTTTTTCATAGCGAATAGTGTTTTGTCTATATTGTTATATTTATCAACATTATTTTAGATATTTCTCCTTAGATTCCATTTCATATGTAATTATTTATTTATTATGTAATATATTTTTTATTATGTCCGGAAAAAAAATTATGCATTCAGATTCAGAGGCACTTTGAGCTGCATTTAATATATGAAAGGTTCTATATATATATATATATATATATATATATATATAATAAAAAAAAAAATATATATATATATATATATATTATTATTGGTTATATTTTATCAGAATTACAGTCTATCCATCTAACTCTCTAACTCTATCTATCTATCTATCTATCTGTCTGTCTGTCTGTCTGTCTGTCTGTCTGTCTGTCTGTAAATGAATGACTAAAAATCATAAACTAGCAACTCATTCACTGGCCAGATTTCCTATTGGATGACTCAAAGGACACATGCAAGATATACAATGTATAAAGAGCGTTTCGTAAAACATAAGCGTACGCTTGCAGTTAGTGCTCTCAAGCATCTTAACATCTCAGACCTGAAGAATTCTGACCTTTGCATTGGTACCTGCTTTTCATGAGTGTTTATGATGCCTGCTCTCTGTAGACTCTGGCACAGAGAGAGAAAAAGAGGGGTCAGATTGCAGGGGCAGCTCTAGACGTCCCCTGGAACAGACGGGGGTAAAGAGCCTCCATATAGGAGGAATAAAAACAGCGATTGATGGGCGCTGCAGGCTAGCTTTGAAGGTCTTTTCCATTATCTGTCTACACCGAATGCAAAGGTCATGTGTGACGTGAAACAGTCGCAGCAAATCAGAAAATACTTCATGTTTAATATACAATTAATGTACAATTAGACTAATTAGGTTTAGGATACCCAGAAAATGACCCATTACTCATCACTTGTATGGTCTGACTGGTTAAGTGATTGAAAAATGCCTTAGTATACTCTTAAAAATAAAGCTTCCAAAAGGTTTTTATTTATTTATTTAATTTAATTATATAATGGATGCAAAGTTCTTCATGGAATACTGTGGATGCCAATAAAGAGTTCAGCATGCTTAATTCTAAGTTCTAAATAAAACTAAATGACACAAGTGTAAATTATTTTACTGCAGAAGACTTTACTAATATTTGAAATGTTAAAGTGGTCAAATAAATGATTAAAAAAAAGTGTGATATGATGTGTGTATATATATGCTATATTTAATTGGCTGTTGAGACGTGACACAAGTTGTATTAAGGTTGATGAATTTGGACTTTCACTGTGAATGAATGACATGGATTAATCAGGAATTTGGGCACAGGTCTTTATCATTTAAGAAACTGTATATAGTTGGTCCAATGTTCTTCTCACATAATCAGTGACCTTAAAGTCTTCCTGTCAAAATTCCCACTGATGCAATCTTGTGAAATATTTTAAATTCCTTCCAACATCTTTCTGTTTGTCGGACGAAGAGGACAGAGTATGGAAATTTTTAACATATTCACCCCAGGCTTTGATAAGGTGAGTCGAGGGGTGGACAAGGTTGTCTTTTGTTCACTGATATGGAAAATAAAATACATTTACAAAATTACATCCTATGCATTCAATAAACTGTGCTTTAACCGCACAATTTCTTAAAGGAACAGTTCAAATCAAACTATAATGTCTTTCCAAACCTGTACGACTTTCCCTTTACAGTAACAAGTGTGCATGTAATGAGAGTGAGCCTGTCAAGCTCTTATTGACAAAAAACACCATCAAACTAATGTCTGTTCCTCACACAACACTATCAAATGATTGAGTAAATATTAATATTAAATATTATAATATTTCAATACTATTATAATAGCCTACTGTATTTTTTGTTTAGATAATTGTTTACATTAACATACCCTTTAAAACACAAGTTTAGAGCACCTGGTATGATACTTTTATAGTGCTTTTAAAAAGCTAAAGTTTTATTCTTATATTGAGTGGGAGAAGCAGTGACTGATATTTCAGCATAAGGAACAGCAGAAGCATTATTGTATCCTTCACAGTCCTGCAATGAAGAGCAAAGAGTCTAAAACCGAAGCATGTGGAAGCACAGGACGAGACAGAGAAAGAATGGGGAAAAATATCCACATTCTGACATACTTCAAAACCCTAATTCTTGCCCTCAATATCATGCAATAAACAGTGCACTTCAAAAAAAAAAAAAAAACAAACAAAAAAAAACCTTTTGCTCTATTGATTTCTCCCCATTTGTCCTTCCAATTGGGTCTGGACACAGAGCTCAATATACTGCCTATTGCAGATCAGATGTTTTGTGCCCTACTTAGTTTAGTAAATTAACAAAAAAGGAGGATAAACAAATACAAGTGTAAAGTACAATCTGTCTTGATTAAAGGCAACAACATTTTAATTTAACTTTTTGCTTCTGGGATGATGTAGATAAAGTTTGTGCAGTTGCTCTGAGCTCTTCTGTAAAAACTAAACAGTGTTCCCTATTACAGAAAACCTGGAAATATCAGGGAATTTATGAAAATGGGATTTTAAAAGTCACACAATCTTAAAAAGTTGAGAAAAAGTCATGATTTAAACATTTATTTGGCTAGATATCGTTCTTTGTGAGTGTCCAAAAGAGTCATCCAAAATCACATACTTTCCATACTAGGTGAAAAATTGACCAAAAGTGGTAAAAAGGGAGACACTTTTAAAATGTACTTGTGCCTTTTGTCAGGACAGAGAAGTATAATTTCTTTAAAATACATAGCCTATGTATTTTTCTGTTTCAGGTTTAATATATTTCATATAAGTAAGTTAGCTGGGGTAGTGAGTGAAAATTGAATGTCATAATTTGCATAAAATAAAGACTAAATAAGACTAAATGTAGGTTAAGAACATTATTGTGATTATTATCAAACTGGAAAAGATGTATTTTAAAAAGTAATGTCAAGTAAAATCATGGGACACGTTTCGTCCATGTCTCAAGACAGAATCAGAAAATCACAAAGTGTGGGAACTACCAGTACAAAACTAACATAAATATTTTAGTAGACTGCAACCCTGTAATAGCTGCAGCCAAGCCAACTTATCATCATCACTCTGTCGTTTACAGATATAATTAATTAAACACAACAAATTTGCATTTTTATCTTACAAATGTAATCATCCGTTGTGTTTACAGCCAATAGGTTTCCCTGTAGTGTGCTCCGCCAATCAGATTCGTCGCTTGGGTTCAGCCTCCCGCCCTGACGGACGCATTGTGGGCGGTCCCTGCACTCCTTCAGCCAATCACAGTGTGTTTCTTTAACCACGTTGCGCGCTACCGACGAGCGACCCCGCGAGAGTATTCTAGGCCGCTCGTGTGATCAAACAGATCTACTCCGTTCCCCGGAACATCATCGAGATTAGAGGTGTGGGCTCTCAACTTTATTCCAATGGCGGACTGGGGTCCTATGAATCTGTATTGAGGTGCCGATCGCCGCATTCACACCCGTGAGTATTAACGCTTCTCCACTCTTGTGTTATTTTTAGACGCTGGATATTTTGCGCGTGTTCCCGCTGTGTTTATGTAACGCAAATGGATAATTTTTTTTCAGATCCTCACGCAAGTTAGGTGGAAATCTGGTTATTTGAGAGGGATTGAAGACGTAGAACTGGTGTATAGTAGATGTTAACCCGCCCCCGCTGCTGGAAGGTGCATATTATGGTGTTTAGTGGTGAACGGGAACGCGCGTGTAGTGTGAAACTGTAATAACGCACGCGATGCATCGCTGCAGCTCTGATGGGAAGCGGGGCACGCGAGCCTGTCATAATGCAGTTCCACAGTCCACAATGGAAACGCGCACGGAGGATAGATAGATGGAAACAACGCGCTTGTGGTAATGAGATGGCTTGTTCTGGATGAAAACACGAGTCCGACGCGATGCTATTAGTCAAGTGCGTTTACAATTCAACTTCCAAATGATATTTCTGTCGAAAGATGTGTTTGTGTGAAGCAGCGCCGTGGCAGAAATCACCCATTCACATGTGTAAATTTATCCGGCCAGCTCAATTTAGTCGCTACTTCCGCAAATAATTTGCAGTAATAAGTCTGTCATCGTCTATCTACCTACCGTCATTGTTTGGCTTTTTTTTCCACCAGTGAAACACACAATGAGTTATCAAAACGCCAAAGGTCCTGTGTGTCATTCGGTGAAGGCATATGGTGGCAGCTGTCAAAAAAATGTTTACCCTGAAAAGTGCTCTGTAAATAAATTATTATTATTATTAATATCACTTTTATCAATAACCAAGATTAAATATAAACAATAAATACATCCAAGTCACTTGAAAGTCCCATCAGGTTGGTTTATTCTTTCTAAATACTAACTACTCTAAAGTAACAAACATATTTTATGTAATGCTGTTATATTAAACCTTGCCAGCCACTGACAGTGTTTTTGATCATTTTCCCAAAAGTTTCATGGCCCCCAGAGTATTTTTTTTGTTTTGTTTGAATATCTGAACAACAATATATCAAAAGAAAGAACAGACCCTCTGCTTTAAAAAAATATATATATATATATATATATTTTATTCATGCATTCCTTTTTTATTAACACTTGAATTTGGGTAAGTTCCATAAAAAAGGCAACATTTTGAGCAAAAAGCTGAGAAAATCACGTTTTTAGATGGAGTCCATCAACACCCCCAAATCTTCACAGTCCTATAGCTCGTCCTGGGTCGACATTTCATTTGGTAACATTAGGCAGTTTTGATTTATGTTTAATATTAATGATTGTGTTACAACTGCTTGCATATATCACTTGTTTCTGCTTTTCCTTCGCCTGTGTTTTGATCGGGAGATTCAGTATTCTTTCAGAGGATGCGTAATAGCGCCCCCTACCGTACAACAGTGTAAACACGGAAAGCCATTCCCGTCAGTGGAGTTAGTTAAATGAGTCAAAGAGTTAGGCCTAATAGTCACATTTTTTCAGACCATTAGTCATCAAATTCTCAGTAAACACCACAAGTGTAAATTTATGGAGACGGCAGGTGCAGTTTTATCATATGAAAACTAGCTCACACACAGATCTTTTTGTGTTTCAAGTCATTTCAAGTACATTTGGATGTGACCACAGGTTATGATATCTGGGTGATTTGTTTACTTAGTTATTAGCCTCACCATTTTTCCAGTTTGACCAGTGCACCTGGTGTGCATTATCCTGTTTTACTGTGTTTGCCTCTTTTATGCACCTGCCTCTCCTCAACGACAGTGTACTGTTGTTGTTTTTCCTACTTTGTTCGGTCATGTCTTTTCATCATGAGACAGCAATCATATTTTAATGCTCATATCTCATATCAGTAGTGCTTCTAGAGCTCAGAAATGTCCGTCTCCTTTTTACTGTGATATTCTAGTGGGGTCACTCACTGTGGCATGTTTTGTCCTTTGTCAAATCACTGGAGCATTTTATGTTTCTCATCAAGGCTTATGAAATGGAAAAAATTTAGTTGAATGATAACTGCTTTGTACTGTATTTCAAAGCAGTTCTGTTATCCTGCTGAAGTTTTAATACCTAGCGTGGTGTGGTGTCATATGAAAGGGAAGAGCATCCATCAAAGCAGTTTAACCATCCAACCTCAGAGTAGCCCGTGAGATAACCTGATGATGGGCTGTCGTCCTCTGCGGAGCAGAAGTGCATGATTCACTTAGAGACAGCCAATCTCATGCCGCTTACTTCTCCTTAGTCATAGATACCCTGAAGACTCAAAGCTCATATTTGTCTCCTAATAATGACTTGGCTGCGCTAATCAGAGATGTGGAAAAACATTATCAGCAGATTATGTGGAAATGCAATTTGAGAGCGTTGATATTTGAGTAGCTGTTCTTATTTGGATGTTAAGTTGAATTCGCCACATGCTGTCAGTATTATTTATACATAAGCTTTCTCTGACAGTCTGCTCGCCACTCAAACACACCGAGGTGCTGCTTCTGTTTGGCCCGTCGGCCACCCTGGCTGTTGAAGAAGTGTGTAATCCGTCACATGGTATCACTGCATCCTTGTTAACAGCTTGTTTTAGGGTCATGCCATTGTCTACATGAGCAGTGCATCAGTTAATACGTTTTCGACCAGTTCGTTTACTGTGACGTGGAGAGATTCCTGTGCCGCGATCTGTATTGGTTGGACAGACGAGTTTAGCCACAGGGCACACAAAAAGTGCCATTGAGTATTGGGTGTCTCATTTGATGTCAAGTTCAGAGTTGAAGGTTAGGCTTAGCTGCGTATTTGTTCTTCTCTGTGGCACTTTGTTGCCCCAGACGTGTCAGATTGAATTTCATCTCGAGTCAATTGGCTTCAATTTGTCCATTGGGCTACTAACGAAATACGCAGGAAGTGACACGGGTGGTGTAGTTTGATTATTTGAACCGCTGATAAAATGATCTGGAGTGAAACTATTTATATCATGTGCAAGTAGAGCTGGCCTGTGTGTTTTTAAAAAAAAAAATTAATCTACTTAATCGTGTTGTCAAAAAATTGATCGATACTGAAATATTTGAAACGATTCCAATACTCCTTTTCTGCAGTATCGATACACCGATACCATCTTGCGCTCTTTTCACTCCGACGGCAAATTGACACACACCCGCCTCCATTCACTCACTCGTCTTATTCACTCTGATTGATTAGTGCTTGCACTAGCATTTTAGTCAATCCTGCAGGTTTCACGTTCACACAAAAGGCGATAACGATATGTCTCGCGATAGACACATAATCAATATCAATAAAAAATGCGTTCGATAATTTTATTTTTTTTCTTCGTCGGAAGAAACCAGAGGTTGCGAAGCATGTTTGGTTGCATGAACAAAGGCACTCACTCTCTGGTAACCTAGCAACGTTACAATGTTTACATTTTAATTATTTGAGTGTTTTCCATTGTTATGTTGACATTTCTGCCTTTATAACTGAGGGGATTATAATCAGAGAAATAATGGTTTTAAATGGTTCATAAAAAAATCAATAATTATCGATATCGACTGATATGAAACACTTATATACAGTTTTCAGTCAAATCGCCCAGCCCCTAGGCACACACACCTCAGAAAACATAAAGCCGTATCATTAACGGCTCGTTTAATTTGACTGAAGTTTATAGAGCCGCTCTCATACTCTTATGTTGCTAGACATGGAACAAACAATTGTGAAATTAGTCTTTAGGGAAGTTGAATAAAAGCACATTAAATCACTGCGATATTCAAGATATTCATTCATGTTGCTTATTCATCACAGATAAAATATTCATGTTTCTTATATCGCCCAGGCCTGTGTGCAAGTAGCCTCTTTTCTGGACTGTTCCTGTTGTACAGAACCGGCACGTCTTAGACAGTTAGTCGGGTGGAAACTAACAGCGCTGGTTTCTAGTTAGTCAGAGGGAAGACTGAATAATGGGCGTCAGCAGCAGTAAATACAGTAAGTTATTGTATGGTGCGATGCACATAAATAATGAACACAAAGGAGCTATGTGTGTCACGAAATGAAAGCTGCAGCTTTATTCATGTCCTCATTCTACCCTCGTCTAGAGCTGTGCTCATGATATCTGCATCCTTAATACTTCATAAGGATGTTTCTAGTGTTAAAAATGGAGTGAATACTCTGCTGAAATCTGAAGAAAGGGCTACACTGAGTTGTTCCTAATATATTGATAACCTATCCCCCAATGAGTTGCTAAATTGGATCTGGGCTTGTTTTCATCTCCCCCAGTTTCATACCAAAATGTCAAAAAATGATTGATTTTTGTGAATTGATTTAGGTTTTGACAATTTTTACAACAACCACCTTGGCAGTTAGAATTAACTTTTTTCCTTCCCACAATCCTTTGTTTAATTTTTTTTAGTGGTGACGCTTCAAATTGGGGGGCATTCTCCCCTTAGGCATATTTTTAGACAATAAAAAAAACACAAAAACAAGTAATAAAAACTCGGTGAGTGTTTTAGCGCAATTTTCTCACCTCATGGGATCACAACACTAAGAGATAGTAAATCTTTTCCTGGATTTTTTTTGTGCGTTCCCGAGATTAGACCTTCCTTAACATAATGCCGAAAACCCGAAGTCTCTAGGTGGTCTGGTTGAGGAGTAGATAGAAGTGCAAGATTGGTGCGCACAGACGCACAGAACAGAAATCATGAGTTAACAAGCGCAATTTCGGGGGGAAATTGCGCTAAAAAAACCTTTGTCTCTCCTAAATGTTTGCTCAATTATTGTATTTGTGTTTTTACAATATGGTAATTTTGTTGCTTAAGAGCTTGATTTCAATCTTTGAAATAAATTAAAAAAGTAGCACAAATAAATACTGTAGAATAAAGATACAGATTAAATAAAGAAGTTTTTTGGGGCAGGTCTAACACTAGTATTCAGGTACAGAAATGGAATAAAGTAAATCAAATGTAAAATAACACTGGATAGTCTTTTAGTCCTGTATAACTGAAATACATAGGCTATTAATCCTGATTCCTTACAATTAAAGCTATCTTTTGCTGTTTTATCAACATTGGCAGACACATGCTGCTGTCACTTTAAGAGCTAGTGCATGGATCCATTATACTGTTACACACGTTTATTTAAGACATAACCATCTGTTTACGAGGCTACTCGCGAAGACTGCAACTTTGACACAACTTTGTGTGCTTTTGACCAGTAAAGCGCTATAATCCGTGAAAAATAACTCCGCTTTGGTCCTCCCAAGCTGTTTGTGAGGTGGCTTTGTGTATGCGCGCAGAGAACCATCTCTCAGAGAGCGCGTGAGTACTAATAGTTTAAAATTGCTTGAATGTTTAAATTGTTTGAATGTTTAAATTAAGACTTAAAAAGACATGCAAATGATAAACTTTAGTGACGATGCAACACTGGCCCGATTTTGCAAGCGACAATTCCTTTAACTGTCCCGACTCCCGAAACTCGAGAGTCTGATATCTCACGTTTTGAGAGAGAGAAGACGCAGCACCGCTGAATCACTCACGAGTCATTTGATTTTATAAAATGTGTGGATTAATTTACTCATACAACCTAGATGCTAAAGTGAATCAATGTTTGCGGGAATTTATAAGCGCGAGACCTGCGGAAATTATATAAATAACGCGCAATACCCGTAATCAATCCCGTGCCGAAATTCGAGCCCTGCTGGAGCGCTTGAGCAAAAAATGTTAACTCGTCTTTCATCGTTCCCCGCCAAAGGAGTATACTTTGAAAGGCTTGCACACTCAATTGTGTGCAAGAATGAGCGTAACGCGGAATATAAAGTATACCCGGGCCTATATAAAATGACCAAACAGGTCTTTGCTGCAGAATTCTGTTTGATGGTCTCTGGCTTTGCTGTAAAATTCAGTCTCACTTTTGAGGTTTCTTGCTTTTTCTCTCCTTTTTATGCTTTGCTCTGTGTTTATATTTGGAAAGTGTGACTCAAAGTTGTGTTAAAGCTGGTGAGTAAAGTTTTAAGAGTAGATTTATTGGACTGGAAGTATTGGCCCTTGGGTCACAGGGGTGGGGGAGGGTGGATGGATGCTTCTTTAGGCTGACTAATTGGGCAGCAGCATGGCCAGTGGAAATGGAGGAGCGGGATGAAGGGTTTTTGTCATGGGCCTGGTGATGAAACCGAGGCTAACATGGCTGAGACATCCTGAAAGCTTCCCAGAGGGCACATCACTGCCGCCCCATCTCCTCGTCACAAAATCTGGGCGGCGCAGAACCTGCAGGTTTGCAGCAATTACTCATGCTGAATAAGTTTGTATGTTGAAACTGCGGTTGCATAACTCCTTTTAGGAGGCCTTAAGAAAGTACACCAATCGCATCAGCTGTGCGTAGAAGGGCTGGGGCACGGACAGCCCGTTTCATAACTTCTTATACAAAAGGAATCGACCATTAGCGAAGAGGGGGGGGGATGGCTTCCTGCATATGACAATGTCGGGATCTGTGAATCGCGAACGATGACTCCATTGCTCAAAGGTCGTGCACAGATGTTTGACCACAACGCGCACCTTAAGGAGACATCTTTTAGCATTTAACATGGTTGTGCGTCATCCATATTTATAGTGCACACTAGTCACAGAATGCTTAAACACTTGCTCCGGTTTGTTCCAAACTCTTTCACCAACGCTGCGGCTTACATAGTGAATATAAAAACTGTTCGACTCCTACATGTATTAATGAGCTGGATGCTGTCTGCACTTTTTATATAGATTGATTGACTGATATTGTTTTTAATATAATTTATTTATTATTATTAATTATAATTAATAGTATAGTAATAATAATTCCATTGTATTTATTCAGAGTATTTTTTATAATCAAAATGCTTTGTTTTGAACTTTATTTAACTGTTAAGCTTAAAATGCTAAATTCGTTATTTAATTGCTAATACTTCTACTACTAATAATATACTTGTATACTATTTATTAACTTTATTATTATGCCATTATATTTATACACAAGTTTTTGAAATAAGTTTATTTTCATCTGTCTAACATTCAAGCTTAAAATTATAATTGTATTTATTATTATTATTATTATTATTATGCTATTATATGTATCCGGAGTCGTTTTGCGATTCTTCTTGAGTCATCTTAAACTGTTACGCTAAAAAGGCTGTGAATGACTGTAATAGGATGTTTTTTGGCCAATACCGATAATAATTTGTAATGAACATGGATCAGATCCGTTTAACATTCAGCAGGCCAACAGAAATACAACAGAAAAAAGACACATAGGAACTAAACAGTGCTTTTTATTAGGGGTAGGCGATATACTAGCAAACAACGACGTTGTGACGTTGCTGTGCTAATCAGTCACGAAAGCTTATCGTTTGCATGCGTTTTTAATAGGGCTGCACGATATATAATTTTAGCATCGATATTGCGATGTGACTATCCCTGATGGCAAGATGTGCGATGTCAAGTATATGGATCGATCGTAGTTGATTCATACACATGAACAGAATGGTTCTGTATTATAGTACAGGCAGGCGTTTCAGCTTTCACTTTTTTTCCGAGTTCTCTCTTTTCACACATATAGCTTGCGACTTTCTCATTGCGAGACAAGTGATAGAGTTTGCTTGAATTTAAAGGTGCTGAATCCTCTGAGTTGAACATCTCCCTGAAGTGTCTTTATACAGCTTTGCACTTTTTCGGGAATGTTTTAGGAATGCAGTTAAATGCAGAATGACACGACCAGCGAGAAGAGGTCTTGCCCTTCGATTAAATGAGAGTTAGTTAGCAGTAAGCAGCACCAATGACAAATGTACTTAGACATCTGATGCTACGGCTAGAACGGTCTGCTTGTATGGAGGCACTAAGAAGTGATTAAAGATACCGGTTTAGGCTTTGATATGTTTTCTCTGATCCTACACAAAGTGGTTTGTATGATTTGTGTGCATTCAAGGCAGATTGTAAGATCATGGCCATAGTCACAATGGGTCATAGCGCGATGCTAAGATGCACCTGCCAGGCCTAATAGCGGTTCAGCTTGGTTATCTTCACTTTGACTGCAGGTTTGATCTTTAGGATTTCCGAAACGTGGTTATTGCGTGATCGCTGTATGAGGGCTTCCTAAACTAGCACTGAAAGCTTCTGTCAGCACTGTGCATTTCACAATAATTCAACCCTTTTGTTTTCCATGCAGTGAAATGACACAGAGGACATGCACATATCTGCAAGTCATATGTGTTCTGTTGCTTTCTCAATGAGTCATGATCGAGGAAGACTATTTGTATTTTAGATGGAATGAAAGATCCATGAATAATACACATGGTTGTGCCTCTGGGGGGAAGAAATAACTCTTGTTTGTTTTCTTCAATGGCATAGACTGGGTGCGTTGGTATCCTGTGGAAATGGAGTGTCTTGGTTGGAAGAGTGTTTTCTGTGGGCAAAAAAAAGACCCTGTAATGTGGGGTTGATTTATTGGCTAAAGAAAATGGTTTAAGTTTCTTGTTATTTAGACTAGTGTCAAAAATAGAGTAGTTGAATTCCTGAAGAAAAAAAAGAGTGTATTTTGCACTTTCATTTGGCTGAATGGAAACGGCAGATATATTACCCTGAGGTACTTGGAAGTTCATTGCAGTTTTTCATCGTGAGAGAAACTATTTTGTTAGTTGATTAATCTTAAAGTCATTTCTTTGGTTAATCAGGAAATGCTCTCCCTCAAAATTGAAGTTTATAATGACTGCTGTACATTGCATTATGAGGTGCCTACTCTTCTGAGGATCCCATTACATTTACAGGTCATATGAAAATATACTTGTTACGTGGAGGATTTCGTTTAGCCACATCTAATTTAAAATCTAAATGATATCCAGCAAAACCATTTTTTTTTTTGGATCAAAAGGTTAAAAACATCTCTTCCTGCGCCACTTTTCCTAGATTGTGTAGATCATATCAGAACATAGATCAAAAGATATCATATTTTACTCAAGTTCTAAATGCAAGTAAAAAAAAAAAGAAAAAAAGACTATCATGAGCTGATACTTTTCAACCAATCAGTTCGAAGGATTCACAAAGTAATGATTCGCTGGTTTAAATGAGATTAATTGTCTTCTGAATGAACTCTATGAATCATAATATAATATATATAATACATAATATAGCAAGTTTTGTGTACTTTAGGTTCATAACCTTTATTGACACATATACCAACATGTAGTTAAAGATGTACGCTTGCATTATTATTATTAATCTTTGTAATAAATGACACTACTGTTCAAAAGTTTGTGGTCAATACGATTTTTTTTAACATGTTTTTTTTTAAAAGTATCTTATGCTCACCAAGGCTGCATTTATTTGATCAAAATACAGTAAAAATGTTAATATTGTGAAATATTACAATTTAAAATGATTTTCTATTTTAAAATCTAATTTATTCCTGTGATTCCAAAGCTGAATTTTCACCATCATTACTCCAGTCTTCAGTCTCACATGATCCTTCAGAAATCATTCTGATTTACCAATTGCAGCTCAAGAAACATGTATTATTATCAGTTTTGAAATCATTGTGCTGCTTAAAATTTCAGGAGTCTTTGAATAAGAACTGCATTTATATGAATTGGAAATATTTTATAGCTTTTGTAGTCTTTACTGTCACATTTGAACAATTTAATCCTTATTGCATCCAAATTGCAAATTGCATCCTTGTTAAATAAACGCATTAATTTCTTAGAAAAAAACATACTGACCCCAACATTTTGATTGGTAGTATATATTTAAAAATAAAAAAGGCTATTGAATAAAAAAATATAAAAAAAGTTGCAATAGAGCTGCAACTAATGATTATTTTAGTAATCTGTCTGTTGATTTCTTTGATTAATTGAATTTTAAAAAAGCAGAATTTCCTGTATCTTCTGAGAAAATAGATCAATGCTTTGATCAACCTTTTGCTTTTTGGCCTTTTTAAAACGTGCTTTTATCATCACTATTAAGACCTTGTTTAGCCTTTCAAATGTTTGTTTGCTCTTCCTGTTCTTACCAATTTAAAAGAATCAAAGACACTCATTCAATGCACCGCTGCACCAAGACTGAAGACCTCCGATGCAAAAGCCTCTAAAAGCCACCTATGTCAAAAATTATTGAGTGAATGCTCTCTGGACATAGTAAACGCTCATCAAATCTAAATCGCTAAATCCCAGCCTGAGCCCATTCAGAAATGTCAGTACTTGGGTAGAAATCTATACATATGAGCCTGATAAAAATGTTAATATTAAAGACAAACGTTAGGCTTTTGCATCTGAAATCTTCATTTACTGTCCTGCTGTTTCCGCTAGTGTTCTGTGGCACACAAGGCTGAAACGAGCATCTAGTTTTTTTGCCGCTCAGTGATTGGCCGGCGGTGGATTCCCTGGGAGCCATTATTCTGTTGTTCTGCAGCGAGGCCATCTGCTCTTTCTTCAGTGTCTTTGCACAATCTGCCTCGTTGTGTCCGTCCATCCTCCGTCTCCCACCGCAGTGTATGGAAACTTCATCACACGCTCCTCTGGCTTGCAGTGAAGGTTGTGACGTAGTGTGTGTGACTTGTCTGCTTTTATTTGTCTCAGGAACTGCGCAAGCGTAGTAATGGGGATACAGATGTACTATTTCTCACACATACATGCGTAACTGCAGTAGCGCAACATGGCTATAATGCATTATTGTACATGACAGGGTGTTTCTTTGCTAAATGATGGGAGAAATCGTTTGTAACGTAACACAAACTTGGGTGTTCTTGGCTTTCGGCCTCTGTCGTGACTAAGAGAGAGGCTGCTGTAGACAGCACCCCAATTATGTGGGTCGGTGGATTGGCTTTCAGGAATTAATGTAATGAATAATTGATCACAGTCGCCTTCATGTGGATGCTGACTAATCGTGCTCACCTGAGGCTGTGGAACGTTTTGTTTTATGTTGTTGCTGAACTGAAAAAACTGTTGCACAACTTTTTTTTTTAAGACTGGATTATATTCATACATGGTGAATATTCAATCAATCATTCAAGAAAAGCTCTTTTTTTAAAGTAGGGAATCAGCTGTTAGCAGAAGGAATGGGAATCTTAAAGGGATAGTTCACCCAAAAATGAAAATTGTCATGTAGGCTACTCATGTGTATCGTTCCAAATCACTCTCTTCAGTATACAATGAATAAGGATGAAAACGCCATAAAAGTAATTATGACTCGTAAGCTGTATTCACAGTTTTTTGAAGCCGAACAATCGGTTTGGTTGAGAAATGAGTTAAAATTTTGATAATTATTCTCAAAATATCTTGAGCTTGTTCTTTGGCACATTCATGACACAAGTAATGATTTCTAATTCACAAACGAGTTCTTTTGAGTTGAATCCTTTCAGTGAATCAGTTGATTCACTTCTTAAAACGGTTTAAGGTTTTGCTCACAAAAACAATGCAGCTTCTTTTTCAATTGTTTCAAAATAATTCATCTGTAACTGTACACTAAACAAAAAAAATATATTTGAGAACTACTTGAAAAAAAAAAAAGGTAATGTAGTTAAAGAGATACTTTCAGAACTGGGTTATCATATTTGGTACATGTTGACACATATCAAAAACAGTCAGTAATCATAAAGCCTAAAGTACTCTAGATTACTCACAAGTTTGAGACTTAATCATGAGTATTTTTGACTAATTTATTGAAAAGTCATTCATACAATCCAATTACACTCACTGGTTATGCTGTATGTTTGTTGGCCCCACAATTAATTTGATCTAGAAATCTTTTGTGACATTATAAATGTCTTTCCTATCACTTTTCACCATTTTAATGCAACCTTGCTGAATAAAAGTATTGATTTCTTTAAGAAAATGTTTTTGCTACTCCAAGCTTTTGAACGATTGTTTTGTTTCTGTTTGCAAGCTCACTGAGCTCCTGATACCCAGCCCTAGTTATCGGAGTCCTCAGAGGAACTGTCATCCTCGAACTCTTCATTTCTGTCATGACTGCTCACAGCTTTTTTTATGTGTGTTTGATGGATGAGTCAGTAACTCCACCATTCCTCCTCCTCCCGTCCCCCTTTCTCTGTTTGATCTCTACTTCAGGGCAGAGGTTGGTGGTTGCTTGAAATGATTTGAGATTTGAGTTTGTTTTGTTTTTTTGCAGAGATTGTCTCAACAACAACTACTACTACCAGGAGTTGAGGTAAATTGCACTTATGCGGCACTTCCCAATTCCCCCAGATCAAATTTTTTAGGATGTATGGAGCTACGTGCCTGTATTCCACCCCTGGTACCTTACAGCCCAACTCAATGCTGGAGAGAACAGTGTCTGAGGCAGGTGGACCTGAAATCCACTGATGAAAAAATAATGAAATGGCTGGAAAATATAGGTTGTTAACTGCACTCCTGACTGGATTTGAAGGCTGGTGGATTTTTCAGTGTGGTGTTTTTTTTAATGTGACCCAGTTTTTCTCTATGTATGGTGCAGTGGCTGGTGCATATGAGGCAGCGTGAGGAAGATGGACTACTTGTTGAAAAATGAACGGGAAAAATCTCTAACCAGTATATGGCATCTGTAGCAATTAAAGTCCCACATTTCAGTTAAAAGAGGCAATTGTGGAGGCACATTTTGTGTCTTTACACTAGTAAACTTGTGCATTAGCTGAATCGGTCTAAATAATTGTTATTTGAGTGGTTTAAAGTAGAGATGCACCGTTTGCAATTTTCTTTGTCTTTTGTTTTTTTTTATTAACATAACAGACTGCAGCAAGAATATTAGGCTGCTGTCACTTTAAGAGTTTATGCATGGATATGCGTAATCTTTCTCAACTAATTAGGTTCCAAAACTGATTGTTTAACTGAATAGGCTACTCGCCAAAACTGCCATTTTGACATAATTTTAGGAATTAGTAAAATTTTGCACAATACAAGCACTATTAAACCAGAGCGAATGAGACGAGTGAGTGAGAGGAGGCGGGTGTGTGTCACTTCTCCGTCGGAGAGAAGAGAGTGAGAATGTACAGCTGACGTTATTGCTGAACGTTACTGACGATGAACCATCTCGGAATTGGAAAGACGTAAGACTGACCGGCCAGTCACCGGTCCGATCATGTCCCTGCCGATTCCGGTCCCTGGCTGGTCGATTGGTGCATCTCTAGTTTTAAGAGTGATTCGTGTGGGAAAAAAAAAAAAAAAAATCATGATGTTAAAAAAATATGTATAAATATTTATAAAACTGATAGTTCTGGTCCTTGATTCTGATTGGTTGAGCTGTGTTCGAAGCCGTTGTAAATGACTCTACAAACATATACCTGTTAATTTATTCAAATAAATAGTTTTGTGGACTAACCATTTTATAAAAGCAATAGCCAAAGCCCCCTCAAGCCATGGTTTACATTGAATTTGTAACTCTGCTCTGTGTCGTGCCTAAAAACGCCCCTTAGCTGTTCTAAATTCATGGTAAACCACTGCTTCTTGGAGCTTATTGCTTTAAAATCAGCAATAAAAATATATAAAAATATATTTAAAAAAACATATTTTATTTATATAAATATAAAATAAATTATTTTATTGAACAGATTTTGTTTCTCCATTGAAGGTGATGTACTTGCATTATAAAACATAAAATGCACATTAACATCAAGCTAGTTATAATTGACTTCTTCAGTCCTTCATAGTCACAACAGCCATGGCTTGCTTGTCAGCACTTAAAACTATTTTTATTGTGTCAGCATGTTAATATAGTGCCTAAAATAACGCTGTAGAAGGGCTGAATTCACACTAGCAAGAAATAGTTTGGCAAATTGCTTCCCATGGGCAGTTTCATTGTTTAGTTTTGCTCTCACACCCTGCCTATCAGTGTTTTCTGAAATATTATGTGTCCACTTTTTGTCATGCCTAAAAACACTCCTTAACTCTGGTAAAGTCATAATATAATAATAGCCTTGAGTGACTTACTGCTACAAGACTCTAGCTATTACTTTAAAGGGATTGTCCATCCAAACAACACTGGACCCCCTTGACTTCAATTGTAAGTACAGAAATACACTGAGACATTTTTTGAGACGTATCATCTTTTTAATATTCAATAAACAGTTTATTTATTGTAATTTTGAAGAATTATTTTGAATTATTAGCTTACAGGCTTCTATACATCGTCCGTTGGCGTTATTTTGTCACTTATTGGGAGCTAGTATGCTAGCTGGAGCCATTTACCTCCAGTCTTTGTGCTAAGCTAGGTTTAGCGGTGGGTGCATCAGACAGAGTTACGGCACGCACGGAGATGAAAAGGGGATGTATGGACTTATCTAACTTTCCAAATTTCGACATTTTTCACAATCACGACAGAAAATCAAAACCCTACGTGATCCTCCTAAAATGGCGTCCAAACAAGTTACCCAGAACTCAACATGGCGTGACGTCCGCTTCATATTCTCTATTATTGACGGATAAGTGTTCATGGAGGATCCAGCACGATCATTTTTTCCTGATAACACCGAAAAGAGCTCAATACTCTGTAATTTTTGGTCATACAGAGTAAGACAACATTCAAAACTGTAAAGGGTCTACTTTTGTACGTCTCTGTCTCTGTATACTGGAGTGTGTCACACCGTCTCCTTTCTGTTTTTTCCTGACTCATTCTTAATCTTTACATTTGCTGGTTCGCTGCGGCAAGCTTTATGTGTGCGCTTGAGCGCTTAATGTATATATTTAAAGGCTCAAAATTATGGTTTGGTAATTCTCTCTAATGTAGGACAATGTTAGCAATGTTACATATAATATTCTTTCTCAGCCCTGAAACTCAAACCATTTTCCGATGCCACATCCCAGTATATATTTAAGTATTTAAATTAACATCATAAACATGCGATTAGTCAACTGTTGGCTTAACTGAACAACTACTAGTCGACTAGTAAAATCTTTAGTCAGGGGAAGCCTTTTTTAAAGAAAGTCTCTTTCCCCTTTCTTCTGTTCTGAAGTGACCCGAGGTGCAGAATATCTATGATTACAGGTTGCGTCATGCATTTTGAGGGAAAGGAAACGAATTCCTCTCTTGCTTTGTTTGAAATGCCATTCTTTTATGCACAGCAAAGATCCTGTGTTTTGACTGTCCTGTTTGTCATTAGGGTCACATTTCAATGAGTGCACGCAGATTTTGAACGTGGCCCGGTAATGAAACCAGAATACCAAAACAATGTCAAGTGCAATGAGGTGCGCCGTGGACAAGCAGAGGGTTCCTTTTTATTTTGCTGTTGTCATCTGTCTTGCTGAGATTGTTTATTTCTGACATTTCTTTCCCCCCTCTTCTCTTTGGGTTTTGTCAGCGTTTTCTCTCTCTCTCTCTGCGTCTGTAGTGGTGCACTCAGCAAGGGTGAGTGTGATGCAGCAGTGTTTTCTAGTTCATGTCAATCACTGCCAAGTGTTTAGTTTTCTCTCCGTATATTTTACCGCACTTGCTGCTTTAATAAAGCAATAAGCCATGATAAGCTGTCCGGTTGGGGCTTTACAACAGGCATGAGGTGTTCTGTTGCTTAAAACACCTTTGACCATGGTAAAATCTTGCATTGTATTATTGCCGCTTGACCACTTGGATTAAAGTACCAAATATATATATATATCTGTAGTTGTTCATTGTCTGAAACTCTGGCCATTAATATAGAATGTGTGGTTACAGGTTTGACTTTTTAAAGCAACACTAAGGAACTTTTCCTCTTCAGTCGCCCTACAGGTTGTAAGCAGAATTGTCCATTACCGCTGTCGTAAATAAAAAATGTTCCTTAGTGTTGCTTTAACTTTTGATCGACTGACCTTTAGGGCGCTTTCACACTTGGTTCGATTGCCTGTTCCCAACCCGAGTTCGACTGTTCCCCCCTCCCCCTGCCCCCGATGGACTGTTCACATTATATTATTTGTATCCGAACCGCGGTACGTAGGGCTGGGTACCGAGTTCGATACTTTTTAGATACCGACCGAATTGCCTCGATACTATCGAGTATCGAAAAATGACTTGTTTTTCGGTACCAGATTTCGATACCTAAGGGGTTAACTCGTCAACGTCAGTGCTCAAACAAATACATATGAAATGCACAACGACACGCCTAAAGTCGCTCACGCACATACACGCAAACTCTACACACACGAGACGCGCGGAACTGTCCACACACATTCTCATATGAGACGCGAACACACACACACACACACACACAAACTCGCGCACATTCTCAATGAGACGCGAGCACACACACTCACAATACCCTAATGTGGAAAAGTCGATTAAAAGTGTGGCTGCATTTCTCCAGGCTCGATGCCAACAGCCCGATGCAGTATTTGCGGTAAAATAATTGCTGCAAAGACGGTACCGCGACAGATATGATGAAGCCCTTGACAGTGCACGGAGTAAACATAAGAGCAGAAAGTTGCTCCGTCTTTGACTGGTAAATGAAGAGATACCTTGTTGATCACTCTGACAGTGTTTATATTGCAATAATGACCTACTGAATGTACACTGCCGTTCAAAAATGTGTTGGTCAGAATTTTTTTTTCAGTAAGGATGCATTAAAGTGATCAAAAATGACCTTAAAACATGTGTAATGTTACAAAAGATTTCTGTTTCAAATAAATGCTGTTCTTTTGAATTTTCTATTCATCAAAGAATCATGAAAAAATGTATCATAGTTTCCAAAAACTGTTTTCATATTTCTGAAGGATCATGTGACACTGAAGTAATGATTTTGAAAATTCAGCTTTGACAACACAGGAATAAATTACATTTTGAAATATATTCAAATAAGATTTTAAATTGTAATACTATTCCACAATATTACAAGTTTTACTGTATTTTTGATCAAACAAATTCAGCTTTGGTGAGCATAAGCTCTTTATAAAAAAATATTTTGTACCTTATGTATATGTATAAGGAATATTTTGTTCCTTTGTGCTTTTTTTGTTCCTTTGTGCACTGACTAAGGAGCATGAGTCAAACTGAAAAAATAAAACCAAAGTTTTTCTGAGGTAATGCGTTATGTAATCTTGTTAAAATGGATTTCATAAAATTGGTATCGAAAAAAGTATCGTTTAGGAACCGGTATCGAAATCAAGGTATCGGTATTGGTATCGAATTTTTTTAACGATACCCAGCCCTAGCGGTACGCTTGCGTCATCAAGCTGCAGCTGGCGCGTAATCCTGTTGCTTGGTAACCGCTATGAATGAAAATGTCCGCATGTTTATGTGTGTTTTCCAGTTGCGTTTTTATGTTTTCGTCAGCCCATACATCTAACAAGGTTTCAATTTGTTCTGATGACCAAAGTAACCCTTTCCGCTCATCTTGAAAGTGTGTGCGACTGACGACTACATTATACGTCATCAATAGCGGTTCACTTCCGCGATTTGGTACGATTGCGTTCATATCAGCAGAGAGCCGTACTGGAGTTCACATGAGCCGTACCCCGGACCACCCTTTTTAAGCGGACTCGAGTATGGTACGCATGTGCGCACCTGAGTTCGGAAGACAGCGTTCACATCATCCAAGCGAACCGAACTCTGACGTCATTCGAACCCGGGTGCGCACCAGTGTGAAAGCGCCCTTAATGTGGCTTATCCAATCAGAATCTAAAGTCTGCATCAGTCGTTTCACGTCAAGCCTAAATGCTTCTTGCAGCTTCTGTTTTGGGTATAAATTCAATGCCTTGTTTATCTGGAAATACATGCTACACTTCCTCTCCATCTGTCTGTGTCTCTCTCCTGTCTCACAGACTCTCAGCATCTGAGTGACAGCTTCCGCCGGGAGCACTCCAGCCATAGAGAATTGTTTCCTCTCCTTTCTTAGCACTGCTGACAGGCTGTCTGTGACATATTGGGAATACAAGGGACTGAGACAAAAATGTGATATTTGTGTCTCAGTCCTTGTGGATGTAGCTGTTGTGGTTAAAATAAGAAGGTCGCGTCATGTGTTTGTACTTTCCACTGATAGCTTTCCTCTTCATTTGTTAATGATGGAGAGTTTTGCATTCTGTTACACTGTTACATTCAGTTTCATGGCACGCCTCGGTCATATTTTACTTGAGCTAGCTAATGTGAGGACAATGTACAATGCTCTCATTTCGAAACAATTTGAGGTGAGCTGCATAGAAATTAGACATTGTTAGGCACACATAGGCAGTATTTTAAGGCATCATGGGTGCTTTGTAACTCAGATGCACTTTTTAAAATCCTTCTGGAAGAAATTGAAATTGCCACATGCTGTTGCAAATTGCAAAGCTTTATTTAATAATTGTGAGATAAGATTTAGTCAAACACCATCAGATTGACTAAAGAAACGCTGTATTATTTCATCATTTTTTTTACTTGACGACAACCTTTGAAGTTTTGCGAGCTATGTTATACAGAGCCTTTCCTAAGTTTTCTGTTGCACTGACTGAAGGTGTAGTCAAAAAAGTTCCATTGTCTTTTGTCAAGAGTGTAGAAAAGTATGAAGCACAGCTCACACGCAATTCACTTTCAAACAAAGCAGCTTTCTTTTAGTCAACGTGGCTAAATCTGTTGCAAAATTTGCATGTTGAAATCTTTTGCTCTCCACACAAAATTCCCGATTGTGTGGATTCCTATTGGAAGAATGACTGTAGCCATTTCGCCTGAAAAACACCAGTGAATGTGACAGTCCCTTGAGTGTTTGTTCACAATGCTTTTGAAAGCACTTTTCTTAGCAAGCTAATCTTACATCCGTATTTAGATGTTTGTCTGAGTCTGTTGTGTGTACTCGAGATTAGGAAATTTAGGAGACCGCACTGCACCTAGTTATCCACAGGTTAAGAAGTGCCATTGCTTCCCATAAGAATATTTTAGCTCATTTAATTTTACACATTTTTATGTGAATTACAGTTCTGTGCCTTTTTATGTAGAGCACTTCAGCTAAACACTCTGCATTTGAGACAAAAGCCACTTAACTAGCACCTGCACCATTATTATTTAATGAAGCAACAACCACGTTCCTCGCCACCCTGTATTTGTGGCACCAGATTTAAGGGTAAATTAGATTGTTCACCTCCATAAGGATCAGCATGTGTAAAGAAGATGTTTAAATAATTGCTGTTTTTGTGTTATGACACCCACCGTGACGGGATCTGACTGTCTGTATTATTTGTTTGTTGTTTAGCCAGTCGTGTTGTAAAGCTGTTTGATTCCGGGTCTTTCTGCCGCTCCCACCGCGCAGTTATGGATCGTCGTAGGCGTCTGGTGTTAACGCTTATTTTTAACCTCAATAGGAAGTTGGAACAAAGCTTCCCAGTGTCCCGCTCTCACCGTGCAGACAGGAATATTACCTCAGCGGACTGCCTGTGTCTGAACACATTTATATACATTTTTATAGAAATGCGCACACGCTGGGATCTCATTAAGTTGTTTTGTGAAAATGCTACAGCATCAATTATTCAAGAGTTGGTTTATTGTAAAGGCTTGGATTTCCTCTTGGATTCCTGACGGTTGGGTTTCTCGTGGTCTTTTATTCATGGGCTGGTGAATACGGTGTAGCAGGCCGGTTTCCCTGAGCAGTTGCAGACGCAGAAGTCAAGTTGAGCTGCATCAATTATGGTGGTCTGAGGGACGTTTTTTTCTCTTTGTTTGACTGCTTATTACATGCCGAATTAGTCAAAAGCCTTGAGACAAAAAGAATCGACTTTGCAGATGTACTGTTCATACATTGACAAGGAGCAGAGTAATGATGGGTTAATAATTCAGCATCTCGGGTCTTAAAACAAAGGTTGCTGTTTAGATTTAAAGCAGGATATCTTGTCGTGTGTGTTTGGATGTGGGGAAATATCAAATATTTCTATAAATGCATACTTTTTTGGCAATTTCACCGCCATATTCAGTTAAGACTTTAGAAACTTTGGTTTGGAGCCTTCAGGCTAGTGTCAAAAATAAATGTTATTTTATCAACATTTGCCCCACTGAAATCGCATTTTTGAGGGCTTTTTTCTTTTCTTAATCTGGACATTTGTTGAAACTGTTACCTATAAAATAAAATAAAATAAAATAAAATAAAATAAAATAAAATAAAATAAAATAAAATAAAATAAAATAAAATAAAATAAAATAAAATAAAATAAAATAAAATAAAATAAAATAAAATAAAATAAAATAAAATAAAATAAAATAAAATAAAATAAAATAAAATAAAATAAAATAAAATAAAATACGAGTTGTGAACGTTTAGTTTGCAAAACAAAGTTGCATACTACTAATACTACTACTATTAATAATAATAATAATTTAATTTAGTAGTATTATTATTAATATTATTAGTAGTAATATTCATAATGTAGGCTATATTGTTTTCATTGTAGTCTCATTGCTTTTGTTTCAAAATTGGTTCTGCATGTCGACTTTTAGGTTTATAAACAACATTCTCAAAAATATTCTCCTTGGAGACAGTGATTTTGACGGTGTTGACGCTCTTTGGGTAAATTATCGATTTATGAATGGCTTATTTCGGTTGTTTTTACTTATTTAGCAGGTTTGCATAAAGTGTGTAAAATATGACATTTTTGGGACTTTTGTTTATCACTTGCCGTGTCATTTACCCCTTAAAGGGACAATGTGTAGGAATTTCTCCCATCTAGCGGTGAAATTGTATTTTGCATTCAAACGAATATTGCTCTCCAGCGCCTCGCTTTTTCAAATGCGTGTTGCATCTACAGTAGCCGTTACGTACCATAAAGCTATGACAGGATGTCTTTTAATAGCACTTCATCGAGTTCTACTGTCTGTCTATATAAATGAGCCAAAAATACATTTTCTAGCTTTTCTCAGTCTAGAAGGCACCAAAATAATTTCACATTTCTACTACATAAATGACCCAATTTAAATACACATTCATCTTTCCAGCGGTGAAATATCCCTTTAATTTCGATTTGATTTTTTTATTTTCTAGATTTAGTTGTAAGTTTGTTTTACTGTACTTGCATAGAAATATTGGCCCGTGGGCCCAAATGTCAGCTAATGTACACTAGAATATAAAGTAAAAGGCAATTGAAACTTGTACTTTTGTAGAACTAAGAGAGAAGAAAAAAAAAAAAAAACGTTTGAATTTGGTGGGAAATTAGGTATTATTTGGTTTACAGTATTTGAATGTCCAAGAGTATTAGTCATACGTTGATTTCAATTTATCTTTAAGTGTAAATCTTTATCAGTTGTAAATGCTAAAAATATGGTTTCTCTGTATCATATATTTGAGGATATAAATGTGTTTTCCAAGTGAAAAGATGTGAGGGCCCACGGTAAAAATGATGGGCTCCTTTGATCTAGATGACAGCTGGTCAGTATTTATGCGGGACAGAAGTTCAGCCCTTTTCTTCTCTTCTCTTCTCTACAGCCCACAAACAGCCTGGTCTGAGTAAAGCCCCACGTCTCCTCCGTTTAACAAAGGCCTCCGTGGACGAGCTGCGTAATGTTGTGTTTAGCTGTAGTAATTTAAAGCTGATAAACCGAGCAGACGTTTCAGGCTCGATGGAGAGGAGCTGCAGAGGAGTTTACGAGCGCAAGCTCTCGAATGGTCTTGGTGGTGGAGAATGTTCAAGCCCCGGGGGGAGCTGGAGCGTTTCGGTCCCTGTCTCTGTGAATCAGCCCCATCGCCCAGAAACCCGACCACATCTGGCACCGTTTCCACTACTGAATCCCCCGTGCAACATGTAGGGGCCTTTTTTTCTTTTTTTTTTTTCTTTACCAAATTCCGTTTTAATCTTTCTTGATTCCATTTTAATGGTTAAATAAAATTTCAGTAAGCAAAAATCATGTCTAATTATTGGAATAATGAAACTTATATCATTTAACAACCATTTATTAAAAAAAGTAACAAAAATAAAAATTTTAGGGCTCTGTAAAATCATTTTTTCCCCCCAAGTTCTGTTTTGTTTTATTTTATTCGAATAGTTCTGGATTGAGTTTTAATGGTTTAATTACATTTTAATAATAATAATAATAAACATTTGATTGACAAACGTTTGATCAATTGAATAAAAAAAAATTATTATTATTAAAATGTGTTTTAACTTTTATTATTATAATTACTACTACTACTACTACTTTGAGAAGTACATTCTGCAATAAAATAGTAATATATTTCAGTCAATTTCTTCAAGTTAAACTGAACTTTTTTTTTGACATGTTGTCGTTAAGACCTTTCCGTATCTGTTTAAATTATATGTCGATAGTTATAGTTTTATATAAGTGCGTGTGTATACTCACTCACTCACTCACACACACACACACACACACACACACACACACACACACACACACACACACACACACTCTTAACCGATATATATATATATATATATATATATATATATATATATATATATATATATATATATATATATATATATACATATATACATACACACATATATACACACACACTCTTAACTGATATATATACATATATACATACACACACACACACACATATATATATATATATATATATATATTTATTATTATTATTATTATTATATATATATATATATATATATATATATATATATATATATATATATATATATATATATATATATATATATATATATATATATATATATTTTTTTTTTTTTTTTTTTATACATCAAATTTGCCATATTCCATGACATTCTGCGTTATACTGTAAATTGAATTTTTATGACTGGATTGAGTGTTTCCGTCCGTGTTTTCCGCTTCGCATAAATCATAGAGGCCAACAGCATCGCAAAAGGCCAAAGACGAGGAAAAATAATGCCCTTCTTATCTCCCCAGAGCTGCACCGTAATGCTTGTTTGCTTTGCGCTTTGTAATGTGTCCTTGAGGGACGTGTCCCTAGTGTGGCGGCCGCTGGACCGCTCGTCTCTCGGTGGGAGGCTTGTGTCAGACTGCAGTCTGAGGGGATTTAGCTATTCTAAGCCTTCTCAACAATTGTGTTTCTGACACGAGCGTGCTTTAGTTTACAGGGATGGCGGAGAGCGCGGCTTTAATCCAGCGCAATACAGTGTGTCTTTTCTGCTGACGTCTCCAGTCTTGCGAGCAGCTGCGGACCCTGAGACCTCTTCCGCAGATTTTCTTCTTTGTGCGCTGAGCTGTGTATAATTATTTCAAAGCAAGCCAGTTTATTTTCCTTTCCTGCTTTTTGCTGCGGTCAGAGACGTTTTGCGGTCATTTTCTACCCCTCGCGCTCGCTCTGGTCGGCCCGAGGGCCTGCACGTTCCTACTGTTTATCTGAGTGATGCGGTTCGTGATTGGGGAAACGGTCACACTGGCGGCTTGGATGCTGTGTGTTTGTTCAAGCTTCTGCTAAGACTCTCTGTCTTTGTCTCACTGTAAGAAATCACACGTTGAAACGCTGCACCCGCTGGGCTGCCGAGTGGACTCCCCCGATCTGCTTGCACACAGATCAATGGCGTTTTAGTCTTGTGCAAAGATCTCACTTCTCCGTAATAGTAGAAATGGGCCGCCTGCTGCTGCTGGGAGTTTGTTTATGATGAGTGGCCAGAAATTGGATCAACATGCGGTAACAAATAAGCAGTATCTGTTTTGTTGATGTAAGGACATCAGTCCAATTTCTGGCTAATGTAAATGGCACACACACTACCGTTCAAAAGTTTGGGGTCAGTAAGATTTTTAATGTTTTTAAAAGAAGTATCTTCTGCTCACCAAGGCTGCATTTATTTGATTAAAAATACAAACAAAAACAGTAATATTGTGAAATATTATTCCAGTTTAAAACAGCTGTTTTCTATGTGAATATACAGTAAAGTGTAATTTATTCCTGTGATCAAAGCTGAATTTTCGGCATCATTACTCCAGTCTTCAGAGTCACATGATCCTTCAGAAATCATTCTAATATGCTGATTTGATGCTCAAGAAACATTTATGATTATTATCAATGTTGAAAACAGTTATTTACATTTTTATTTCATGATGCTATGATGAATAGAAAGTTCAAAAGAACAGCATTTATCGGAAATCTAAAGCTTTTGTAACATTAAACACTACCCTTCAAAAGTTTGGGGTCAGTAAGAATTTTAATTTTATTTTTGGGGGAAAGAAATAAAAAAAATCAATACTTTTATTCATCAAGGATGAGTTAAACTGATCAAAAGTTACAGTAAAGACATTTATAATGTTAGCAAATATTCTATTTTAAATAAATGCTGTTCTTTTGAACTTTCTATTCATCAAAGAATTTTGGAAAAAATTTGTACACAACTTGACAACATTGATAATAATAATGAATATTTCTTGAGCATCAAATCATATTAGAATGATTTCTGAAGGATCATGTGACACTGAAGACTGGAGTAATGATGCTGAAAATTCAGTTTGATCACAGGAATAAATAACAGTTTAAAATATATTAAAATAGAAAACAGTCATTTTAAATTGTCATAATATTTCACAATATTACTGTTTTTTTTTATTGTTTTTTATCAAATAAATGCAGCCTTAGTGAGCAGAAGATACTACTTTTAAAAATATTAAAAAATCTTACTGACCCCAAAATTTTGAACGGTAGTGTAAATTTACAATGAGAATACAGTTTGCTCACAGTAAAAGTTGAGAATTTTAGTGGCACATTTTTGTCCGTTTTGAAATGTTGCCTTTTGAAATCGAATTGAACCAATGAGAAATTGCTACATAACACTCTCTAAGGGTGTTCACAAAAAAGTATCAGTCTCAAACCTCTTTCAGTTGAGTTTTCTTTGCATTCACATTTGTATTAGTACTTGAAAATGGATTCCCTCTTGTTGGTCTACTTCAGTTGTGATAGGGTCTCAGTCCACTTTTCACATCCAAATTACTTTTTTTTTTCTTTTTTTCTTTTTTTTTTTCTTATAAAGTTTCTTGTTGAGTTAAGTTGTTTCATACAGAAATTTATAAACGATCATGCTGTTACTTTGACTAGTCTAATTTAAAGGCCTCTGATTCGCTACATCATTCATGTCTCTCACTGGTTACAATGCTCAGCATTGCAAAAAGAAAAGTGTGACGCCATGTGAGTTGACCAGAATGTAATGCTGTAGTTAAACCTTTTAGCCATAATCATAATCTCGATAATTTATTCGATTAGTTGTGCTGCCCTATAAACCATAAATATTCTGCATTACTCCCTAGTGATTCGCCACCGTGGCTTTCCAAATAGCTTTAATTAAACAACCTGCATGGAATTAAGATCATAACTCAATGTGACGCATGCAAAATAAAGAACTAACTCTGAACTGCAACCTCTAATTAAATGACAAAAATATTTATTTGTTGTTTATGTCTGGGTGCTTTATAGTGCATAGATTGTCCCTGCAGTTATGCTGTTATTTCCATTAGTCGTGTAAGTCCTCTGTGTTTGTGAACCAGAAAGAGAGGGAGTCCACTGCCTTATTTATTTATTTCATGTAGAAATTACATTGGGATGCTGCCGATTGCATGATGATTACTTTGAAAAGATGAAGATTTTATTGCTGAGGTTAATGGGAAACCGTGTCAGCCAGGAGCTCAGGACTGCGTCAGCACGGTTCTTGAAGGATCTCTGAAAGGGTTTGTCAGCTAAATATAGGGCGCCGTAGCGCAGAATGCTACTGGGATTCCCTGGCATTTGATTTTGTCTGCTCACAGAGCCTAGAACATCTCAGATGAGAAATGATTACGGCACTGCGTATCTGGAGGTTGTCATTCCTACTGCAGTTTTTCACTAATGCATTCTTCAATCATATGTTACTTCATTGGAGCTGTTTTTCTGAGCTGGACAAGGAAACAACTGCATGTTTGAACGTTTCAATATTTTTGAAAAATGCCCATCCCTAATCCTGACCCTAAAACACGTTCAGGTTCTCTCAATCAGGTACACAGCCAATAAATAGCACATATTAAAGGGTTTCATTAAGCCTGGCTGCAATGTTTAAAAAAAAAAGCAGTCGGTCAAAAAATAATTTCTTTTAAATTTTATATATTTATAAAATCCATGAGATGTTTCTGCACAGTTGCACAGCATATATATAAAATAAATAAATAAAAATGTTGTTGTAAATAATGTTATTATTTGTATTTTTTTGTTACAAATATTGTTATTATTTGTTACAAATTAATGTTATTATTTGTAAATAATAAAAAATGTATTTAAAATATTATTATTATTATTATTATTATTATTTTGTTATTGTTGTTGTTGTTGTTGTTGTTGTTGTTGTTGTTGTTTATTATTATTATTATTATTATTATTATTATTATTATTATTATTATTATTATTACTACTATTATTATTATTATTATTATTATTATTATTATTATTATTATTATTATTATTATTATTATTATTATTATTATTAATGTTTTTTTGTTTGTTTTTTACCAGATTTTTTACCAGATTTACCAGATCTGTGACACTGAAGACTGGATTAATGATGCTGAAAATTCAATAATAAATTATAAAAAATATAAAATATATAAAAAATTCAAGAAAATTCATTTAATTGAAATAATATATAACAGTATTGCTGTTTTACTGTACTTTGCATCAAACAGATGCAGCCTTGCTGAGCAAGTGAGCATAAGCTTCTTTCAAAAACATAAAAAAATCTTAATTATTCCAAACCTTTAAATGCTAGCTATAGTGTAATACACTATTTTATTATTTTTCAATTTAAAAAAATAACTTCTGTCCATTTGATTTAAAGCAATTTTTCAATATATAAATCATTTTTTACAGTCATTTAAAAAAAAAAAAAAAAAAAAAAAAAAAGAGTAAAATGACAACTGGAAGGCCAAGCAGAAGCTTCTGCCAAACGGTTGCGTTGGCAACAAGCAAGCTCTCTGCACCGATCCTATTATAACTAATGCTTGCTTACCAACGTCAGCCTGTCAGCGAGTCCTGTAGGACTTCTGGGTGAACGTCATGTCATATAATTCATATTCATGAGTCAGGCAGAGTAATTTTATAATGTGTCCTCCAGCTTTTCTCTCCTGCTTTGGACGACTCTCAAGTACCGGCTTCAGTGCAAAAGAGAAGTGTTTAGTGACCCTGATGAAATGAGGGCTGCAAAAATGTTCTGCGTTTGCCCAGAGCACGACACGTTTTGTCACCATCTTGAAGATGTCCCGAGACCTCGTGAAGTGGAATGGATTACGTGTTGGCTGACACCCTTGAACCAAAAGACTCATTGGACTATGGCACCAAGGGGGCTCTTTCAAAGGGGCCCTGGGGCCCTTTCTCACTGAAGAAGACTGGAGGCCAGACTATCTCAGGCTGGCCTTTATTCCATATCCAATCAAACCAGATTCAGTCTTCTGCCATTTTTTGATGTTTGGCTGCTGGAGAACCAGAATGAGCATCATCCAAATAGATGGCTGATTTGGCCCTGCCGCTTCCAAAAGCAATTAAAGAGTTGGCGTAACAACAGACCCCCTTCCCGCCTGGAAGGCTGAAGCTGTCAGATCAAATCGCAATGAATGCATAATTGCGAATTTAAATACCATTTGCAGTAGACTGAAAGCTAAAATTATCCCATTTGTCCCATGGATTTTTCCATTTATTCATTCCGTACTCAAGTATACAGCCTAGAGGTGTGGTAAAGCTCCGTCATGCATGCAGTATGGTTAAATTTGGGCTGACATCTGTGTTCGTCACTGTTCTTTCTGTGTCACGCCCGGACCCCTTCTGCCAAGGTTCTCGGTCTTTTTGCACCGGAGCTCAAGTCCTATTCTCGCTCGATACTTGTTACATGGCTGAAACCAAATCAAATCAACAATATTGTTTTCCTCTTTTTTGTTGTTCGGCTGGGTAGTGAATTATTCACTGTGGATAATTCATGAAAAAAGCTTGCCGCCTTATTTTGTTGACTATGAACTGTTATTGTTTTGACTGTCGACCAGAAAGGCCCTGATGGGCTAGGAAAGTTTAGCCTTACTCTACACAACTGTATATTGGAAGCAATTGTGAGGACGTGCTAGATGCCATGTTATTCTTTTGTGACATGCTATTAGTAGACGTCAGAGGGTTACGTTTTGTGCAATGCGCAATGCATTGATCCTGATCTCTAGATATCTGCGCTGATGTCAGCCTTTAAAAAAACGCTGTAGTAAACTCTGCTTCCAGTGTGAGCAGCCTGAAGCTATCCGCATACCGCTTCTGGGTAAAATATTGTCTCTTGGATTCGACTAGGAATGAAAACTCTTAATTTTGACAGGCCTAAAGTGCAGTGTCTGAGACAACAAAAACTGTTTATCCAGCACTGACTCTGACTCTTCTCACATGCTTTCTCATCCATTGAGATGAATATTAGTGTTCATTTCCATTCTATTGGGTTTCTGGCTTTCCAGAAATTTATCGCTCAGAGTGGTTTCTATCCGTGTGTGTGTGCGTGTGTGTATATATGTTGGTGTTAGGACAGATGCGAGCGTGTAAGTGCTGTCAGGTTGCTCTGCTGGTCTCTGCACTTTCTGTAATTCATGACCAGGGTCTTGTGATGAAGGAGAGACACTTGACAGAAAGGCTTTCCCTGCAACCCTAAATTACCAGCTCATATGAGTAAAGGCCTGTGTGTACACACACACACACACACGCGCACACACGCGCACACGCACACACGCACACACACACACACACACACACACACACACACACACACACACACACACACAGAGCCTCAGTCTGGGCCCTGGCCCACAGGCAAGGGATTGTGGGTGTAAAGACACTGGAGGAGTTGTAAAAGTCAGCTGTTGAGGGGAGTGGAAGCCCTCGTCTTATTCCCTGTACAGTTCTAGAGCTTGTAAAAGCCTGTTCTTCGCTGACGGAGTATAGACAGACCCATATCATAGAAATCATCATACAACTGATGCGGTTTCATTTCATGAGTGTGTCTTATCTACTTTATTAAACATGACTCACTTACAGTCCTTTTAATATTTAGGGCATCTGGGAAAGGTTTGGTGATAAAATAAACATTTGCAAATAATTATCTCAATGCTCCAGAAGTAAAACCATCTATTCAGTTTGTTTGGCACTCAGATTCTCACGTTTTTCAAATAAATAAATACAATTAAAAAATTATATATTGTATATGTTTTGGAATAATACAATTTTGGAATTAATAATAATTTTGGAATATTATTATTATTATTATTATTATTATTATTAAAAATTTTTTTTTAAGAAATCTCTTATTCTCACCCAGGCTGCAATTATTTGATAATTAAAATGTCTTCAGTGTCACTTGATCCTTCAATATGCTGATTTTGTGCTCAAACATTATTATTATTTTTTTTTTTTAATCAATTCTTTGAAAAAAAAATGTTCCAATGTTTTATGGAAACATTGTGCTTTTTTTTTCTTTCTGAATAGAAAGTGTAAAAGAACAACATTTATTTAAAATATAAATAACATTATTTATGTCTTCACTGTCACTTTTGATCAGTTTAATGCATGCTCGTTGACAAAAGTGTAAATTTCTTTCAACCCAAGTTTTTAAAATATATTTTTATATATTGAGTGCTGCCTGTCCACTTGTCCTGTACTGAACATACATAAGCTAATTAAAGGAGAACTCTGGTCAATTTTAACATTGAGCTCATTTTTTGTAAATTTGGAGTGCTGTCAGTACAGAGAACAACGACAAAAATCGCTGTTGCCTACACCGTGTTATCCTCTTTTTAAAATTTGCACCCTGTTGACTTCAATGGGGCAAGTTTTAAACCTGCTTTTAGCCTCTTAACATCCTTGATGTGTCATTACAAGTGCACAGCCAATGTGAGTGATTCCTTCAGAGTGAACACGGGTGAATCTGACTGCAGTAGATGTGAAAGATATGAATAAAAATGATGTTATTTCAGCCAGCGCTCATACCTGTATTTACATCCTGTTTTCGGTCGAAGTCCACAGTAGTCGATTGTCGAGTTCACGCGCGTGATCATAGGTAACTAAGCAACAGTGGAGAACTCGACAATCGACTACTGTGGACTTCGACCGAAAACAGGATGTAAATACAGGTATGTGCGCTGGCCGAATTAACATTTTTATTCATATCTTTCACATCTACTGCAGTCAGATTCACCGTGTTCACTCTGAAGGAATCACTCACATGGCTGGGCACTTGTAATGACACATCAAGAATGTTAAGAGGCTAAAAGCAGGTTTAAAACTTGCCCCATTGAAGTCAACAGGGTGCAAATTTTAAAAAGAGGATAACACGGTGTAGGCAACACCGATTTTTGTCGTTGTTCTCTGTACTGACAGCACTCCAAATTTACAAAAAAATGAGCTCAATGTTAAAATTGACCGGAGTTCTCCTTTAAAGGTGCTCTAAGCGATGTCACATGTTTTTTAGGCCTAAACATTTTTTGTCACATACAGCAAACATCTCCTCACTATCCGCTAGCTGCCTGTCCCCTGAACACACTGTAAAAAAACGCGGTCTCTGTAGACAGCCCAGGCTCCACAAACGGCAACAAAAACAAACTGGCCCAGCCTGGACCACGAAACATAACAAACAGTGTTCCAGCCAATAACTGACAAGAATGATTTGGGGGTGGGGGTTGGGGGGTTAGTGCGTGTGCACATGAAGGGTGGTGTGGGGAGTGGAGGAGAGAGAAGCATGAAGAGTGAAGTAAGCTAGAGGAGAGATGTCCTAGACAACGACTAACGTTAGAATTATCTTGAATTTTGATATTGCCGACCAAAGAGACGACGTTCCAATGAACAAATAGCAAAGAAGTGGGAAAAGGAGAAGGAACGTGCAAAGTCCCAAATTTACATCAGAAAAGCCTGTTTCAGGAAGCACGGGAGGGTAGGGGGAGGGGATGGGATGAGGAGGGAGGGAGGGAGGGAGGGTCGAGCTAGCCTCCGTTTTGTTTGACAATACTTCGACGTCAACAAGAAGTGACGTCACCCAACATCGCTTAGAGCACCTTTACTAATTATTTGGCCATTTTATTGGTTGATAAATGTGCCCAAGGGAACACTACTTAACCTTACAACCATTTTTTTCTGAAATATTTTGTTTTATTTTAAAATGCATTACAGATGTGTGTTGCGAGCACATTTGGACATGTTGACTTTAATGTCCTTGGGCCAGCAGCATTTACAAACGGGCACAGATCTTGTTTTGAAGGACCGCTCTCTCTTTTACTGCAGTCCCAACACCGCAGAATCATTAAATCTTTCAACTGGCTCTGCTGATGTACGGATCCCTCAAACCTAATATTTGCTTAAGGTCATGAAGAGACTTTAATAATTAATGCTTATGCTCAGTAAATATTTTTTCACCGCCCTCAAGACCGTGTGAAGATCAGCATGTGGTGATGACTTTCAATTACGAGCTGCATTTCTTCGGGCAAATGTCTTTGGGCTCGGACAGACTTTCTTCTTCGGAGTTTATGTGTCAGAGATGAAGTGGGCGTTGGTTAATTAGTCAACCAATGAGCTGAGGCGCTGGAGCGAGTGTCATTTTGAGAAGCAGCTCTTTCAGGGGACTGTGGCGGCTGTCAGTTGCACTGATAGTTGTGATTGATAGTTTAGTCCGAGTTATTTGTCAGCCTCCATCCCTAGATGTGACATTTTGGTATTTGGTTTTTCTAATGCTGTTGAAGCATGAAGATAAGTGGGCTTCATTCTTTGCCTGCTGTTGGACTGATGCTCTTTTCAATCAACCAATTTAAAATCTGCGTCAGTTGTTGTTTGCAAACTATTTTACTTCCCTAATCTGACACATTTTGGAGTCACAAATTAATTTTGTTTTATATCATTTAATTTGATTAAATTCTTTTCATTTTGTTACGTCCTTGAATTTTATTCAGTTGAGCAGGAGCATGATTAATTCATAGGCATTTTTAAAAATATATATATATATATATTCCCAGCAGGCACTGGCAAATTAATGCCCATGAATCTAAATGTCATATTTTTTTTTTTTAGCTGTGCAAAGCATGACTCACTAAAACTTTTCACCTTTAGTTCAGGACATCCTGTGCCTTTTCAGTCAACTTTTCATGCACATTATTTTTTAATTTATATTAGTCTATAATTTAGGAAACTCTTTATTATAAGAAAATAAAAAATAAATCATGCTTCATAGTTGTTGGAATATTCCTGACACTTTCCACAAATAGTACTTTTTTTATTTACCCTTAAATGCTGCTTTGTATTGATACATTTACATCTGGCATAGTTTTTCTTATAGTTACTTTCAGTCAAATTGATGATAATTAATAGTTTATCAAACACCTTTACACCAAATGTTATGTATTTAATTGGCGACTCTTTACAATAAGGTCTCATTTGTTAACATTAATCAGTTAACTAACACGAACTAAGAGTGATCAATATATTTCTTACAACTTTTATTAATTTTTTCAATGTTAGGAGATAAAAATTCATTTTTCATTGTTTGATTTAAAAAATATATTAATGATTGTTGAAATTAACATCAACTAAGATTAATAAATGCTTTAAAAATATTGTTCAGGTTAACTAATGTAGTTAACTAATTTTAACAAATGAAACCTTATTGTAAAGTGTTACCATTTAATTAATTTGATTTTGATTTTAAACACAATCATTGGTGATCTTTAATTGGTTGAAATCAAAGTAGAGTCGATACCCATAATGCACTTGGCCAAGCCTTTACTTACATTATTTCTTGTATTATTATTATTATTATTATTATTATTATTATTAGTGTTTGATCTGATCTTCTGCTGTCAGAAGATGTGAAAGATGAAACGAGTAGCGTACATTTGAGATTTGAGATTGTTTTCTCCTGTTGATGAGTGTGTGTCTGAGAGCTGTGGAGAGAGGCATGTTTTCTGCGCTATGCTGAATGGATGTTGATGTGTCTTGAGGGAAAACAAGCTTTTGAGCGCTGGCTGATTGCTCACAATATGGACATTTTCTAATTGATATTAATTGATTTAATGATCTGTGCGTTTACACTCAGGGTTTTCAGTGTTGCAGTTTTGATTTAGACTTTTGATTTGGGAATCAGCATTTCAACTAAACAGTCATTGTTGCCATTTTTAGAGTAAAGGCCAATTCCCACTGAACCGACAGACGCCGACCAATGCAGACAGTCATCAGATTACAGTGCATCACTTCTCAGGCAATCCAAGACCCGACATACACCGATTCAAGATGTTTGATCGGCGACACCAAGTGGCGACAGACGCCGACAGGTGTAACACACTGATCCGACGAAATGTTGGATGCCGTCTGTCAGTGCAGTGTGAATTGGCCTTATAAATGGCTTGTTTTTCACTAAATACACAAGATATATACCAATTAAAAAATGATTGGCAACAAACAGAAATATTTATCTCTCTCTAAATCATTAATGCAGTGTTTCCAAAACTGGGGGTTCGTGAAGGAAAACTGTTCATGAGTTGATGAAAAGGTAATATAATGAATCATTAAAAAAATAAAAATTGCAATAAATATTTTTTAATCAATCAAAATGAAAGCTACCCAAAAAAAATTATATTTTGTTTACCTGCATGTAATGTGACCAATAACTGACATTAGAGAACACTCTCAGAAAATAAAGTACATAATTGTACCTTTAGGGGTACAATGGCTTGTCATTGGGGCTGTACCCTCAAGGGTACAATATTGTACCTTAAACGAAACGGTACATATAAATTCCTTTTAATGCTTTTTGACCCTCAAAAAGGTACATATGTTTACCTTGAGGTCCAATAATAAGCCCTATGGGGTACGTTAGTGTAGATTGTACCTCGGGGGACAGAAATGGACTCCATACCCCTATTTCTGACAGTGAACTGTGAACATGCAAATCATTCTTGGAATATTAACAATAATATTGTGTCAAAAGGAGTTCGGTTGACAAAAAATAAATTTAATTAAATAAATAAAAAAAGTCGGGAATCCCATTAATGTGAACACATTCTGTCTCTCTCTTTTTTTTTTTTTTTTTTGGACGGGACAAACGGGGAATTTTCACTTTTAAACTAACAGTTTGAAGTGAACTGATTCAGTGTGTATTCTCAGAATGCTGATCTAGTATTCTAGATGATGATCAACATGATGAGAAAATGCTCACGATAGATGGACATTTTTGGTGGTGTGATATTGCCAATTATGTTTACATAGAAATGAATGTCACCAAGATTTCAGCCAACCGCGCTGCCTCTGTCATCTTGTCCACTCTGTGACGGAGGCGAAAGCGGGGCTCAGGCAGCTCCTCCTCACACAGAGAGGATACTGACAGGTGAAGCAAAGGTGTTACTAACTCACGGCATTATAGTGTTTTCCTGTCCACTACAGACTCTCCAAATGGACTCGAAGCTGCAATCCACTGTTCTGGTGCAAAATAAACAGCAGCACGAAATGACGCACACTCACTGAAAGTGTTGGGGCTGTTCAGAGAGAAAAACGGAGTATGCAAAAACATGATCTATGTATCACAGATTTTGCCACACTTTGAATTAGTGTTTTATTTGATCATGGTGTAAGTACATGATTGATTGTTGTACACTGCTGACTGTGGCATGTTATCAGTCACAGAATCAAAATAATAATAATGTGAATAATAAATGATGTCATGGCTCTGCTCTGACGTGGGATTGCACACTGTGAATAAACCGCAGCGTTTCCTCAAGGTCACGTCTGTCTCTCAGTGAGGAAGGTGTCGAGGTAATGAAGGATGAGAGAGAGTTTCAGGCCTGTCACTTGCCCTGTTGAACCGTTGCTCTGTTGCCGCTACATCTTGATCTTGTGCGTGCTTTTCTATGCCTTGCAAACTTAAGGCTGGCCCACACTATAAGATTTTTTAAAACTTGTCAGATTTTCAAAATGTGAGAGACCACAAACAACATGATGATAAAAAATAATAATAATAAAAAAAAAAATCATATATTTAACAGTTTTGTTCTTAAACCAAGACATATTCCCTTCAGAAACAACCCGACTGTGAACACGGGAAATCTTGCAAAATCTCTCGCGGTCAAACATGACTTTAGAGTAAACAAACATGGTGGATGACAGGCACGAAACTGTCTTCATAGTGTTTGGACTGTTTTTTACAGAACATTAATGTTACAGAGGACAAATCAGCAATATCCATCTTTGTCTTTTGTTGTTTGATTAACATTAATGACACAAACTGAAGCAGTAATTTTAGGCTGCTGTCACTTTAAGACCGAATTCTCGATCCAATATACTTTTACACGCATTTTCTATCTCGACTGTTTATTTTCACTTAAGACATAACCGACTGTTACAAGGATACTCACCAAAATGGCATTTTGACATTTGTGTTTAGACTATTTGACCGGTTCGGTGTGAACCGCACTGTTGGCTATACTTTGCATATTCATGTTCAGCTCTGTCTCGGAGTGTGTGCACAGAAAGCCGCTTGGGGAACAGTGTATCTTTCTTAATGCGCTTTTAATGACACTCTTTATTATAAAGCACATCATGCAGTACTAAATTCTTCTAGGTAACTGATTGCATGGTCAACCTATATTTATTTGGGAAATGTGCAAGGGCTGATATGTGGGATATTTTTTTTTATTTTATTTTTTATGACAAGTAAAAATGCTGACATGCTGCATGGCCAATGTAAATCTGGACTACAGGCCCCGACGGGGCTAGCACAAAAAAACTAAAAAACTTACTGCCCTGTCATCTTTTTCTTCTCTTCCACTTCTTCTCCTCTCCCTCTCTTGGACACTCTCATCAGTTTCTCATTCAGCTTTTTTCCTCTGTCCATATGAAGTGCATTTATCCTCTGGGATTGGGGGAGGGAAGCTGTCACAGGGTGAAATGCTTCGGCAAATGCAGCGTTCCATGTGAGGAAAAGCGCAACTCCAGGGTTAAGTGTGTATGTGTGTATGAAGCCAACTATATGTCACCCATTTATGCCGCTTTCAATAGGTTAAAACGCGCTACTACTTCTAATTTATCCTGAATGAAAATCATGTGTGTTTATTCAAGCGAAACCGCTTGCCATGCAAATCCAGAAATGCGAAGTGCAAATGTTTCCAGAGAACAATCAGGCTTTTGTGTGCTTTGGCCTGCATTTTTCAGGACATTGCGTTAGCGATTTCTGCCGCGGCGCTGGAAGAGAGCAGTCAGTCAATATTTAATTTCATGTTTTATTGAGATCAATACAACATATTGACATCTCAGAGAGATTTTGTCTGTTGAATGGCTCACAGGTGGAGGCTCAATAGACGCTCCGTGCCGTTTGAAGGAGACAGAGCGCGATTGACTGGACCCAAAGTCGTTTAATAAACCGTCTTTCATCTGGCTTTACTTTAGTATGACTGGGGATGGTTTTCACTCGGCCAAGTCGATGGAATGAAGTTCTGCCATCGTGGACTGATAAAGTAAAGCAATAAGCCACGAGAGCCGTGGTAAAAAGACCGTAACGCGGGGCCTCGAGTGGCTCATTGCTGCTCAGTTTTATAAAAGCACTCTGATGTTCAATGAAGACTTGCCGTAATAAATGGAATAAACAATTCTTCTGAAAAATAATATATGAAATAAATATATGAACGATATAAAAATACATATTTTATATAAAAAATATATACTTTAAAGGGGTGGTTGATTATGATTTCACTTTTTTAACTTTAGTTAGTGTGTAATGTTGCTGTTTGAGCATAAACATCTGAAAAGTTACAACGCTCAAAGTTTAAAGCAAACAGAGATATTTTATTTGAAAGAAATTGCTTTTTAAGGACTACAACAGACGGCTGGTAGGGACTACACGACATTTCTCCCGGGTTAGTGACATCACCAACCCTAAAATTTACATAAACCCCGCCCCCGGGAACGTGATTTATAGATTATCAAAACAGAATATGCTAATCAATTGACTAGAAGATAACTACACATAAGCTACATAAATTCATCAACTAACCATTCAAAAATGTTCTGTTGCTTCTACATCTTCTCGAGTCTCTCCATCATTGTCTTACTCCAGTTTGAACATAAAAGGCTAAACGTTTTTGAAATGTTCAGTGCATGTCTTTGTGAGGTAAAAGCACATAAGCTGTTGAAGCTCCGCCCCCTGTGCCGGGAGCAGCAGCTCATTTGCATTTAAAGGAGCAGACACAAAAACGATGCGTTTTTGCTCACCCTCAAAAAGTGACAATTTTAAAATGCTATATAAAAATATCTATGGGGTATTTTGAGCTAAAACTTCACATACACACTTTGGGGATATCAGAGATTTATTATACATCTTGTGAAAAGGGCATTATACCACCCCTTTAAAATGTCATTTATTCCTGTGATGTCAAAGCTAAATTTTGTGCAACTGGCTGTGATACATTTTTTTTCAGGATTCTTTGATGAATTAATAGAAAGTTCAAAAGATCTGCATTTATTTAAAACAGAAATGTTTTGTAACTGATCAAAAGTAACAGAAAAAAAAAAAAAAAAAAATTTTTTGTAATGCATCCTTTCAGAATAAAAGTATTTAATAAAAAAAAAAAATCTTACTACCCCCAAACATTTGAATGGTTATTTGTTTTATTTTTCAATTTCTTTTAAACAAAATGGTTGACTGATATTATTTAATATTATGTACTATTTTGTTTAAATATATTAAAACACTAATATTTGTGTGTGTGTGTATATACATATATTTATTTATTTAGTTATTTAGTTAGTTAGTTAATGTACATAAAATAAATACAATATGTTTTATAAATAACTAACAAATATACATGGATTAAAAAGTAATATAGACCTGTAATCCTGTAATGCCCATTCACTCTCAAATGTTTTTCAGCTGTCTGGTTTGCCGTCTAATCTCTCATAGACGAGACCAGACGATATTTATATACATCCTCAGACACTCAAATTACAGCGAGTAAAAAAAGTCATGACGGTTTTGATGGGTTCATCAGAAGTTTAATTTTCCCAAGCTCTGTCCTCCTGACCTTAAAATAGGAGTCACGGCCTCAGTTTGTTCATTACAGTCCATTGTGCCTGTCTCCATCCCCTTCCTTTTCCGTGCTTCACAGGTTTAGTATTAGAAGCCTCCATAAGTGTCATGGCCGCCCGTCTCCGTTTGTGGGTCATTATGGAAGAAGTTGCTTTTGGGAATGGCTGTCCTGGCTGACGTGTTATGGAGCGTTTCACAGACGTAATCCCTGACGGGAAATGGATGTGGATATAGTAACAGCCCGTGGTTCTCTGCATTAAGGATCTCTCTTCTTTGCATCCCGAAGGGGGATGGGGAAGCGGAGCACTGTCCTGGTTTTGAGCAGATTGCTGGCTGCCGGCAGCACTGACGTCTTTAGCTGTGGATTGTGGTGGGATGATGGACTTTCTGGGCACTGGGAGGGCAGGGTCTGTCTTGAATGAGCTGTTGTTGTTTCCCTGGGATCTTATTTCTTTCACTTAAATATGATTCATAGGAATGATCATAGTCAGTGACATGATAACAATGATGGATGCTTCAAAGTAGGATATGGCAATTATATTGAATATTTGCAACGTAAAATTAAACCACATAGTGCGTGTCATTGGACTAGTTTGTCAGTCTTTACTTGTTTCATGGTTACAATGTATGTTGTTTAAATTTAGTTTAAATAAGTGTCCCTAGCTTTTAGCTTCTGTAGTTTAAACATTTTAGAGTTGGTCATTTCATTCAGTTCATTTCAGTGATCTGTTTAAACTCTTTCTTCGCCATATGACGGACATTTTCGTCCTTTATGAGACAACGCTTCCCTGCCATTGACGGAAAATTCCGGCTTTCCGTGTTTTCACTGTTATACGGTAGGGGGCGCTATTACACGTCTTCTGAAAGAGTACTGAATCTCCTGATCAAAACAGAGGCGAAGAAGCAGCAAAAACAAGCGATAGCAGTATTATAAAATTGCCTAAACATCGAATTAAAATCAAATTTTTTCAGAGGTCAGAACAAAACCAATATACATTTAAAGCCTATAAAAACAACGAATAAATAAAATCTATAAAAGCAACTGAAACAATACAGTTAAATATATAAATAATGTTTAAGGTCGCACGTCACCTATTTGTGGTCATTCTTTACCCTCGAAATATTCCCACACTTAATACAGTAAGACATAATACAGCATTGTCAGCGATAAGTCGCTGCGTGACTGTTTTTTTTTAGTCGGCTATAATGGGGCAGCTATAGATTTTTCTTTCCTTTCGTATTTCACTTTTTCTTTTTTATTTTGTTCTTTTTTTCTTTTCTTTTTGTTCTTTTGTTAGTCGATCAAACTAAATCATTGCAGGAAATTTTTTTTTCTTCTTTTTTTTTTCTTTTTTCTTCCAACTGTTTCCTGAAAACATGACCTCCATGTGAGCGCCTGTAGACTGCACAGAGCGGATCCATGTGGAATACTGGCCTGAGAGGATCCAGATCATCTCCATAGTCACGTCTGTTGCCTGCACTCCCAGTGCGTCGGTAGATCAGCCCCAGATTACGCCGATGCTTTTCATTTATTCTAAGACGCATGAATGCACCATGCTGAAATAGCAAATATTCCTTCAGGCGGCCAGGATGCAACATAAGTGAATCGGTGTGTGAGAGGGGGTGGGCTGTTGTTTGCAGCACTGCACACGCTATCAACACCGACAGCACACCTCTGCAATCCATTTACAACACTGGACCAAATCGATCCTGCTTCTGTGTTGGATTTTGGTCGTTCAGTGGTGAAGGCTACCAGATTACACCCTGAATTCATCGTATCTGCTGATGTCACTGGATGGGAAGAGCTGCCTGGACAGCGAGACTGCAGTGATGTCCATCATTGGGACTGCCCGAAGGGTCTCCGTGAGCACACTAGCCTTAACATTGCAGTCAAGGGCTGGGGAATCAACAGTTGCAGGTGTCTAATGATGGCCTCTCAGTTGAAGAGATGTAATCTCTCACATGTAAATAAGACCTATTTCTCATTCGGATGGTTTGAAGTAATGAGTCTGTGAGCATTTCTGTTGTGTTGAGTCTCTGGTTTCAGTCTGAAAGTCCAAGACCTCATTTTTGTCTCTTGACACTGACAGCGATTTAAATAGCCTAAATTGGTGTTATTATTGTGCCACAGTCTAATTTGCATAAAGCTAAGAAAATGTAATGACTTCTGGCCACAATGTCAATGAATCTCAGCGTTGTGGTGCATTTTTAGATGTCTTAAGCACTCTTCAACTGATGCTCGTTACATATTGAAGTGTGGGGTAATTTCATGCAAGTATCAATCTGATACATTAATGCTTAGCTTTAATATCAAGTTTGTTTGTTGTTTTTTTTCTAGTATTTTACTTTTAATTACTTTAGTAGTTTTTATGAAATAATTTATATGGCTGCCCTTAATAGTCGACCAAATTTTAATTAGTCTGTTAGTTGTTAATAAAAAGGCTTATCATTTGAAACATGTTAGTATGCTTAATGTTAGCCTTTTTACATGGCCGCTCACTCTTACATGTGTTAACCTAGGTAAATGTGTGCTATTAGGCGCTAAATTAGTATTGATATAAGATAGGTTTAGTATTTCTCTTTAATGTATAACAATGTTAGCAATGTTACTTATAATATTCTTTCTCAGCCCTGAAACTCAAACCATTTTCCGATGCCATATATTTAAGTAAATTAACATCATAAACATGCAACTAGCCAACCAATGACTTAAATGAACGACTACTATTCGTTCTTCTACGACTAGAAAGTTTTAGTCTGGGGCAGCCATAAATTTATATTTATTTTTATAATGCTAATTTATATTTTAATTAATTTTATATCATAATTTAACAATTAGTTGTAGTTTCTTTCTGTCCTCCTTTTGTAAATAAATGTTATTTATTTATTTATTTATTTATTCATTGATTTAATGCTGTTATGTAGAACAAGTATTTTACGACATTATTGTTTGATAGGTGCCTTTTATTGTTTGATAAAGTAGGCTATAGCCTTTTTAAATGGCTCCTTTGAAACACACTGCATTGTGGTCATTATAGATAATGCACTAGAATTGCTTGTAATGTTTTCATAATGTAACTGATCCTTAGCAATATGTAATTTTCAGCCACTATGAAAGGAGGGATTAAGACTGACTGCTTGTCTTGGTAGGGTTCATTCAAAATGCCATGCTTAACGTAATTGCACGTTATCGAGCAAAAGAACCATAGAAGAACCGCTATTCCTCTGCCATCTTTTTTTTTTTTTTTCTTTAAAGAGTAATCCGTCATATTCAAACAAAACGCCAGTGTTTCTTTTCAGTCGTTTCCATTTCACAGTTGGACGCTTACTGGCCTGTTGTCTGCAAATGGGAAGCCTGGCTAATCACTTTTTTTCGGTACAACTGATGTCAAGAGTCCTGGGCATGGAGCTGACTGATTTCTTTTTGTACCTCAGTGTGCTGGCTGGATTTATTTATTTATTAATTAATTTAGTTTATTTATTTATTGCTGTTTATTTGTTTGTTTACTTTATTGTGGTTATTTGTATTCATTTATGGTTTTTATTTGATTTAATTAACTGTTGATTATTTTAAATACCTTTTTTATCATTTATTTATTTATTTATTATTGTTTATCACTGTTTGCTTTTCTTTACCTTTTATTTGTATTTTATTAGGTTGTTATTTTTATTTTTTTATTATTATAATTTTTTTTTTGTTAGTAGCAGTTGTAGTAGTTGGTTTTGTTAGTTTGTACTATATTTCTCGTAAATTAATATATTTCTAAACTAGGGTGAAGCTTAAAGGCATAGTTCACCCAAAAATGAAAATTATCCCATAATTTACTCGCCCTCAAGCCATTCTAGGTGTATACGAGGGTGACCTCTGACCTGACATAGGACATAGCTCCTCTTCTCTTATATCAAAATTCTCAGACATTTGTGTTTTGTTTTGCTCTATTCTCTGCACTTCCACATCCATCAGTTTTCACCTGAGCTTAATGCCGCATTCCAGGCAACCTGTAACCCGTGTTTTTCCAACCTTATACCCGTGAAAGTGCACTGGAACGGCAGTCAAACCCGTGACTTCCCACCCGTGAACTCGTACTAGATCGATGTACTCCCAGTTACGAGTTGGAAAAACACGGGTTACAGGTTGCCTGAAACGCGGCATAAGCTACGCCTACGTCATACGTCGGGTCAGAGGTCACCCTTCCGTTGGAGCGCGACTCTCTTGTGATCGCGCGTACGGCCGTTGCCGGAAGCCAGTGATTCTAGTTTATAAAGTTTTAAATATGGATATTTTTCTTACAAAAACCCATCGCTTCACTTCAGAAGGCATTTATTAACCCACTGGAGTGGTATGGTTTACTTTTATGATGGATGGAGGAACTTTTTGGCGCTTCAAAATCTCAGACACTATTCAATGCCATTACAAAGCTGGGAAGAGCCAGGATATTATTTAATATTTCTCCGATTGTGTTCGGCTGAAAGATGAAAAGAAGCCAGCTGGCTAACACTGGCACATTTACAGAAATGTTGATTAATGTGTTTTGTCCTTATAAAATTTAGAAACAAACAAAAAGTCATACACACATAGGATGGCTTGAGGGTGAGTAAATTATGGGATAATTTTCATTTGTGGGTGAACTATTCCTTTTAAGTAGCTTTAACCCTCTGAGGTCTGAGCTGTTTTCTGGGCCCTGGAGGTGTTCTGACATGCTCTGACATTTCTGGTTATTTCTGTTACTTGTGACATTTTCATGGCTAAAGTCTAATTACACTGTATTCAGCACAAACTCTGCTACAATAATATATCAGCAGCATGTATGTAAAAGTTTGTAGTTTTGAGATAATGACATTTATGCGTGGTTTTTGAAAATACAAAAAAAAATTCTCACTGAAATAAGGCCATGAAACCCATACTGATTATTTCTTCACAAGACTTTTGAAAATTGTATGACGTAGCCTAGAATATTTGCTGCAAAACTATGTGAAAATCACCCTGACTGCTCATTCAGATAAGACAATATATTGATTTAAAAATTTTACGACGTGTTTTGTGTGAAAAAGCCTTATGCGAGAGCTCATTAATATGTAAGCTTTTCTCACCTGAGAAAGACAAAGAACCTCCCCTAACGGCCCTATTAGGAGCTATCAGGCCCCTATCATTCTGAGCAACCTTGCACAATACTGTAAATGAGGAGATTTAAAAAATAATGGCTTTTAAATTGTTTGGATTTATTTACAACACAACATAATCCAAAGATACACAACAAATGCCAAAAAAGCACTTCAAAGACAGAGACCTTTGTGCCATTCCTAAAAACATTGTACATACCTTTCATTTCCAAGATTTTCACTTTACCATGTTCACGTACTGAGACTCATGTGAATGTTGAAGTCCTCAGTGGCATCTGGGACCTGAAAAAAAAAAAAGTGAACATACTGATATCAAGAGAAAGGCCTGCACGATTTTGGAAATAAATATTAGATTTTTCTGGTTAAAATTGCTTTTTAAAATTCCTTTTTAAAATTCACAGAATACACACACACACACACGTTTCCAACGATATATAATATAATGAACACCAGGTTTGTTGTGCCTTGTAGGCATAAGGTATATGCGCAGTGCGGATAAAATAATAATAACAATAAATAACCTATAGCAGCCTATAAATCTTCCAAAAGAAGCTAGAGAAAAATATATTGATTATCATGTTACTTCAAATGTTTCCATCCGTTATGATGATATGAAATGAGATAATAATAAAAACATGAAGCCGTTTGGTGCGTTTTGCTTTCATCCAAAATATGATACATTCAAACGCGATCGCTTGCAAAATATGATACATTCAAACGCGATCGCTTGCAAAATATGATACATTCAAACGCGATCACTCTCAAATATAAAACATTATGGTTACCATAAACATATCTATGTTTGAGCAGATATCCACAAACACAGTAAACACATATGATACATTCAAACGCGATCGCTTGCAAAATATGATACATTCAAACGCGATCGCTTGCAAAATATGATACATTCAAACGTGATCGCTTGCAAAATATGATACATTCAAACGCGATCACTCTCAAATATAAAACATTATGGTTACCATAAACATATCTATGTTTGAGCAGATATCCACAAACACAGTAAACACGGGTCTAAATATTATAATATTCCCCATATATCTAGCAACAGTTCAGCTGCAACGTGACATTTATGCAACAATAACAAACTAGGCTATGTAAGAATTTCTTACCTTATCTTTCTTGTCTTCAAATCGCGTTCTTCTTCTTCTGAGGTAGCCTAAATCCAATGTAAGCTCAGGCACGTCTTTCAAACTCGACGAAAAGTGAAGTGAAGTGTTTTGTTGTTGAGGTAACGAGCGCGTTCGCGTTCCATGTGGAGATTTGCATGTGAATATCTTTTGCGCGAGTAGGCGTGGCCAAATTAACTGTAATGAGCAAGCGTTTGAGAAGCTGGACATCTTGTTGGTTTTATACAAATTACTTAAACAGAGAATATTTGTTTTCGTTTTGAATCCGATCATTTAAAAGTACACACTTAAATGTTTATAAAGGTATATGGCTCATAAATGTGTGACAAGTATTCGCTGAGTTTTGTTTCAGTTTATAGACGTGCTCAAGAAAAAAAAGTTCACCGCGACGGAGAGGCAGAAAGCACACCCTGTTTATTTTCTTTATTTTACAAAAGCACAATGTTTTGATTTGATTGTAAGTGGACACATACAAAAGGAGAAATATCACAGATTCTTTTTTTATATTTCTTTTTTCTGTATGACCATAAATGATGGAGTAATTTAAGTTTATAGTGCTACAATGTGGAGAAAATCCGGCAAAACGCGTCGGCGCGTTTGTCGACCTCAGAGGGTTAAGCCACAATGCAACACAATTGCCTTCCATGGAAGCACCTCAGTTTAAGTTTCCTGTATTCAGAAATAAACATCTCCTTTTATACCACCCTCATTGCCTCAATATGACAATCCAATCCAAATCTCACCACTTCGGCTCCCATTCTATGGGAAATCCTCATACCTACACATTTTAGCATGTTTCTTTTTAATAAATCCCTTCAGGTCCCTTTAATGACATTGTCTTGTTAAATCAGATTGATGTTTTTACTTCAGCGTGAAGCTTGTCATATCTTTTTTTTTTTTTTTCAAGACCGTCCATTCTCGGTGGTACATTATCGCTCCCCCTGCTGATTAACCGTTTCAAACTTTTCGTCTGAGCCAATTTGGCCGACGAAACTGTTACTTGAACCTCCCCAAAATAGAGACCGCATGGAGCGAGATGAATTTTAATCAAGCCCATGCTCAATTAGACGGCAGAAACGGCCGCCTCGGCATGAATATAAAATTGCCCTCAGACTCGTAGTTCATCTACTACAACAATCAAAATTGATCTTCCTCATTACCGGAGGTTCAGGCACGGATCAAAGGCCTGATGCTTCTCAAACAGCCATCAACGCTCATTGAATCCAGAGCCGTTGTCCCCGCAGCCATGATGTCATTGATTCTCAATTCCATCAGGGTGAAAAAGAAAAAGAGCAATCCATTAGCGGCATGCAGAGGGGCCGTCTCCGTCTGACTGAAATGTAGTTTTGACAGAGCGAGATCCTAAACTGGCCCCCTGGCCACGGGCCTGCGGCTCAGGGAAAATTGAGTGCACTCCTGCAGAATTCAATATGACATGCTGGAAATAATGGGCTCCTGTCGCACAGATATCCATCAAGACAGACCATGGACCCTTGTAGACATTCAGCTGCGATAAATAATAAATCATGTTTGGACGATATTAATAAGGTCACTTGAGAGGTGGCCATTGATTTGGTGACACCACAGTTTTTCTAGCAGGAGTAGTGCTGACGTGTTTGAGGGATGCTACGGAGAAAATATCAGATTTTCTTTCAGGTCTCATGCCGGGTTCAGACTACACGATATCAGCCCGGTTTTGGCACAATCTGTTTGACGTAAGGGTGTCGTGGTGATTCGTAAAAGACAATGGGCATCGAGTTGCAAGAATCGATCGTTTTATCTCGTAAAATGTGCCATAGTGGATGACAACCGACGCCATGTCTGCAATGATTCACAACATCCTGGTAGATAGACTAGCGTTTAATTGTTTCTGTACTCCACAATGGGTTATATCGCATCTGTGACGTTGACCAATAGGAGCACAGAAGCTCTTCTGTACATAGCTTTCAAAAATGGTGAAACGAAAGAGACTATGGTATTGGTGCTGCTAGGTGGAATTATGCATTGGAGAAAAGTTTTGTGGAGCAATGGCAACAATACGCCTGCCTTTGTTTCCTCGAAGGACTGCCAGGACAGAGTGAAAAAAAACATAATTGCTGGCGAATGATAGCAGAGTTGTATCAGCAACCCATTGAGAACTGGAATTAGCATTAAACTAACACGCTGCTTTGTTAGCCATTGCTTGTTTGCACTCGTTACCGGTGTGGTGAACAATCGAGTCCGGTTGGAGAGATGAGTCCGAGCTGCGTCAATAGCAGAGGAGAAAGGCCGCGAAATTTAAAAATACGACTGTTATTGTGTCATGAAATGTAGTTTCAAGAGTTTCTCAGTCGAGAATGTAGTTGTTTGAAGCTCAAATATGTTGTTTATTTATTATAAAAAACACACTAACAACGATAAATGTTTAGTTTCACAATCTATAGCTTCGGTTAAAAACTAGTATATTAAACATATAAGTTAAAATACATTAATGACTCATTATAACGTAGTACAAACTTCTATAATAAAGTGATTTTGTATGATTTGTAACCAGGCACTAAAGCGATTACCCATAAAACGTGCTTTGAACCAATCGGATTGCTTGGGTCCTAAGCTCGGACTCATCTCTTCAACCGGACTCGATTGTTCACCACACCGGAAGTCGTTAGTTCCGCCTTCTCGATGACATCATTAAAGATAGCAAGCAGCGATTGGTCGGGAAGTAATGTGTAGCCTGACCTGTTTCTTGTCCATGACACAAGAAGAATTGTATGATTTAAAATCGCATAACACAGTGACATTATTGTAACACACAAAAATATTGTGTAGTCTAAACCCAGCATTAGGTGCTTTGAAATTGATGAATAGTTGTTACCTTAAAGGGTTAAAACAGTTCTCCCAATTACAGTGAATGAGGCCTTGATCTTTCAAACTAAAAATATGCAAAAGATATCAAAGTACTATGTAAATAGTTTGTATTATCTATTTTTAAACCAATGAAAATATGAAAAAATATTACAAGTGTTATGAAAATTGTTGGTACGACTTATTTTTCAAGCAAAAGTATAATAAAAATTATTCATATTTGAAGTCTTATGAACCCATACAGTAACTTTGTTACAAACAGATCAAATTTTAAGCCTTTATTGACAAATCATTGAGTCCATGAATCAGATTAGTGTGATTTATGAAAGAATCATTCAGAACTGGTTTGAGAACATCATCAAAAAGAAACAAGATCCAAGGAAATTTTGCTCGTTGGACATTTACTGACATTTTACTTCATCTCTACTTTTCCATGTAAGAGAGTCATTTGGTTTTGGGCGAGTAATTTTTGGGGAGTGTTTTCGGGTCGCTGTTCCTTTAAATAGATAATTAGCAGATTGAGGCAAAGTAAAGTTGTTTAAATGCAAATGATCAACAGTGTTTGTGTTTAATGAGGATTTTGATGGTGATCTCTTCACAGTGCCACATGAGAGAGTGCAGTAATTGTGTGGGCTGTTTTAGTATGCAGAGGCAGCGCCGCTGTGTTTCAGGCGACTGCAGTCTGCGTTTCTGCTGAGTCGGCTGCTTGTCTTTGGCGGTTTAGGACTCATTAGGCCTGTAATGTCTTAATTCTGTCCTCTCTACAAAGCTGTACTGACATCCCTAATATTTTACCTCCTGAAATGCATCACACAATTGATGCCTGTTGGGTTAATAACCTAATTGACTGACATTGACCCTTTTTTCGTGGCTAGAGTTTAATTTGCTGTTGTTTTAAAGGGGTCATGACATGGTTTTTGTTTTTGTTTTATTGTGTTCCCTTAGGTGCAATTATAGTATTACTATATTTTTTTGAGACTTTTACATTTTAGTGATTTATGACCTTTTCCTACCCTGTTTCTCATCCTCTGATTCAAAAAGTCTGTTTTGGGGGTGTTTCCCCTTTAAGAGTTCTTATGATTGGCTAACGTCGCAATCTTCTTGTAAACAGACCCACTGGCTGTACGTCGACTGAACACCTATGGGCGTGACAACGATGCGAAATGAGGCGTAGTTGTCTTGCGCTGGAGGCTGGTACGTCACTTCGTACCGTGACGTCACTTCTTTCCACGGATCCCCAACGAGCTGTAATTAGAGCTTGATTAAATAAATCCTTCGTTTATAATGGGGTGGACGTCTTAAGCTATGAAACTTGCAGGAAGTTTTAATGGTACAAAGACCTCTTTTAAACCAAAAGATCCAGGCAAATTTGGTTTCTCATGTCATGACCCCTTTAATAATAAGGGGCTGGAAATCACACCAGCACACCCATCGATCACATCTGGGCTTTTGGTAGCGCCTATTTCATTATTGTTTCTGGGAAAGCTGAATTTTTAAAGCGACTGCAGCGCTGAGAGTGCATTTTGACTACAGGGTTATTTATATTATCGGATATTTATTCTGTCAGGCGGGAACTAAATAACACAATCTCATGCATTCCTGTGTAACACCAGAAAATTTGCTGATTCAGTGAATGCTATAAGCAATTCATTTCTTTAGAAATGGACTTATGTTTACAGAAAATGGCTGTTTTTCTATTTTTTATGAAGCATGCAGAGTATTTCAGGACAAAACCACATTTTGTTGAGCTGATGTGAATGGCAGACGCTGTGGCTTTAGGGCCAGACTGACCACACGGGGTGAACCGAGTGTCAGTGCCGACCACAGTCAGTGATCACTGTTACTGCGGCGGTCAGATGTCTGAAGAGGGATGTTAACGGTAGAGATTAAAGTGTCTGGGATTCATCTGCTGCTGCTGCAGTGGAGTTGAGATCTATCTATCTGTTTATCTGTCTGTTGTTCTATTTATCTTTCTGTCTGTCTGTTGTTTTACTGTATCTATCTGTCTGTCTCTAAATTGTGTCTGTTTGTCATTTTGTCTGTCTGTCTGTCTATCTGTCTATGTCTGTCTTTCTGTCTGTCTGTCTATATGTCTGTCTGTCTTTCTGTCTGTCTGTCGTTTTGTCTGTCTGTCTGTCATTTTATCTTTCTGTCTATCTGTCTATATGTCTGTCTTTCTGTCTGTCTGTCGTTTTGTCTGTCTGTCATTTTATCTTTCTGTCTGTCTGTCTGTCTGTCTGTGTCATTTTGTTTGTCTGTCTATGTCTATATGTTTGTCGTTTTGTCTGTCTGTCGTTTTATCTGTCTGTCTGTCTGTCTGTCTGTCTCTGTCGTTTTATTTATCTGTTATCTATCTAGCTGTCTGTCTGTCTGTCATTCTGTATGTCTGTAACTATCAACACGTGATTGAATTTATCTGTCCATAAGCTGAAAAAATATTGATGACTTTTTAGAAATTATTGCACCGAACTTGAGAGTTGAGCAAATTTAATTCTGAAAGACACGTGTATAAAACAACAACTGTACAACAAATCTTAAATACAGTCCAAGAATTCACTTTTTGTTGCATGACATATTTGTGATCTGTGCAAGATCTCGTCTGTTTTCGTCCTTTTGGCACTCTATCTCTTATTCTTTCTCTTCGTCTGTATTGTAACTGTTCCTTGAGGAATAACCTCTAACCTGATTCCCATGCGTAACCTTACCCAGATCCCGACTGAACTCTTGGCCTCCTGCCTACACATTGTTTCTTTCCTCCACCTGAACACCCTAGAACAGCTACTGCCAATAACCTGATCCAGCCTTTGTTTTCTGCTCTCAGACTCTCAAAACACATCTATTATTCACTTTCTGACAAGTATTTCAGCAGCAATCCATGTCAGCTGCTAAACAAATTCTTTCCTTCTCTTGGTTTCAACCAGCCTGGACATTGACGTTTTCACAAAAAGTTGTAGAAAAGTTGTAGAAAACCCAAGCCATCAGGTTGAGCTTTGCTGTGTTGCATTGAGGCAGAAAATAAGACCAGCTTGCTTTCCTTTTATTCACCTCACACTTCCACAAACCTTTTTTTTTTTTTTTTTTTTTTTGTCATCCACCAGTGAAAAAAGCAGGTAATGAAAGGTATCAGATGGATGCTATGTTTGTGAAAGGAAGTATGTTTTCAGTCTACATCGGCCTTTGTCTTTCCTGAGCCGCCTAATTGAACGATGTTGTCACTCTCCTTTGGCAGGATATGCTTCCTATTTTTAGACCTCCATTTCAGGGTGGCCGTGTTGTCATCTATTTTGAAACCTCTATTGAGTTTTCTTTCCTTAGCTCTCAGGGCTGTATTTATGATAACAAAGAGGGTTAGTCTCTCTTTTGACAGCTTTTCTTTACACTGCAGATGATGAGGGGTAAGCCAATTTTCACTATCAGCTAGAGTCTGAAACCCTTTGCTGGCTGCTTTGTTGGCATCTCATGCTAACAAGTCCACTGCAGGAACTCAACCTTGACATTTATGCAATGACTTCAGTGAGATAACATTTTCAAAAACACACCCTAGTTAATGCCACTTGAAAGATGCCACTCGCTGTTTCTTTTAGTCTTTTTCTAGATAATATTACTGTATTTATCTTTCAAGTCAACTTGACACTGTTTATATACATATGTAAACCTGTCTTGTTATCAATGTTGTTAACAGTTTTTGCTGTCATACATTGTTTTGAGGATAAAGAACAGCATTTATTTTTTTAAGCATGTTTACCTCCATCATGATTTCCACAAAAGATTAAGCGGCAAAAACTTTTCAGCATTAATAATAGAAAGAAATGTTTCTTGAGCAGCAAATCAGCATATTATAATAAATTCTGAAGATCATGTGACACCGAAGACTGGATTAATGCTGAAAATTCAGCTTTTCATCACACTCGCAGGAATAAATTACATTTTTAAAAATAAAGTATCTTTGAAAACAGTTAATTTAAATTGTATTTCATTTTATACTGTTTTTACTGCATTTTTAATATTATAATAAATGCAGCCTTGGTGAGCAAAAGAGACTAAACATTAAAAAAAAATTAATTCCTAACTTTTGACTGGTAGTTAATATATGGGTGTGTATACAGTTTGTCTTTATTTTTTTTATATGAGGAATTTCTGAAGCTTATTGCAACTTCCCCGGTTGTATGTGGAAGCAGAGAAGTGTTTAAACACTGATTGTTAAGTGTAAATGATGAAGTATAAAGTGTGACTTCTGTGTTTGGGGGAATTTCTCCATTTATGGTGTTCATTTCTCTCACCGAGTCTTCTCAGTTTAGATTTGCTCTTTGAATAGTTCATGATCAGGATGGGAGAGATCGCTTTAGCTCTGGTCTGATGTTTTATTCTCCTTTGTGTTCCAGGAAGACGTGGAGACTGACAGCAGGAAGAGCTCGTTCAAGGCTGTGGGAAATCGGAGCACCGTCCGCTGCTTTATAACAGTGGGTAAGTGAATCTGCAGTGAAACACACTCAAACAGAGATTGGTCACGTAAAGAAAGAAAGGTGGAACGCTGCTGGTAGGATGTAGATAATTAAATCTTGTGCAAAACAAACTGTTGCTTTGTGCCTGTTGCTGGTGTGAAGGGTTTCTTCAAGGTCTGAAGGAACCAGTGCTAGGCAATATATCGATATTCTGACAATCGCAGTGATTCTAATGCATTCTGTTTTTGTCCATTGTCACAATCCCTCCTTGTCTTGTGACTCGCAAGTGTGAGCCTGTTAAGATGTTTTCGTGTCTGCTGACCTCAGCAGCAAAAATGTTAAGTTGGCAGGGTTTATGAATCCTTCTGTTTTTATAAATATAATTCATGAATAGTTGGCATTGTGACTTGATGTCTCTGCCTATTTTTCATAATTAAAATAGACATACAAGCACTACCATTGAGTTTGGGCTTGATCATCTTTTCGAAAGATGTCCCCTCTGCTCACTAAGGCTGCATTTATTTGATCAAAAATACTGTAAAAGCAGTAATATTGTGAAATTATTACAATTTAAAATAACTGTTAGAATATATTTAAAAATGTAATTTATTCCTGTGATGCAAAGCTGAATTTTCAGCATCATTACTCCAGTCTTCAGTGTCACATGATCCTTCAGAAATCATTCTGATATGCCGATTTGGTGATCAAGAAAAGTTAAAGTGCTGTGCTGCTTGATATTTTTGTGAAACCATGGCTCGTTTTTCCTCAGGATTCTTTGACTAGAAAGTTTAAAAGAACAGCATTCATTTGAAATCGTTGTTTCTTGTTTTATCATTCTTTTCAGTTAGTCAAAGTTGAAAAATTATGTCTTTTTTTTTTTAACTGTGTTTTACTGGTTTTTACTATTTATTTATTTATTCTTTCTAATTGGTTGAAATGATGATTTCTCCTTTTTCTTTCTGTTAAGCCATTTAAAGGGCTAAATTTTATTCTTTTATATGTGATGTTTCAAATATATCACCCAGTCCCAGTTGGTTCTCTGATTTAAATTGTGGATGAGCAACGGAAAATTGCATTTATTTCTCATGGTAATATGACTCCTCTTTTTAAGAATTAAAGAGTTGCATTAATTTATTTAACAAAGGAGGTATGAATATAGCCTTTGTGCTAGGTTTCCATGACTTGCCAGCAGAGACATACGGCAGCCTCAGAGATGAAATTACATGGGCCTGGATTCATTTACCTCTCACTTTTCAGCTCTGACGACGCCCACGCCAGTTACCAGTCAGAGCGTATACACTTTAAGGTTGACTGACAACACTGATTTACTGATTAATTTCAGATTTCAACAATATGTAGATTAATAATTCAGTTGCAACGTCATTAGGCTTGTTTTAGTTATTTTATCGTTGCTTGATTTTTCACTGCACCTCACATTTGCATTTAATTTCGGCTGTTACAGGTTACTGCACAAAGCTTATATAATGACACAGATGACAGCATACTTCCAGATTTGGAATAAGGAGCATATTAAAAAGCCGCCTGGAAGAAGTTACCTGCTAGGACACAATTCATTTTCAATGAGATGGGCCAATGATCATGACATTTATAGTGGGGGCAATCCTGTAAAACTGATTCACCTGTAGCTGGGTTTCCAAGTTGTGAATTTAACTTCTAATAAAGCACCGTTTCCATCCATTTCCATTTTGTTCAAGAGAACAAAATCGTCACTTCCTGGAAAACTGGCGCACAATTATCTGTAATAAAAAATGAAGTCAGGGGAAGCCACTGTGGCTCATTTTTTGTACATCATAATTGATTTGCACCTCTGAGCGTGCTGACCATATGCAGTTAACACTCGTGTTCTCTTGTGTCCGGATGCCTGGTGTTTGGGAACAAAATCGTGTGTGACAATTCCTGTAGGTAATTATATCAAATCATTTTCATGACAGATTTTGCATTTCAGAATAATCAAACCAACATTTTAGATGCTGAGCAATGAAATTGCTCCGTTGTTTAGTCCAGTTCTCCAATAACATCCACTGTTGAGGCTAGGGCTGTCACTTGTGTCAAAAATCCTGTTTGATTTTTGAGACATAAGTGTTCATTGAATCGATTGTAAAATCGATTTTCCATGTCTAAAGACGTTTCCATTTTCAACGCCAAATATAGGCAAATCCACGGACAACTAACAGGCATTAGAACGAACGTAAAGAGGGCGCTTGAGACACGCACAAGTCAGCAATATTTCTGATGATTTATTGGCGTGAAGTTTCGTGCACAATGACAAACAGGAGTGCAACATTCTCGAAAACAATAAGCAGAGTGGACTGCCATAACATCAATGAAAAACATTACTGCAGGCTTCAACATGGCTGTGTTTACGATTAGAATTTCGTATCACCTACGTAGGCGATTGTAGCCAGTAGTCCGAATCTGTATGAATACCGGCAGAATTCACGTTTGTTGTAAAAAGAGACACATTGCAGAAGTATAATTTGCTGTTATGTGTGTTTGTTAGAGCCTGCAGTTGCTGTGTGACGCGCGTTACGGCGCGCTCCAAGAGAAGGCCGTTAATCGATTCCCTATTTTCGTTTTCGAAACTTGTGTTGGTTGGTCCGATCGATTGTGCAATCGATTTTCGAACGTAAAGTGATAGCCCTAGTTGAGGCAAAGTCACATGAGTTTTTTGTTGTGCATCGAGGGATTTATTCTGTAAAAGTGTTTCCGTCGTAGTTTATTCGCATGTCTTCTATTCACTCTAAAAAATGCTGGGTTGTTTTAACCCAATTTTGGGTCAAATATGGACAAACCCTAGCCTGGCAAGCCGGACCTACATCAAGATGTTCTGGCTTCAACCAACCAGAGTGTTTTCCCAACAGCGGAGCTAACGTTAGTTGATAGATTCAACTTTTGAATCTGGCCGGCAAAACTACGAACACATCTTCCTTTTTTAAGAATGACTTGTTCTTTGCTCTTTTCTCAAAGAAAAACTTAACTCCAAGTCCTCCAGAGTCGCGGCCAAAGCCGATTTGAAAGACTGTTCTCCAGCAGCAGCAGCTCTTCTTTGTTTTCAAGTAGCAGGGAACCGTCGCAACTCTGTCGTCATTATGTTAAGCCCGCCCCGCCTACTCTATACACGATGTGATTGGCCTGACCCAATTTAGGTTTTTCCAGCTCAAAAGTCAATGGAGAGTTGCTAGACTACCCTGGCTGCAAAATACATTTTGCTGCCGCTAGGGTGCGTCTAGATTTCTAGGCTAGACAAACCCAGCCATCGGGTTAAATTTTTAAATTGCATTTTTAATCCATCCAAAATTTGGGGGTTGTCCATATTTGACCCATAATTGGGTTAAAACAACCCAGCATTTTTTAGAGTGTTGGATAATAAAAATAAAATAGTTCCGAATCTGCAGGACACGATGCATGCTACTAATGTTTCACAAATATTTCCACACATCCACTAAAAGGCTTGGATTAAAAGATCAATCTTGGGATGTTAAGAGTCAATACCGGATTATTCAAATGAAGAAATCAATGTTTTTTACCCAGCGTAATACTCTTTCATTAGCAGCACACTTGAAAGTGGTTCAGCATTTACTGTGTCCTCTCAGGTCTTGCATCATCTCTGTGCTATTTTAAGGAGATTAATAGAGCAGGGTCTTTTCGTCCCTTCTGTCAGAGTCAAAACCCGAGCTGATTTTATTATGATCCGCTCTGCATCACACCAAGAAGCCCGTCAGATTTCAGGGAGATCAGCATGTTCATTCAGGCTGATGGGAATGGCTTTTCAAAGCTTGCATTGTTTGAGAGCTGTTTCTATGGTCTCGTTGCTTGTTGCGCCGGCTTAACAAAACCTTGGAGGCTTTGCATGTCCCTGGTGAAAAGCGCCTCTTGTTTTAGAAAGTAAGCCATCTAAAGACATGGGTGCCTGGGGTCTGGGATATTCTGTGATTCTGGGCCCTTCGAGGTTTCTTTCATTTTGCTTTGAGGAATTAACTGTCTTCCAGAACGACAGCTTTAGGCCTGCAGTGGGGGCTCATGGGAGCAGCGGGGTGGAGAGAGCAGATGAGCACCTGTTCTGCAGGTGATGTGAGAGAGGAGACTGCAGACAAGCGGAGATCCTTAATCAAGGGCATTCGCTCTCGAAACACTAAATAAGATTAATGAAACCATTTCATCTCTTTTTCAGTCTTGTTCTCACTGTCCCACAATAGAGGTCGGTGAATGATTTAAATCACAGCAACAGTATTTATCACAAAATCATTTTAAGATGGTAATTCTTCAATGTACTTCATTTTATTTTATTAGTTATATGAATAAGGATGCACAATATATTGGTACCATCTAAACCATCGTGTGTATGTTTGTGTGTATGTATGTATGTGTGTATGTATGTATGTATGTATGTATGTATGTATGTATGTTTTACACACACACACACGCACATATATATATATACACTTTATATTTTTAAATATACATTTTTAAAATCTTAAATTTAATCTCTAATTTTACATCTTTGATTACTTTTTCTAGCACTCAAAGTAAATTTTAGTAACACTAATAACACTTAAATATTTAGCAGATCACATAATGAATGTTTATTTTATTTATTTATTTATTTAATTATTTTTTAACATTTATTTTAATGTATTTTTAATTTATATTTTACATTTTAAATATTGGCCAGTTATGCATGTTGTGCATCCCTAATTGTAAGTACTTTTTATTTTGGAAGGGGAATTTTTTTTTTTTTTTTTTAGATATTTTCTTTCTTTTTTTTAATTGTTACTAGTTTTAGATCCACTTTAGTAGCTAAATTAAGCTAAATAAAGTTAAATTCTGCATCAATATGAACAAACACCAACAGTTTTGTCTTCTTTATTGGTTTAGGATTTACTTTTAGTTTACCCGATGTTTCTTCACATTGTTTTTGAATCCTCTCTCGTTTTTGTTGTTTAGATCTGAAACCTTTGATGTTTCACAGTGTGGTCTGCAGTCGTCTTTTGCTCCTGCCACTCCAGGTTTCTCCCTTACTTACTGTTTTTCACAGATTACATCCATTCTCCTTGTTACATGTATTATAGAACACAAGAGAAGGAATGAAACCCTGAAGGCAGATATGTGCTTTCAGGTTTGATCTTTCTTTCTTTCTGTCATCCATTACTTTAATAAGCCTTGCTTCAGAGTTAGGAGGAGCTGTCTTGGACTGTAAGGGATCTTCAATGACCTTCCACAATAACAACTTCCCCATGATTATGTATAAATGCAGTGTCTAACATGTATTCGCCTTGGCTCGTATAGGAGATGTGGCTTCTAATCCGATGTTGTGGCCCGATCCCATTTCACATCTGATAAAGCAAACTTTTTTTTTGCTCAAGTCTGAGTTTTGTAAAACTTATTAAGCTGTTCTCTGGCTGTTTATTGATCAGAGATGAATATAGTCGCCCCCTGTAGACCTTATTATAAATCTACTCCCTGCTTTACAAAAAAAAGGCCGTCTTGTTCTCATCTGAGAGCTGTTGGAGGAAGTTCTGCCCAGACTCCCAACGATCCGAGACCTGGATCAGAGCCATGAGTTTGTAACAACAGCCGGACCACTATAGAATGCAACAGTGTGGTTATGAAAGTTCATATCCCATCCGTTTTCTTCAATTAGAAAGTGAGTTGGCCTCTCTACAATCACAACCCATAATATTTTACAGTACACTTCACATATATTGCACTACTTATAATTCCTAACTTGCGTTCTAGTGAAGCACCGATATTGAAAAGATTTTTTTTAGTTTGTCCAGAATGTTGTTATTTCCAGTAAAGAGTAATCGGCAGACATTTAAATCTCTATTCTTAATTTTATTTTATTATAAATAAATCAAACAAAAATCTATAACTTCCGTTATTGAATTTAGGTGCCACAAGATTATAATAAACGATTTAATAATAATTAATTTTAATAATAATATTTTTGTTGTTGGTTTTTGCTTTTAATGTGAATCCTCTTTATGCTGGTTGTGGTTTGGTTCAAGACTTAAAGGATTAGTTAAATTTTTTGCTGATAATTTACTCACCCCGATGTCATCCAAGATATCCATGTCTGTCTGTCTTCAGTCGAAAAGAAATTAAGGTTTTTGAGGAAAACATTCCAGGATTTTTCTCCACAGAATGGACTTCAATGGCAACCAACTATTAAAATGTTCAAAGAAGGTTCAAATGTCCATCTCAATGCAGCTTCAAAGTCTCTACACGATCCCAGTCGAGAAATAAGGCTCTTATCCAGCGAAACGATTGGTCATTTTCTAAAAAAAAAAAAAAAATTAACCACAAATGCCCGTCTCATATATTTATACACAACCATTTCTAGGGTTTACAAAGAATGGTGTGAAAAGGGAAAAACATCCGGTATGCGGCAGTCCTGTGGGCGAAAATGCCTTGTTGATGCTAGAGGTCAGAGGAGAATGGGCCGACTGATTCAAGCTGATAGAAGAGCAACTTTGACTGAAATAACCACTCGTTACAACCGAGGTATGCAGCAAAGCATTTGTGAAGCCACAACACGCACAACCTTGAGGCGGATGGGCTACAACAGCAGAAGACCCCACCGGGTACCACTCATCTCCACTACAAATAGGAAAAAGAGGCTACAATTTGCACGAGCTCACCAAAATTGGACAGTTGAAGACTGGAAAAATGTTGCCTGGTCTGATGAGTCTCGATTTCTGTTGAGACATTCAGATGGTAGAGTCAGAATTTGGCGTAAACAGAATGAGAACATGGATCCATCATGCCTTGTTACCACTGTGCAGGCTGGTGGTGGTGGTGTAATGGTGTGGGGGATGTTTTCTTGGCACACTTTAGGCCCCTTAGTGCCAATTGGGCATCGTTTAAATGCCACGGCCTACCTGAGCATTGTTTCTGACCATGTCCATCCGTTTATGACCACCATGTACCCATCCTCTGATGGCTACTTCCAGCAGGATAATGCACCATGTCACAAAGCTCGAATCATTTCAAATTGGTTTCTTGAACATGACAATGAGTTCACTGTACTAAAATGGCCCCCACAGTCACCAGATCTCAACCCAATAGAGCATCTTTGGGATGTGGTGGAACGGGAGCTTCGTGCCCTGGATGTGCATCCCACAAATCTCCATCAACTGCAAGATGCTATCCTATCAATATGGGCCAACATTTCTAAAGAATGCTTTCAGCACCTTGTTGAATCAATGCCACGTAGAATTAAGGCAGTTCTGAAGGCGAAAGGGGGTCAAACACAGTATTAGTATGGTGTTCCTAATAATCCTTTAGGTGAGTGTATATTTATATGTATATAAATATATATGTACCCTTATTTCTCGATTGGGATCGTGTAGAGACTTTGAAGCTGCATTGAGACTGACATTTGAACCTTCTTTGAACATTTGAATAGTTGGTTGCCATTGAAGTCCATTCTGTGTAGAAAAATCCTGGAATGTTTTCCTCAAAACCTTAATTTCTTTTCGACTGAAGAGAGAAAGACATGGATATCTTGGATGACATCGGGGTGAGTAAATTATCAGCAAAATATTTTTTGAAAGTGAACTAATCCTTTAATGCTCTATTGAGGAATTTTTTTGAAATGCCTGTGGAGGAAATGAATGGGAAAGATGCTTTCGGAACCAAGGCCTCTGAAAGAGAGCGCTCGCTGTCACGCTCTTACTGATGCCTGTGTACTCTCCCACAGATCCTCTCCGTGCCGACCAGTCACTGACATCAATATCATTTCTGCCGCCCCCTCCGCTCCTCCTACCTATTGATGGATGACCCCGTTGATAAAGAGATGCAGGACTGCAGTGCAGTGTCAGGCGTTTTACGGTTACAAATGCAGATCTGGGACTTCTGCAGCAGCTAACGCAATTGAAGAGAGATAAATCTCCTTGTGCTGCTGTCCTTTATGTAGAACAGCAATACATCTTTTCACCGGAATATTAAAATCTCTCTTTTATTTCATATGTGGGTAGTGAGGCATTAAATTCTATAATGGTCCAGTACTTTATATATGTCAGAAATGGCAATGTCGAATAAAGCTTTCATCGATCATTTTCACGAGGTAACGGCTCCTTGCTGTGTGATGCAGATCGAGATTAGAAGGGGATCGCAGGGCTTTCCAGCTTCAGTTCTACATGTTCTTGTCTCAATCTGAGCAAGACTTTTTAAATCCTTTTTTTCTCTCTCTCTCTCTCTGTGCACTGGCTTGAAATAAGTCGATCCGAGTTCCCTTAACACATTCGTGTTAAAACATTTGTGGTGCACTGCAAACACACAGCTTGCATATTTCACAGGATCAGTTTGCATACTCTCACATTTTTTTGTTCCAGAGTAATTTCCTTTTTCAAACTAAGCATTTCAGCTGAGAAATCATTGGCTGCATTTTACTAATATTCCATATACTACTGTTATTTTAGCGTCATTGAGAGAGTTTTCTTTTTCATTTGAAAGATTTTTCTATGTTTTTTTGTTTTGTTTTTTTTATAAATTATTTCATTTTTAGTTTTAGTTATTTTAGTACATCAAGTAAACCTAAATGTAAATGAGAAATGTTGCCTTGGCCACTACCTGAAATAAAATGTGTTTTTTATAGATTTTGTTTGAGTTAAAGTTTTTTATTTAAAAAATGTTTTTAGTTTAACTATTATAACCTTGCTATATACAATTATTAGTATACAATATATAGTTTGCTTTATTATTATTATTATTATTATTATTATTAGTATTAGTATTAGTATTAGTATTAGTATTAGTATTATTAGTTAGTATTAGTGTTAGTGTTATTATTATTTCACTAATATTCTGGATATGGCTTTCAGTTCTTTTTAAAATATTAATGAATAAAGAAATTGTGTATATATGCATTTGTGTGTGTGTGATACACAGATATATACATATACATACATGCATACATACATACATACATGCATATACACACACATACATACACACATATACACACATATACACACACACACACACACGCCTACCGATGTATATTCTATTTATTTTTTTATATCTGAAAGTTATCCAATAAAGATTAGTGGTATTAATAAATTTTACTATTATGAAACAACACAAATGGAAGTATTGCAAATAATGTAGTGAACAAAAATGTTCAACAAATCAAAACTATCTTATATTTGACTGCAAATATTCAGCGTAACAGGACTGGGTGAGCGGGAAAGAGTCGGAACCAATTGATTGTCTATTTGGTGACACTTAAACTTCACTCTAGGGTTTTTATTAGCATAGATGATATACAAACTGGGTGGCCAGTATTTGTCTGAAACATAAATGTATTTATTCGGCTGAACCACAGCCATGATGACATCCTGCTGCAATAATGGCCGGTGCGATAATGAGGGAATTAAATTATGCCTTTTTTCCTTTAGCATCATTTATTTTCATTATGGGTGTGACAAATAGGAGGTCTCTGGGTTTAGTCGTGGTCCCGTGGGAGAGGGGAACGTGGTGTGTGAGTTCATTATTGAATTTCCTGTCAATATAAATAAGTTCAGTGAAATCTAAGGGCAGCTGCCATCCTATCATCTCCCATAACATAAATCAGAGCTGAAGCCCTGGAGGTTTGGACCCGTCCTGATAACGCTCCACCTCTGCAGACTTGTCAATAGTGCCAATTATGTAGATGTGTGTGATTTTTGTCATGTGGACTGGGTAGTGTAAGGAAAACCCAATACATGTCCAATCTGGCATGCTTTTAATCAGAAGTTTTTGACCTCCACCAGATAGTCCTCTATTTGTTATTTAAGGCCTTTGACTGAGCTTTTATTAAGCTCTAGATGTGTATCATATCAAAAAAGTGTGGATTTTGGGAAAGAAGCTTGTTGAATCAGTTGCTGTAATAACCTCTTCTTTTTTTCCCCAGTTTGGCTAAGTTGCACGCTGTCAAAGATATTACAGATCTTTACCCGGGGACTCGGCTTCTACAGAGCGTTGTCTTATCTGGGATATTCAGTGCAGATGTGTTTGACGACATGAACACTGGTTTTGTGAGGCAGCGGTGGTGCTATCTGATCAGAGCTGAATCTGAGCGCTGCTGGATCCAGAGCTCTTCTAGACGTTTCCATGCGCGCTTAATTTATGTGAGAAATCTGAATATCACAAAAACATTATGCCAATAAATCAGAGAATCATCACTTCTGGGGAAATAGCAATGGAAATAGAAGTTGCATCCACTTGGGAAGCCACTGTGGCTCTTTTATTGAATGTAGTAAATTACTCGCGGTTTAAAATTCAGTCACATAACTTGAGGCAAAGTCACAACGTGTTATTGTGCACATTTTGGAATTTATTCAGTAAATGTGTTTTCATAATAGTTCATGCATATCTCTTCTTACAATTTTTTTTTTTGTTGGTAGAAATTCATCGTTTTATTCTGCAAGGATGCATTAAATTCATCTAGTTGGCAGTAAAGACATTCATAATATTAAAAAGTATTTCTGTTTCAAATAAATGCTGTTCGTTTCTGTTAATCAAAAAATCTTGAAAAAAGTATCACGGTTTCCACAAAATATTAAGCATCATAACTTTTCAAGATTGATTAATAATAGTCAATGTTTCAGCAGATCAGCATATTAGAATGATTTCTGAAGGATCACGTGACACTGACGACTGGAGTAATGATGCTAAAAATTCAGCTTTGCATCACAGGAAAAACAAAAAATAATAATAATTGTAAAAATATTTATTTCACAATATTACTGTTTTTGCTGTATTTTGGAGCAGAGACTTCATTTAAAAACATTAAACAATCTCACCGATCAAAAATTTTTCCTTATAGTTTTATTTTAAAGGTGGGGTATGTGATTTGCAAAACGGCCGGCAGATTTTGAAAATGCACAACTCAAATGGTCCTACCTTCTTTCCTTTGACTCCACCCATTCGAAGAACATGGACATGGATGGGGGGAGGGGGTATGCTACGACCGTTTGATTGACGCACTTACTGTCCAATGATTCTAGGTGGTCTTGGAAATGATTGGCTGGAGTTTTTCGAGTCCTGCCCGTTCCACAGATGATTAAATTGCTTAATTTTCATTTCAGTGCTTCTAACTCAGTGGCTGTAAGTGGGTTAGGAATAGGATTTCAAGTGATTTTGAAAAAATGGCCAAAAAAGAGAATTACATACCCCACCTTTAATAAAATAATCTGCCCGTTTTAAGGTTAAGATGACGACACTTGCTACTATCTATTACAAACTTAATACCAGATACAGCGTGAAATAAACATGAATGAGCATCTGACAGTGTATTAAAAGATAGAGTACAACTTATCGAAATCCATATCATGTCACATGGAATCGCTCAATCAGTGTTTCAACCGTGGAAAGACGTCAGTAAAACAGCTTGTAAACAATGTCATGTAGCGTCACATTTATCTCAGAAAAAACATATCCAGTGACCATAAACTCGTTAGTCAGCTAGAAAAATTAACTCTAGAGATGAGCATTTTGCTAAATATATGCACCATATTACATATACATTATAATTTTAATGTTCTTCAATTTTTAATGCATGTTTGAATAAATCTGGCAGGTTTTTATGACAGCCACCATTTAAATGTTTATATTTCATATAACTTTATTATTTTAAAAATAAATAAAAATGTAATTGAAGTGTTTGTATACAAATCAGTTCATTTTTTACCTTCAATATTATAGTAGGCTAATGAAGGAAAGTAGGCTACAACTGACTCCCATAGTTTACAGCATTAGTTAAGAGATTTGTTTTCCTTGAGAAAATTTGCCATGTATTGTACCTGATATCCAAAATAATCAATATTGAATTGAATGGAATCGAAATCGATCCGAATTGTGAAATTTGTCAATACCCAGCCCTAATGAGATCGCTTGGGTGTTTGAATCAAAATCGCGATCTTTTAACAATTAATCATGCAGCTCTAGTATTGGCCAGAATTTTAATACTGGTGCATCACTAGAAAAATCCCGGACTCTGTTGTGCTGTTTGTTATGGGCCAGTAAGCAACCACACAAAATTCCCTTGTGCTGAAAGTGAGATACTGAGTGAGGCAAGCAAAATCCAGTTTCCCTCTCATATAAAAATAATAAGAGGTATTCAATTTAAAATACCTTTTTGAAAATCCTAACTCTTATTAACGCTATAAAGGAGCAGTTGTTGTCATTCGAACGTTCGAAAGCTATTTGCTTTTAGGAAAGAAGCTCATGTGCAACATGCTGGTTTCACATCTGTGCGTTAAATGAAATCAGCACACGCTTTATGTTTTGAGTTATGGGGCACATATGTGTGTGCTGGTATGGGGCTAGCAAAGGGCTGTTATGACCGAGAGCTGTTTAGACTGCCCTCTGACCCACAATGCCTTGAGCCTGTGAATCAGCCCTTTCCTGGCTGCTGGGCAAGACTGTACGTGGCATTAAACATCAAAGCCGCGGGTCCGCAGAAGTCATTTCCACTAAGCTGAGAAAAGACCCCGGCCGTGTCTCATAAGGGCCTGAAGACGTTCTCTCAAAAAGGATGCTGGAGTTCGGTTCTTGATTATGTAAATCAAAACCCTCCTTCTCCCATATCAACTTTGATTTGAACCATATTTCAACTTGGCAAATCTGAATAATTCAGCTGTCAAGAGGACCATTTTAAAACTATATAAAATATTTAAAAAATACAGAAGAAATTTTTTACATTTTTTAATTTTCTTTCAACCCACATGCCATCAATATGTCTGGCATAATATTAATTTTAGACCGTTTGTGCAGGTACAACTTTATTATTTATGCTTCTGAAACTTTTAAATTCAGTTCAATGTATCGCTGTCTTTCCCCTCTTCTTTGCTGCCGAACCATCATACCTATTTTTCAGGTGCGATCACAAAAAATGAGTTTCTTTTTTCTGGTCCTTTGTAACTTTTTTTTTTTTTTCTGAAGGTCATTTTTGCCCTTTACACAACTATAATTGCCTGAGGCCTCCCACTCCCTGAAGGCCAGAGAAGTATTGGTGGCTTTATTTTTGATGACTTGATTTGAGGTGAATTGGCGTGATTGTATGTGACGAGGATGAGCAAAAAATGTGGCATCCAAGAGAGAAGCTCTGAGAGTGAGCAATAAAGAAATAATTACATTATGAGATAAATAATGAACCGCCAAGAAACAAATAAACGGTTTTATGTTGTTTTTAAAGGTTTCCATATTGCTCCCGGATTCAGCACGACATCAGTGTTTATGATTTTCTTTTGGCTGTTGATTATTGCAGTTTTGTCATCTTGGAATATTTTATTTTATTTGTTTTATTTTTTGTTTTTGTTAATGTTTAATAATAATCATCAACTTAAGGTGTTTAATATTGTTTTATTTACCCTCCATATCAGCCTTTTTTGCCTTAAAGGGTTAGTTCACCCAAAAATGAAAATTCTGTCAGTAATTACTCACCCTCATGTTGTTCCTACCCCGTAAGACCTTCGTTCATCTTCAGAACACAAATTAAGATATTTTTGATTAAATCTGAGAGCTGGATCACTCCTCCATAGGCTTCTAAGACATTATAACTTGCTGGCCCAGAAAATGTATTAAAGACATCGTTAATATAGTCCAAGTGACTACAGTGGCTCAATCTTAAGTTTATAAAGCGACGAGAATACTTTTTGTGCGCAAAAAACAAACAAAAATAACGACTTTATTCCACTATTCATTTCCTTCTCTCTGGGCCTCGAGTTTTTTCACGTAGTGTTTTAGCGCAGCGCGTCTGTGTTGTAAATAAACGCTTTATAAACTTAAGATTGAGCCACTGTAGTCACTTGAACTATATTAACGATGTCTTTAATACATTTTCTGGGCCAGCAAGTTATAATGTCTTAGAAGCCTATGGAGGAGTGAGCCAGCTCTCAGATTTAATCAAAAATATCTTAATTTGTGTTCCGAAGATGAACGAAGGTCTTACAGGGTTGGAACAACATGAGGGTGAGTAATTACTGACAGAATTTTTGGGTGAACTAACCCTTTAATGATAATGATAATAATAATAATCTTAAGTTTTAACTTTTTTTATAGCTTTTTTTTCTTTTGTTTTGTTTATTTACCCTCCACTTTAGCCATGCATGCAGAGAGTTTTTATGATGTTAGATTAACTTAAATTTTTCAGGTGCGATCACAAAAAATTAGTTTCTTTTTTCTGGTCCTTTGTGACTTTTTTTTCTCTCCTTTTTTTTTCTAAAGGTCATTTTTGCCCTTTACACAACTATAATTGCCTGAGGCCTCCCACTCCCTGAAGGCCCGAGAAGTATTGGTGGCTTTATTTTTGATGACTTGATGACTTGTGACAAGGATGAGCAAAAAATGTGGCATCCAAAAGAAAAGCTCTGAGTGAGCAATAAAGAAATAATTACATTATGAGATAAATGACTCCTGTTAGAACCGCCAAGAAACAAATAAACGGTTTTGTTGTTTTTAAAGGTTTCCATATTGCTCCCGGATTCAGCACGACATCAGTGTTTATGATTTTCTTTTGGCTGTTGATTATTGCAGTTTTGTCATCTTGGAATATTTTATTTGTTTTAGTTTTTGTTTTTTTGTTAATGTTTAATAATAATCATCAACTTTAGGTGTTTAATATTATTTTATTTACCCTCCATATCAGCCTTTGTTGCCTTAATAATGATAATAATAATAATAATAATAATAATAATCTTCAGTTTTAATTTTTTTTATAGCTTTTTCTTTTTTTTCTTTTGTTTTGTTTGTTTACCCTCCACTTTAGCCATGCATGCAGAGAGTTTTTATGATGTTAGATAACTCTGAATAGCCCTAAATTAACTTCTCCTAACTTAAATCGGCCGTGCAAATGAACAGCTGTTTCGTTCACGCCATTGCTGTGCAGAATCAAATCAGATTGTTAATGCTCACGCTTGCTTGTTTGTAATCAGTAACTCCTCTCTATTAGCTGAACAGCAATGCAGTTTCAGAGCAGGGTCGCTGCCACAGTGATTTCATCAGGCAGTGAGATTAGATGTTGGAGGAAGCATAAATACAGGTTCACTAGATTAATGCTGCTGATGAGAGTAAAGTGCTCTTTGCCTTCCATTGTCTATTGCGCTTCTCAGACTCGGCCCTGATGTTGGTTGCCAGTTTGAGGAGGGGGTGGGAGAAACAACCCTATTCAATATTTAGAATTTGAACTGCAGTACCCATTTCAACCACTAGCTGTAAATATTACACACTGCACCTTTACGTGAATGTAAACAGTTGAGAAAGAAAACGCATGTGTAACATTCTATTGGATCTGTGCAGTCGGTCTTAAAGTGACAGCAACCTAATTAATCATCTGTCATACGTGTCATTAATGTTAATCAAGCAACAAAAAAGAAAATCTCTCTGTACTCTTGTCTGAATCACTTTAGTCTCACTTTAATAAGAATACATGTACATTTAATTCACGCAATGAAGATATGCAGTGTTGTTTTAATGCATTTGATTACTATTATTTCTTATTTCTAGTGCTTGAAGTTTTGCAGGTAGGTCTGTTTCTTTGCTCTATAATAGTTTGTTGTTCTTTTGCTTGTAATTAGTTTATTTGTTCTTATTTTATTACTGACTGTTTACTTGTCTTCTGTAAGCTTGAGGGTTTTTTAACGTAAGCTAGTATTAGTTTTTTTTTGTGATATTGAAATTGGTAACGAATTATGAAATTTCAATGTTATCAATTTTGCTGATTTAAAAACTTATTTAAAGCAAAAATAACTATATCATGATATATATATATTGTCATGAAATAAAATGACTCTTACCGTGATATAAGATTTTGGTCATATCACCCACCCCTACCACTATTTTTGAACTGCTCATTAATCAGCAACTTATACTGCATTTCCAGTTATGGAAAAAAAACGAATGAAATAGTTTTATGATACTGATTTTAAAGCATGAAGATTAGAGACCAATATTGACTTTTTTTATTAATTTTTTTATTCAATGTTTTTCATGTCAAATAATATTTATTTACGTTTGTTAATTTGCTTGTTTATTTGGCTAATTTTATTTATGTATTACTCATTTTATTTAGTTATATTCATTTGCTTTATATACACACCACTATTGTATGCAAAGGTATTATATACATCTATTTTGTTTTAGGTTGTCTTTTTGGTAGGTACACATACAAGTTGTTTAAAAGAATTATTGGTTTATCTCTATTGATATTAGTTTTATTTTAGAATGAGCCTCAGGTCACGAGAGCAGCATTTTTCATAAGAATAAAGCTGTACTGTGAAGTTCAGCACATGTTCCTCTCTGCAGGAGCGCTCATCCCGACAGTGTTGCTGTGAGGTGCGTTTGGGTTGGACTCTTCTCTTGTGTCTCCATGGCCTGATTCCATCATAGCTGTGGGCCATATGGCTCAGTCATGCTTTCCGTCTGTGCAATGCGCGATAGTTTCCACCGGCGTGACTGCACCAACCCTGTCCATCATATATTGATCAGAGTGCAGACAATGAGTATGTGAAACCCAGACAGATCACGTGCGACGCGGCGGACGGGGAAATTAGAGTGACGGTGTCATCTTGCATAATATAGTATAGCATTATCTCACCTGTAGTGTGCTGTTCATTTAGACTGCAGTACGTGTCTCAGCTGCTGGTGTGAAGTCAAGAAGCTCAGATAGGTAGTCCGGCTCCATTTCTAGCTCGTAGTGTTGTAATTTGATCAGACGTTGAAAAATAAATGGGGACATTACAGGTCTAACTGTGCTTTTGTCTTTCAGTTTAGCTCATACTGATAGATGGACTCACTCGGATTCTCTTCCACAGATTCTACACAGAATTTTAGCGCCTGTAATTTGCCAAGTCCTACACATTCCCACCTCATGCTTGTTTGTTTGAATATCAAGTATTTTGGCTAATTTGATTATACTTTCAATATAAGCTACCAGTTTAACACATGCTACTGTATTTAAAGTCGACCATTGTTGTTTCTCTTATGGAATACTGCAGTATGTATTATAAATTATTTATCCGTGCACATCATTATTTTTTTAAATAATTTTATGTGCCTTTGTAGTCTTTAATCAAAATAACCTCCCCTACCTTTTGCACCGACATCTCTTCTCTGATGACGTGTTTACTGGCGTGAGGGCGGGACAACCTGTCAATCATATGCAATCGACCAACAACCATCCAACCAATTCCCGGTGGACAAAATCAAGTCCCACCCAATTTTTATTTATTTTTTTTAGAAGCTGTCTTATACATCATAATAGAGAAGAAAAGACTATTGCAACTTCCGTTTCATGCCGACTTTAAATCATTTTAACAAATTTTCCCTTAAAATCATGTAAAAAAAAATGCAGTTTATACCCGGATGTGCCGGTAATATTATTGATAACCAATGTTTTAATACATTACACTAAAACTTTTACAGTAAAATCTGCCATGAAGAAATGTTCGGCCACTGATATATTTTTCTCTGGATTTTTTATTTTATTATTTTTTATTTTATTTTATTTTTTCTCTTATGGGTTACTTGTATTAAAAGCTAAATTTGTGTTTGTTAAAGGGTTAGTTCGCACAAAGATGAAAGTCTTGGTTCATAATTAAGTGTCATTATGAGCCACAGTGACTTTTTTTTGTCCTGTTTGGAGCTTTAAATTCATTGTTTGGAAGTGCTTTGTGAACATTCTGCCAAACATCCCCTTTTGTGCTCCACAGAAGAAAGATAATCGTACGGTTTGAGGGTGAGTAAAGGATGGCAGAGTTTTGATTTTAGTGTGAACTATCCCTTTAAGAGTTGCAGTCCAGTCCAGCAGCGCCACTCCTGTATTAATCACTGGCTTACTCACTGAATTAGGGGAACAGAATGCAGATGTTTCTCAAGCCAGGGAGGATCAGGGCCGATCTGAGCGTGAACCAGACAGGTGTATCTCTTACAACACAAAATCAGCTCACTGACTCTCTGACTCTCTGTCTCTCTCTCTCTGTCTCTCTCTCTCTGTCTCTCTCTCTCTCTCTCTCTCTCTCTCTCTCTCTCTGCAGCCCTATTCAGGCTAAACCAGTTTTCCTTGAGGACAATGGAGAGATTAGTTAAATTTGAGTTGCACAGATGTACTTTGCAATTTTAATCCCATCCAAATCGAACACGTCTGTGTTTCCCTGCACAACCTCTGTAAAAATTACAGCACAAATTACCTACTGTTTTTCGGGTAACTTTCATCCTGTCCAGATTGCTGTTTATTTTGACCTTCCTCGAGCACCGTAACTAAAGCTGAATTTCTCGTTGTGCCTGATGCACCTTCATAATAGATGTAGACCAACCTTTTCCAACTTTACAGGTAAAATAAAAATGTATTAAATAAACACATAATGCTGGTTTGACATCCTGAAGCTCATTCTAATATAGAATTGTTAGAATTTAACATGACGGATAAATAAATAAATAAATAAATAAATGCTTATTTATTATTAATTGAATGAATGAATAATTTTTTATACGTTTACATTTTATTCATTTATTTAAACACCATTTTGCAAAGGTGTATCATTTTTTCATCTTTTTCTAATTGTTACACGACACAGAAGTGTTAGCTGCCTGGTGCATGTTCATAATAGTTTTAGACCAACTTTCTGGCTAAAATAATGTGTTCAAGTTTTACATCAGATATGATCCTATTATATTTGCATTGCTTCCCGTTATTTGCATGCATCCAGAGCGCATGACCTTTCCATAACCCCACATCCAGACTATTATAATAACTACAGATCCCAATCCCATCCAAATGAGAACACGAAATCACAGACGTTTTGCGTTAATTGTCGCTCATATGTCGTTTAGCAAACTAATCCTGTCCGTATAGTGCCTCTCTCTCTCTCTCTCTCACTCTCTCTCTCTCTCTCTCTCTCTCTCTCTCTCTCTCTCTCCTCTCTCTCTCTCTCTCTCTCTCTCTCTCTCTCTCTCTCTCTCTCTCTCTCTCTCTCTCTCTCTCTCTCTCTCTAATAGTATTCCTGTAAGCTGATTTTACATTGCCGTTTTATCTTATCTCTCAGAGAGCCACAGGAGAATGTCCCAGAGGGCTGAGATCTGGAAATGTAGAGACAGGTTGATTTAATGTGTCTCATGCTGCCTTACAGAGACTGGGAATGGAAGACACTGTCACTATAGCTGAACATCAGCATTCCTGTCTCACTCTATCTGTCTTGCCCTCCTCCTCTTTGCAGTGACTTTGGTTTGAGGTCTGAATGTTAGTGCACATTAATACAACATTACCCTCTATGGATTAGAGGCTGCATGGTTGGAAAGACATTTATTTCCCCCCCGACTCCCGTTTTGGATCAATGCAACCCATTTTGAAAGTCTGCCATACGTCACTGTAGAAAGTCAGCCAGCGTGCCGTTCTCTGTGATATGTTGTGTGGTTGTCCTCCTGTGGCAATTTCTCTGAACATAGAGTCGGAAGCGAATGAGTCCCGAGGCGAGCAAGTAACCTGTTTTGGAAACTGTTAAGATACAGATACTTTTTTTGGCGCCTGCTGTAAGACAGCTTAGTGATTGAATGTCTTAACATTTATATAATAAAACAAATGGCATTTACTTTAAGAAAGATAGCGCAAGCTTAATTTTCAAGTAAGACTTTTCATCCAAAAAGATTCAAAATATAAAACAGTACATAAATGGTATGTCTCATTCTTCTCTCTTATGATGTGCATTATTTATCATGCATCTTTGCAGAAATGTATGGCTCAGTAAAAAGGATAGCGATAAGAGATAGGGATATGGTTTTGTCGAATTTGCAAAAATGACGTGATGTTCATCAGCATAATATGTTACATTTACATTTATTTACATCATAGTGTGTGTGTGTGTATAATTGCATCTTACATAAGTTTTTGTTTACATAATGTATGTGTGTATATATATATATATATATATATATATATATATATATATATATATATATATATATATATATATATATATATATATTATAATGTAATATAATATAATAAAAATAATAATAAAAAAATATATATATATAGAAATATATATATATAGAAATATATATATATATATATATATATATATATATATATATATATATATATATATATATATATATATATATATTTCTATATATATATATTTCTATATATATATTTTTTTTTATTATTATTTTTATTATATTATATTACATTATATAATATAATATAATAAAAATAATAATAAAAAAATATATATATATATATTTTATTCATTTATATATATGTATGTATGTATGTATGTATGTATGTATATATATGTATATATATGTATATATATGTATTCGTTTGCATGTGTATATACAGTGTGTACACACACACTTCCATTTACACTATGATGTAAATAAACTGTGAATTGTAATGTATACAGTTGTATACACTGTAACTATAATGTTATATATAATGTAATAAAATGCAAATATGCAATTGCATTTTTATAGAAAAAATACACAATTTGCTAAAAAAAATAAAAAATAAAAATAAATTTAAATAACATTTTTGTTTTCATAGATAAATATTTCTAGCAAATAATTAAAATGTATATCATATGCATGCTTGTTGTAGATTTTCTTTTTCTTTTTTAAAACATGAAGAAACAAAATAAAGAACTTAAATCCTGTAAGACACAATAATAGCCTCGCTAGTGTACTGGCTACTGAACTAGGGAGCAGATTGAAACACACAGTTATGTCTGTGTAGTTCTTTAAGATTGACAAAATGGCTGGTGAAACATCATTTGTTTGCCACTTGATAGTGCTTGGCGGTATTACGGTATTTTTCAAAATTATACCCGTTTCACGGTATATGACGGTATTATTAGTTTTTTTCAAGCATGACTGGGTGTTAGCCACATTTTATACTGATTGAGAGAGGAAAAACTGCAGTAGATAGAATGCCCTATTTTACTGTCATGAGTGTATATTAGGCCGTGTCTCCACCAAAGACGTGGCTAAAATCCGTGGCTAAAAACGCTATGCGCTCTGCTGAAAACGCCTATCTGTGGGCGCTTGAGAGCGTTTTGGCAGCGTTGCGTTTTTTTTCAGTTGAGACACTGCTTGTTATGATACGGAATATCCGCGAGAGTGTTACTAGTATCTCATTTCACACATATTTTGTTTCTGTGTTGATTCTACATAACAATGTCGATACAATGTAATGCATTTTCTCTGGCTCTTGTTTTAAATGATTTTGTTCCGTTATTATGCTTGTTGTTGTCATCTGTTGACGTTGTACAAGCAGAATGTGGCGGTTGGTCGGTGTGGTATTAGTCCCGCCCCTCCTCCACTGTGATTGGATGGTTGGGTAAAAAGTGACAGTGATGAGCGCAGCGTTTTACCCAAAGTTGAACATTCTTCAACTCTCGGCGACCTGTAAAAAACGCCGAGCGCTCGGCTCTTCAGCGTGAAAAAAACGCTCAGCGCCTCGCTACGCTCATGGCGCTCCCATTGAAAACAATTGAAAAAACACGCCAGCCGCGTGAAAAAAAACGCTTTGGTGGACACACGGCCTTATAGAAAAAATCCACACTAGTATCAATACAGGTTTGCAAGGCTGTTTACAAAGAGGCGGCGCTTTAGGAACGGCAGAAATAGTGGTTTCCCCGGTAACGGCTGTACACAAAGCGGTTTCCCTGGTAACGGCTGTACACAAATCAGCAAAGCGCTCATAAACGCTGCTTTATCAGGAAATATAAAGAAAGATTAAATTGAAATAACATCAAAACTTTTCTAAAGACCGTCAGTTAACTTCAGATACATTCATATAAAAACACCCACACCGCGTTTTGACTTTGAAGCGTGCAGTTCTCATGTTTATTCAACAATGTCAAAGCCTTTTGGAAAATCTATTTGTGGCGGGCAGTGTTGATATTGTGAATCAATGTATGGGAAACACTGTAATATAATTTGACAGCTATCAATTATAGTTTAACCAATCCATCTTCACCGGCGTCACGCTTAGTAACACATACAGCTGTGCCTTCACCACAGTGCAACAGTGAAAAGAGACCAATATTGTGCCGCATTCCGATATATTAATGGTATTACGGTATATTAAAATTTCATATCATAGCAAAAATAAACACTGGTATTCAGTATGAACCGGTATATCGCCCAGCACTACCACTTGATATGATAGTTTGTATCCAGTGTGATTGAATTCATACGTTTTAAGAGTCTGAGATGTCCTAATACGGGTCAGCAATTCAACCGTTTGACATCTTAGCCGTCTCAAACAGGTGCCCTCTGATGCAAAGGAAGTTGTTCAAACGGGCAACAACAAATAATACGCCCTAAAAGAACTTCACTGGAAAGGTAATCACTGCTTCCTGCCGGGGCATGAACGGCTTTCTGGCGGAGGAGCTTTAAAGAAGAGAAGGTGAAAACGAATTCTCTCATATGTCATAGAGCAGCGGGGCAGCCACGAGGTGGGTGTCCTAGAGAACCATCATGCTCTGCTCTTCAGTACACCACTTCATTTTCTGAATAAGGGCAGAAAGCAAGGACGAGCAAGGATAGTTCAGCCAAGCGCCGAGTTATTTGACAGAATGCAGTGCTCAGCAGGAAAGCCAAAGCAATCTGTTTCTCGGGGACCTCTGTCAGCCCAATATAGCGCACTGCCAGATTTCCAAATCTCTTTATGTGAGGTGCAGCCTATTTTTTTCTTTTTCTTTTATTTTCATCAGATTAATGCAATATTTCTGATTTCATTTTCACTTAATGATTTGGTCTGTTGAAATCCTGCATGTGGGAACTAATACATGTGCATTTATCTTGTGTAATGGAAAGTTCGCGTGCTGACCAGATGTTGGAGGCAGTGCACCGGTTTTAAAGTGTGGGCTGCTGTTTAATGTGCGAAGGCCAGCGTTCTTCTCCCTAATGTTTCTTTTGAATGATTAAGTTGTGCAGATTTTTTGCAAAAAAAAAAAATCTCCATGAAGATTTTATAGCCAGAATCTCTTGCTTTGAGTTTGAAGAGCCCAGTGTTCTCGTATAAAGCCAGAATGTTCACACACAAGTGTCTGTTTTTGTCCAAAAATTGGGTTTCCTCATTCGTTTAAAGATCATTTACTTATAGTTCCAAACCTTCATGATTTTCCGCTTCAGAACGAATGCAAAGCACCATATGTTATTCATATTTTCATGTGCTATATTCCAAATCTTCTGAAATCAAATGATAGCTTAGTGTGATGAGCAGATTGAAAAATTCTTGTTTTCTAGTGTTCACATGCATTGAACAATATGATGTCTTTAGGAATAAGGCTAAAGTTTTCATGTGAATAAGTTAAGTTTCAATATGTTTCTCTGACAACACTATCATACGACTTCAGAAAATGTTTAATATAATGTTTAATAAATGTTTAAGTCACATGGACTGCTTGTATAGTGCTTGTTTTAGCATTTTGAAAAAAAAAAACCTTTTTTTATTAGGAAAGAGTATCCGTTCTTCAGCATTTTCCTTTTTCTTTTTTGTGATGACAATTTAAATTTTTTGGTTGAACTGAACTACTCTCTTTATTGCTGCATTTGCATGATTTAGTTGTGTCAGATGTGCAGTTTTCAGCAAAAATTCTCCATGAAGATTTTATAGCCAGGATCTATTGCTTTGAGGAGCACAGTGTTCTCTTATAAAGCCAGAATGTTTTTGTCGAAAGAATTGGGTTTCTTTCCCTGCAAAAAACCCCCAAAAAAACCCATTAAGTCTTTAACGGATATTCACCCAAAATTCTCAAGTTGTTCCAAACGTGTATGAGATGCAAAAGCACCAGTAGTCCATTTCACTAGATATCCCAAGTCTTCTAAAGCCATGTGATAAACTGAAGATAAGTTTCAGTCTTTCAGTCGTTTCTCACAGAAAGCTATTGCAAGACTTGCACAAATCATATGGACTGCTTGTTTTGTCTTGTCAAAAGTGGACATTTTTCAGTGTTTTTCCTTTTGTGCTCCACATAAGAAAGTCATTCAGTTTTGGAATGATGTGAGGGTGAGTAAATGATGACAGCATTTTCCTATTTGGATGAAGTTACAAAAACCCCACGTAGAATCATGGCTTCTCAGAGTGTTCTGCTGTCCATGAAGGATTAGTGTAAATGTGTCTGGTTCCTCTGCTGACTGTCTAAAAGCAGGTGCTCTTTCATTCCAGTGTCAGTGACCCGCTCGGTCCTGCTGAATCTCTGCAGACGTCCTCGCGTGTAATAAAGGATTAATAGTTTGAGTCATGGCCCCATCTGCCGCTCTGCAGCGCTCAAGACTGTTTATCCCAGCACACTGTGACCTCGTGCTCTTTCTGTACTAGTACACACGCACTGAGATGTCAGAGTCTGCGGCGTGGGTTTGTTCGAGTCACTCGGTAGTGGACTTCACAGGGTATTTACCCATCAAAAGTGCAATTCCAAATCATAGGGAACGTTTCTGTTTGGTCTGAAGAGCACTTCAAATGGCACGGGGAGCTAATGTACTTCAATATATCACAGCAAGTGAAGAGGGAAATGTACCCGCCAGTCATTGCACTCCACCTCTGTACACAACATTTGAGATTTGAACTGTAAAATGCAATATAATGACAGTGGGTCACACAACAGTTAGGACAAAATAAATGAACCAAATCACTAATAATGCAACAGTCACTTTCATTAAATTGAAAGGTTTTGAGGATGGTTAATTATTTTAGTTTAAATGTGTAATTATAATGATGATGATGATAATGTATTATTATTATTGTTATATGATGCTATATTATATAACAGAAAAGACTAATTAAATTAACCAAACCACATTGTTTTATTATTTATTTTTTTACATCAAATCACTTATCATTGAAAAGTTTGTTTTCAGGATGTTTAGTTTCTCTAATAATTATTTTAGTATTTAGTAACACATTTTTACTTATCTGCTTTTGCATTATTAGTATGGTGTTTACTGAGTTTGATAATATCATTTATTTCTGTTAATATCAGTCTAATACATTGATGTTAGCGTTTCAGAGGTTTCGTGACATCATTGCGTACAATAGAAGTCCCATTTCATTGGCTAGGTGTCAACCAATAAAACGGCTCCTTTAAACCCCCACCCCGCTCCCGCCCCCTTTCTCTCTCGCCGCCACTGAGTTTCAGATGCACAAGTTAGTTTTGCACCTAATATATCGCAAAAAGAGTAGCAAAAGACAAGGTGCGAAATTTGAAACTGCAGTGACAGTTTTGAGAAGTTGCAAGTGCCTAATTGTGGTTGTACTGCGAATGTGAATGTAAGAATAAATGCAAATATATATATTACAAGTTTGTGTCTGTCATTGTATTTCTGTGAATGGCATTTTACACATTTGTGACTACTTGTCTGCAGCTTCAAATTCAGAATACAGGTTTGTGACTATTGTCTGCGAGTGCAAATTTCAACATTCAACTTCAGATTTTTATTTTACAGGTTTTCACATTGGAGCTGTGAGTGTAAATGTTCAAATACAAGTATGATATTTATTTTACAAGTTCTCAAATTCACGTTTATGTGAAAAACTCTCTAGTTTTGCTACTCTTTTACCTTCATATCTCTCTCTCTCTCTCTCTCTTCTCTCTCTCTCTCTCTCTCTCTCTCTCTCTCTCTCTCTCTCTCTCTCTCTCTCTCTCTCTCTCTCTCTCTCTCTCTCTCTGTGTCTATCTCTCTCTGTCAATTCAATTCAATTCAAAAATTGCTTTATTGGCATGACTGTACATATTACAATATTGCCAAAGCTTGTAAAAGACATCAAAATAATAAAATATTACAACATAACTTAAATCTAAATGTACTACTTAAATTAATTGTACAAATTAACAGTGTAACAAATTATCTAAATATCTTTATTTTAATATCTGTAAACATTTTACACCATAGTGTTTTAACATATATACAAATTATAGTATCGGAACAATTTATACCACAGTGTTTTAACATACACACACACACACGTCACTGAAGGTCACTGTGGTGGACAGTAGGGAAACACACTGAGGTCAGACACGCACATCACACACACATTCACCTGCTGTCTCTCAGGCTGTGGCACACACACATGTATCTGGCAGCCAGTGCTGCTGTCTGGCCCTCTCCTAGCAGGATCTTCATCTGATCTACTTCAGTCATGGCTGTAAAGTTCTGTATTAAGTTAGTGAGTTTGCTAAAGTAGAGTTCTCTGACTGAACTGTATTTGTGACGGTGAAGGAGGAAGTGCATCTCTGTCTCGATCTCTCCTGTCCTGCAGTGAACACACACCCTCTGCTCTCGGGGTAACCAGCTCTTCCTGTGTCTGCCCGTCTCGAGACTGTGTTCACTCAGCCTGTACCGGCTCAGGATCACACACACACACACACACACACACAGACACACACACACACACACACACACACACACACACACACACACACACACACACACACACACACACACACACACACACACACACACACACACAGACAGACAGACAGCCTGTACCGGCTCAGGATCCGTCTCTGCTTTGTGTCTCTCACACTCTGGAGATATTCTTCCAGTTCATAATTTGCTTTCAGATTTCGATAGAATTGTAATTTACTTTGTGTTTTAGTTTCCTGATCCCAATGTTCCAGATATGTATTTTTAGACTGTTTGATAATTTGGTTTGTCCTGATGTGTGTGTGAGAAGCAGTACTGGTCTGAGACTGGTTAGTGTTAGTAGGGTTAGTCCGGTTAGTGAGTCTCAGAACCAGCTGACTGAGGGAGACTCATTTCGGGTTCAGTTCTTGGGTTTGTAGTGCTTTAAAATGTAGCGATTCTGTGGGACTTGATTTTAGATGCATCCAGAATTTGAGGATCTTTTTTGCATATTGATAATCAATGGAATCGGCCTAATTCTGCCCTACATGCATTATTGGGTGTTTTCCTTTGTAGTTTTAGAATCATTTTGCAGAATTCAGTGTGTAGGGCTTCTGTTGGATGCCTGTCCCATCTAGTGTAGCTCTGATCACTGAGTGGACCCCAAACCTCACTTCCATACAGCGCAATGGGCTGAATTACACTATCGAAGATTTTACACCAGATTGGAATCGGTAATTCAATGTTTTGGAATTTTTTCTTAATTGCGTATAGAGCTCTTCGAGCTTTATCTTTGAGAGCATTCACTGCCACACTGAAACTCCCCGATGCAGTGATGACCAGGCCGAGGTAAGTGTACTCTCTCTCTCTCTCTCTCTCTCTCTCTCTCTCTCTCTCTCTCTCTCTCTCTCTCTCTCTCTCTCTCTCTCTGTCTCTCTCTCTCTCTCTCTCTCTCTCTCTCTCTCTCTCTCTCTCTCTCTCTCTGTCTCTCTCTCTCTCTCTCTCTCTCTCTCTCTCTCTCTCTCTCTGTCTCTCTCTCTCTCTCTCTCTCTCTCTCTCTCTCCTCTCTCTCTCTCTCTCGGGAAGTGTTCAGTATTTTCCCAGAACCTGCAGTGTGTGTGCTGGTCATGCTGCACCTCATGTAGGTCAGACATAAGCTATGAGAGATGAGGAGAGGACTGCCGGTAGATGAGCTATTTAATATGATCTGTGATTATGTATGAGATCTGCTCTGGAACAGTTGGTGGATTAAGCTCCAAGCATTTGGATGCTGCTTATAGGGTCCTGAAACATGAAGCCTTGTGGATGTAATTCAGCATCATAGAGCAGGACAACATTGAATGGAACAACGTCCTGCATTTGTCAGATGACCTTGTATGATTAAATTCATTATTCATCATGCATCAACTGTCCTAAAAGTTATTTAATTTACTTATTTAATTTAATTCACATCTGTAGTTTTCTGATTTCAGTGTGACGCATTGTAGAAAAAGTGTTGCCTTAAATTGCCTTAAAAGCTATGTAGAGGGTCTAAAGGCCTGTTAACAGCAAGGGCGATAACTATAACAATAAAGAGAGGTCTAAAAATCATTTTAAATCTAAAAGAATAGTAGAGACCACACCACAAGTATAACGATAATGAGGAACGATACCATTGGAACTATTTCCAGCTTATGAGCGATATAACCATTGACACCCAATCAGAATCCATCCTGCTGTTAAATGATCACGTGAGCATCTTCTTGAACAGCTCTAGTGTGCATGTCATGTCTCCTCCGCAACACTCGCCTGTAGAAATTAAGCGGCATGACTTAATCTGTGTTGAAGCAACTCTCTATAAATTAAGATTACATTGACTTACATTGACTAAGATACATGACGACTCCCTCGCTCTCCCTGTTTCATCCCAGTCGACAAGAGTACTGTGCCTGTGTTCATACACTGAGCTGAAATCTCACTTGTCCCGGTGCAGTGGTATGTTATGCAGGATGAATTGCGAATGTCTGGAGCACAATATCTGTATCAGTTAAAATCATTTCAATTTAATGGTAAAATTGTAAGAAGTTCATAATGTTTACATTAGCCTTTTAGGCCCGTACATAGTTAATAGGAAAATACCGATACTCATATTTATATGTATGTTTATTTAAATGTGTATTTGTAATGTGATCTGCGGTATTTGTTAATAAAATCATTGATTTAGAATTTTAAACGGTTGATTAGATAAGAATTAGAAAAGTTGAACCACACTTTAGTCATGGTAGATGACAATTTAACCAAAGGGTAATTAAATATGTAGCAATAATAACAAAATATTAAATGCTTTATAACTATATGTGTGTGTTTATGTGTGAATATAAATATATATTTATTTTTCTAAGTATGTATGTATTTTTTTTTTTTAAATGTTATATATATAATTGTAACATTATATTATAATTGTTATATATATTATATACTGTATGATATCATTATCATCACTCCTAATCCGTAGTTCACATCCTAAGTTCTTAAGTCTGTGACAATCTACTTTTAATTTTCCTTAAAAAAGTTTTATATCTTTATATCTACTTTTTATTTATTTAAATGTATTTAAATTCATATATTTATATATATGAAAATGTCAGTCTGCACTTGTTCATGGAAAAAAAAAAAGGTGACATGATGTGCCACGTTATTGACACCATAAATCATTGGTTCTTAAGTGTAAGTGAGATTCGAGAGTTACAAATCAGAAAGAAAAATTAGCAGTCGACTTGGCATTATAAATAAACATCGACTGTCCTTGAATGAAAAGCAGAAGCTCAGACTTCTGCCTTGAATTGTCATTTTGGCCTTCTTGGAAGAATGAATACTTGGGGTCAGAAAATGATGACTATTATCATTGTTGAGTCTAGAGCACAGTTGCTATGTGGCTTTCCTCCACAAGGAGAGAGATGCCAGCGAGGTCCTATGAGGTGCGCAAAAACCGTGCTCAAGTTGCCAGCAGGATGAAATAAAGGTTTACCAAACTTAGTGTTTATCCCAGTAATTTAGGGCAGAGAAAGCTTTTCAAGACCCAAGCTGCCTTCTTCCCTCTGCAGTTCCTCTGTGCTCAGCTCCACGAGGCTTTATCCCTGATCAACCCCATTCTGCAGGAACCGGACTGATCCTCTCCTTTCCACATTCCCTTTTCATATCCGCTACTCAATGCAATAACTGTCAAATGGCCAAACAATGACCCCATGCAAGTTCTATCATTTTCCAGGCTTGAGACAAACAGTCCTCATAATTGGCCCTTTTAATGTAGACCACAAAAACACATTTGGAACGGAAGAACAAGCATGTCAAATCATTTTAATGGAAGATTATTTTCCTCAAGCCCATTTCCAAATAGTCTAACCGTCGAGCGATAGCAAATTGCTCGTGTTATTCTCGTGATTATCTCCAACAGTGTTTTCCTTTGTTCTAACTCCTTTTAATCTTGCTCGTTTCAGGCGGATAAAAGTCCGAGCAGACTTGTGCAAGACGAGCATGAGGAGAGGCAACGCGACGCGGATGACCGAGAGAATATTTCGGTGTTAGTTGCCAGAGCGGCTGTTGTGGTTTTGGAAGCGTGATTTATTGCTGGAGCGAAAGTAGTAATTAATGATGAGGATGGAGGTGAGGAAGAGGGCAGGAAGTAGACTCTGCTTTGAAGGCCATGTAGGTAATATTCCCGATCGATGCACGCATGTTCTGTTGTGATTCTCGTTATGAGAATGCAGTTGTACTGGGAATGTGCAAAACAGCTTGAACAACAAGGCAACTAATCAGTCTGAAAGGGATCGTTCACTCAAAAATGAAAATTGTGATCGTTTACTCAATTGCTCATCCTCATTTTATTTAATTCTATAAGACTTTGTTTAAAGGGGAACTATGCAGGGTTTTTTTAGCTTAATTTACCTTAAATGAACAGCTTCTGTGAGCGGAAAAACCACCCTTGCAACTTTGGGCCTCAGCGTGAGGAAGTATCGCGTGAGATCAGGTCTCGCGATGTAACGAATTGCTTTACGGCACTGCACACATACATTTATGTGCTAGCCTTCTGTGTATCATTCATACCTCAGTGGACATGGCTCTGTGCATTCGCCGGCTTCTTTGAAAACAAATGCACATGACCAGAGGATGAAGATGGGAGTGGGGAGAGTCGCCAATGAGTTTTTACGATAGTGTTGTCAAATATCTATTCCGAAGCTGTAGGGGGAGCTCTATAGAGAAATTGCCAAAACTGCATAGCGCCACTTTAAGGGGCTGAACGATTTAGTGGGGAAAAAATCGAATTGCAATATTTCTGTTAAAAATTGAATGGCCTTCACAATTTGCCCCCAAAAAATCTTATTGGGATTACATGCCAATATCACTAGAATTTAATTATTATTATTATGTTTACTATTATTAAATATCTTGATTTATTTTATTTTGGCAGGGCACCCTTAAAGCTATTGCTTCGTTGGCAGCAGGTTTATAAAAGCTTCTCATTGCAAATCACGTTATAAGCAACACAATCTCAGATGCAGAGATTTTTGTGTTAAGCAGCGTTTACTAATGATCCAGATTCGGAAAACATCAGATTCGCTGTAACAGTGCCGTGCTTCACTCTGAAATGCACAGCGTATATGTTCATTTAATTAAATCACAGCCATGTGTTATTTATGCATTTTTCAGAAACATTCAAAACAGGGTTTTTTTGTGGAGCTTGTTTTTGATTTGTCAAACTTTAGCATCGTAATTAAAGCATGCTTATTGAAGTGTTGCTTCTAAAGATATTACGACTAATTTAAAACTAATTTGAAGCTTGTGGACTTCGCTAATCAGCTAGCTGGTTGTTGAATCACTAGTTAACGATTGACACATGCAAAACATGTTTCCAAACACTCAATCTGCCCAGAGTGCTGAAATCTGTCCTTGTACCAACCTATTGGGCATTATCGATTAATATGCTGGCCGCGGTTTCACACTAGTTTTCATTCAGGTCTCTGTGACAGAGTGAAAACACCCTGCAGATGCCCTGTCCTCCAGTGTCCTTTTCCTTCCATTCAACCTAGACGTAAGAGCATCTATCCTGACCTCGTAATATGATTGGAAGTGTAATATACTCAAGATCAAATTAAGTCAGAGCCTGTCTTAGTTGGCCAAGGCGAGCATCTGCGGTGCACCGGGTGACTTGAGGACTTTTCAGGCGAGATTAGTTGTCAAAATGAAATTAAAAGTACGTGTGCAATTTAAGGTAGTGACTTGTACGAGATTGAGTTATCTGTAGCAGATGGGATTCCAGCAGGACTTCATTTTATTTTAAAACTCGGAAATTTGTGTTTGAAACAAAAAGTCTGTCTTTAGCTTCTATAATGCATATTATATTAAATAAATATAACATGAATTTTTTTTTTTTTTTTTATTAGATATACACTTCTGTTCAAAAGTGAAGTTTTTTTAGAAAAAGAAATATTGCTACAATTTAAAATCATTTTAATTTGAATATATTTTAAAATGAAATTAACTCCTGTGAGGGCAAAGCTGAATTTTCAGCATCATTACTCCAGCGTTTAGTGTCACATGATCAGAAATCAGTCTAATATGCTGATTTTGGATGGGGATACCAACAGTATTTTATTTTAAAACCAGAAAGTTGTCTTTGAAACACAACTTTTCCTGTGGATTTCATCTTTAACGCATTCATAAGAGTAAAACATTCTTTTAGCCTGCTCGTGTGCACTGAAATGGCATCGTTTTTGTGTTTAATAAACGTCAACTCCTACACACAGAGCTAATAACAGAACAGCAACAGCTTATTAAAGCGCAGTGCCATTTACACTTCAGGTTTTTTTCCTCCCTCTACATGCTGTACCATATGCTAATATTTTAGTCAATTCCCATTCTGGAACGGTTAAGCGTAAACACTCTATATCAGTGTGAAATGGAGTCGTAATAGGAAAACGATGACTTGAAGGTGCAGTGAGAGCTGAAGTTTTATAAAGGACCTGAGGGGAAACTGCCACTTTGACAGAATGAACTGGTAGTGCTCGGAAGTGCTTTGCTTGTGCTTGTCCCTGTTGTGTGGTGTGTTTGGATCCTGTATGGAATAAGAGGCGCTCTGGGAAGCACTTGTGCTGAGCGAACAGGTCTCGACATCCAAACTTGATGATTTCTTCATTCTGCTCTCTGGCCGCGCAGGATCCTGGAGCTTCTATTGGCCGTTCTTCCTCTCATCTCTTTGTTCTTCCTCTTTTGGTGCACCGCTGCATCTTGTTTCACTGAGCTCGGCACTGTTTACTATAGTAAAATCAGTTCAGATGCACATCTTGATGTATTTTTGTTTGTTTGGGTGTTCATTTTTCTTGCTTTTCCCCTTCCTGTTCCCTTTCCTTTCATCTATCCTTTTACCTTTAATTCTTTACCTTTTGCTTTGCCTTTTTTTTTCTCATTTCCTTGCCATTTTATTTTTCCTTTCATTTCCTTTTACCTTTTTCTTTTGCCTCTTCCTTTCGCCTTTCATTTCATTGTATCTTTCCTATTGCATTTCCTCTTTCATTTCCTTACCCTTTTCCTTTTGCCTTTCTTTCTTTTCCTTTCCCCCCATCTTATTACGTTCAATTTAGCATTTTCCTTTTCTCTCTCCCTTTTCTTTTGCCCTTTATATTTCCTTTCCCATTTCATTTCCTTACCCTTTCCTTTATTTCCTCTTTACTTTTCTTTCTATCTTTAATTTCAGTCCGTTTACTTTTTACTTTACTTTCGTTCCGTTTTCCATCTCCTCTTTCATTTGTCTTTTCCTTTCTTTCCTCAACTTTGATCTTTTTCCTTTTCTATTTTCACTTCCATATCCTTTTCTTTTTCTTTTTCTTTCTTTTCTTTCAATAACACCTGTTCTTTTTCATTTTTTCTTCTCCCATATTTTTCCCTTTTCCATTTTGTTCTCTTCTATTTCTCCTCTCCTCTCCCCTTCTCCTCCACTTTACTTTCCCTTTTCCTTTTGCTAATTACACTTTTTCTTTTTCTTCTCCCCTATTTTCATTTTTTTTCTGTTCTTTCATTTTCTTTACATTCTTTTTAAAATCTTTTCTTATCATTCGCCTCTCCCTTTCCTCTCCCTTCCCCTCTCCTTTTCTCCTTGTCCTGCAGACATGCTTGACGAACTGATGGCTCAGTATTCTCACGTCTGCTTGTGTCTGCGTTTGGCTCCTGCTGGAGTAAATTGCAGTGCGGTTGTCGAGAGCAGAACTGGAGGCTTTGGCCTCTGAGCTCCCCAATAAAAGGATCAGACAGCTCTGCACTACACCACACTTCTTAAAGTATTACAGGTCGTGCAGGCCTGAGGCACCGGTGACCAGTACACAAGAGGAACATGACCTCATGTCAAATAATGGCCTTATTTGCTATGAGCAGTCTGATATTCTGAGGAACAGAGAGGCACATATAATATTAGATTACATTAGTATTAGGGATTCCTACCTGTGTTTTTGTAGCTTCAGAGAGTTGTGATCCCTCAAACACATGTATTTCAAAAGCACACATCGTTCAGCTCTTAACAATTGCTTGTATTGATAACTCAAGAGTTCTGGCTTTGATGAAATGAACCCCTCAGAGTTTGTGTTATATCTACACACTGAAAAATGCCGGGTTGTTTCAACCCAAATTTGGGTGAAACAACCCAGCATTTTTTAGAGTGTACATCTTTCTGCTCACTCTGTTTGACTTTTCGTACAATTTAAACATTTTACAGTTTGCTGGTTTTGTGAAGTGGATGTTTATTAATTTCAGTCATTGCTTTTTATGTACTTTTGTTTGGTTGAATGACAGTTCTGTTGATGAATAGTGATTTTAATCTCTATATGACTTTTTAGCTTTTATAAAGTATTATTTATTTTTATAAAATGATATGAAATCCTATTATGTGTATTATATTTTCATTTTATGACATGCTCTAGCATGTAGGGTCAGTAAGATAATTCAAATAGTTTTTGAAAGAAATCTCTGATGCTCACCTAGTCTGCGTTTATTTGATCAGAAATGCAGTAAAAATGGTAATATTGTGAAATATATCGACAATTTTCTGTTTTAATATATTTTTAAATGTCATCTATTTTTGTGATGGCAAATTTTCCGTTACTCTAGTCTTCAGAGTCACATGATCCTTCAGAAATTATCCTATTAGGCTGATTTGGTGCTCAAGAAACATTTATCATTAGTATCAATGTTGAAAACCATTGCATGTGCTGCTTTTAAATATATGGGAATTGATGCTTTTTTTTTTCTAGATTCTTTGATGAATAGAACATTCAAAAGTCAAGTAAAAACAGCATTTATTTAAAATGGAAGTTTTCTTTAGTTGTCTTTATTTCACTTTCGATCAAATTTAATGCATAATTGCTGGATAAAATTAACCATAAAAAAAAATCCTCCTGACCCCAAACTTTTGACAGGTCGTGTAATGTTTTATATTTAATAAGTAAGCTTTCACATGGCTTCAGAAGACTTGTAATACAGTGATCTGATCATATGGACCACTTTTATTGTTTTTTTGTTTTGTTTTTTTTGTCTCTTTTAAATGGAAAAAATAAACCTGGATATTCTTCAAAAACTCACTTTGTTCAGTGGAAAACATCATATGGATTTGAAAAAAGTCGGGCGAGTCAATACTGACAACAAAAGATGGTTTCACGAAACATCGATTCGCAAAATCAGTCACCCGGAATCAAATCTACATGTGTTTAAGGCATGTACACTAACCCCTAGGACTCAGCTCTGACTCCGCATTTCAACCAATGTCCTTCTGTAACATTTAAGAATGTTTCTCACGTTTGCCAGAGTTTAAACAATACAAAAAGCTATTTCCATGCCATACATTTTTCCTCTCACGCCTGCCGTTTTCAGTTCTCGTGTGACTTGCCGGTAGATCGCTCATTCATCCTGGGGCTGCTCGGGGATGTGGGAGCTTTTTGCAAGTTCAGCGGAGTGGGAATTTCACAGCAGTGCTTGAGAGAGAAAAAACACACAGGAGATGAATGATGCCTTGTGCTCCCTGAGGGAAGATATCCTATGTATTAATGAGTGTGAGTGTCTGTCTCTCAGGCAGGAGGTACTAATGACCTGTCTCAGCTGATCATCAGTGCCGAAGTCTCGTCTTTGTCTTGATCTTTATTGGAATTCAACACATAACAAAGATCTTTTCTTCGTAACCAAGTGGAAAAAATCAATTTCAGCAGTCTATGTTTTATAATCAAGTTTGCTATGTCCTTTAGTGGGCAAATTGAATTTAATGAAATGTCAGGGTGGTCAGCCGAAATCCACATGGCGCTGTAATACGACAATAGTCTGGGGTGTTTGGGTAAATAATACCGTCCTGTGTATTAGAATCATGGACTTGCATAGGCTTTTTAATATCTTATAATTCAGATCATAAACAGGCTTGAGTTGAAATGGATCCAAGGGAAGGAGGAGGCAGTTATGAGATGCAAACCCGTTTCTGAGAAAAGCAGAATGGTGGCTTTGTTCTCAAATTCCTCCTCCAAGAAACAACTGGCATTTGTGCTGTGCGTCTGCGGTGAGGAATATGTCTGCGTGTGTGATTTATTGTGTGATATTTGAAATCGTAGTCAACATATCGGCCCTGTTGCACAATCTAGAAGATGGTTCAGCGCTATCTGATCGGAGTGGTGGTGTCATATGTTGTTGTGTTAGGGGTGCGAGTGGATGAAAGGTTTTTGAGTTTTTGAGGAAATTGCTTCAACCTTTGGTTTGTGGCAAAGACAGAATATATATATATGCTTTGATTAGGGGTCAATATGTCAGATATCCAAATACTACTTTGATAATGGGATGATTAATGGAATCTTTATTTTCCAATGAATGGGGAATCAAAGCCTTTAAGCTTCAAAAAAGGATGCAAAAGCATCATGAAAGTAGTCCAAATGACTCATTCATAATATTCAAAGTCATCTAAAGTCGTATGATAACTTTGTGTGAAACTGAAAGTTTCAGACTGAAAGTCATTATTCACAGAAAATCTGTAGTGAGTGGAATTAATCATTTTGTGACCAAGTTCAATGAATTAATTAAAGATTTTATGCAAAATAATTGATTTATTCACAAATCAGACTTCACTGTTTATCTCATTTCATCTTTCATGAATGCTTCAACGAGAGCTGGAGCGGAAGTCAAGATTTAGGGTGAGAAACGACTTCAATGGTCGATTTCTTCATGAATCACAGACCATGTTTTTGATACTTTTGTGGTGTTTTTTTACTTGTCTTTTGATGCTTAAAGGCTTCTGTACATTTTCATTGTAATTGCATTAAAACAAATTTCTAAATTTCTCCATTTGGGTTCCACAGAAGCAAGTAACTAATAGGGGTTTGTAAATGACGGAAGGGTGAGTAAATGGCGACAGATTTATCACTTTTGGTTGAACTATTCCTTTAAAATCCAATATTATTTCCTGTAGTGTCGAGACCTGACTGTCCTCTTCAATTGTAATCTGAGCACATTACACTTAGCGTACCTCGTCTTTTAACACGAGCCGAGTAACCTCTCGTAATAGTCTCTCATTATTTTCTCTTACTGAGGTGAAACCAGAACGTGTTTCCATTTCACAGGAGCTCCGTTTGTCATTGAGGGCCATTGAGAATCTACCCACAATGCCTTGTGGCCCATCAGTGGGTGCCGCTGGGGCTCCAAATTACCTTGTCACAGCTGCTGCTGTTCTGCATGGATGACCCCACGGAAAGGCTCTGACTGAATTGATTAGAGCCTCGAGCTGAAGTGATGATGTGTTTAAAGAGAGATGATAGAAAGTGTCATCATAATGGATTATGCTGCCAATCCATTGGTGATGCCTTGAATGTAAAATATGAACACTGAATATTGATTTTCGGGAGTAGCAAAGCATGTCGCTTGTTTCTCTGAATTTGAGGTTCATGACTAAATCACTTTGTGAAGTCGGGTGTAAGTACTGTAGGCCTATATGGACTTATTCCATATTTTATGGATCTTAAGTAAATCCAGAGAAGTTCTGTGGGTCTGGCTAATTCAATGCTAAATCCAACTGATTAATTAAAAGTGAGCCAATATTAAAACTCTAAATTCCTCTACCTAGCATTGCAATTCAACTTCTTGTGGGTGTGATCAATTCAAAATCAAAATGATGATTTAAAAGTGTAGCAATTCTTAAATCCTGACTGCTTCAAGCCCTGAACATATCCTCGATGATATTATAGCATGAATGAATCCTGGTACCCAGAGTTCTCTGGTTGTATACTCTTATGCAGTTTTGTTACGTAACCTTATCCCGTTGGCTCTGCAGCAGTTTTTTTCAAAGCGTTTGTGAGTTGGTACTGAAAACTAGAATTAAAAGAAAGTGCTCCTTGCCTTCTGACATCTCAATGAGATTGTAAATATTTCAGAGAGTCTCAGAGAGCAAGAGAGGCATGTAATGAAAGAGTTGTGTTGAACATGAATATGGGACTTTATATATTTAATGACAGCTCGAGGGTGCAGGAGAACAGCGACATGCTATTTCTCTGCAGTGCCGACTACATTGAAAACCCTAGCACTCTCAAGAAAAATAAACAACCCTGTAGAAAATAACTGTTGGCACAGTGCAAACACAACCAGGCTTTCTAGTTTCATATTTATGTGCTGTAGTATGATCACCTGCTCCCTCTAAAGATCATCTGAAGGTTGTGTTTGATTGTGACGATGGTCTCTATATGCTAATGACTGATCTGATTTAGCCTGCGTCCTCTGAAGCCATTTACCACCTCCAGCTCCTTTTTATTTTCCTTCCTCAGGGCTTTTTGTGTCACTGAATTGCAGGTGGGGTTAATGAGGTTTTCCCTGAACACAGTTCCTGTGTAATGATATACAGCAGATTGGATGAACCCTTTGTGGTTATCAGTCTTTCTGTCAGGCGAACGGTTGCATGGGTTTGGCTTCTGTGTGTCTGGCTTGCTGCGTCTGGGGGTGTTGTAGATGGCCAGATGTTGTGTAGTGTTGGGATAGAGACAGAATAGAGCGCAGCCTGTTGTTGATATTGGATTGAGGAAAGCTTGTCTTGTCGCTCTGAGCTTAAGACCAAATCAGATGGGACGGAGAACAAGGTCTCATACCATATACGCAGACATGCCCCTTCCCCCATGATGCTATTCAGGAATTACAAGCAGCCTTTACTTCCATGTTCAGCGGAAATGGCTGTGTTTGCTTTAGTGTGTGCCCACTGATTGAAGAGATGAATGCTGGGCAGACCGGCAGCCAGCTTTAAACTCTACGCCCTCCTGTACAGATTGCACTCATCACTGTTCAGTGTTTTCCTTCCTGTTTCTCTTTACCTCATGCAACAACCTTGTATAAACTAGTTTGGGCCATAGATTTAAGGTCAAGCTTTAGTAGTATTAAAACCTGTTTTATGTTTTGATCAGGTAGATGCTGAGAAAATCTCTTGAGCAGTGTCTCCCAACCCTGTAGTGCCATCACCTGATTCAACTCATCTGTTCAATGGTAGACTCCAAGACCTGAAATGAGTCTGTCAGATAAGGGAGACATCCAAAATGTGTATTGTTGGTGGTACTCCCAAGACTCCTGTGATGAGAGAACTGTATTTCTGTATTTTCAGGTCTTTTCTATAAAGTTTGACTACAGTTATCTTCTAGAGATGCTGGTATTTTACGGGCAATTTTTCTCCCTCTGCTCAATAACTCCTCTTACACTAGGGATAGTTCACCTGAACACACAAAAAAAATCTCTCATCTTGTACTTACCCTCATGTCGTTCCAAAAATCAATGACTATAATACCAAAAATATTTGTTTCATCTGTTTTTGTCCATATTATGAAAGTCATTAAAATCCAAAACTTTTGAAAAAAGGTAGTTTGGAATGAATCTCAAACTTTTTAAATCAAATCAAATCAAATCAAGTATATTTGTATAGCGCTTTTCACAATACAGATTGTATCAAAGCAGCTTCACAGTATTAAATTAAAATAAAATAATACAACAAGGTTTGTTTCTAGTGGAATTTATTGATTGATAGAATAAAATTAAATATCCTCAAAATATCCCCAACTGAGCAAGCCAAAGGCAACAGTGGCAAGGAACCGAAAAAACTCCATCAAGTGGCCTAATGGTGTCCTAAAACTCCATCAGGTGACCTAATGGAGGAAAAAAAAAACCTTGGGAGAACCCAGGCTCAGTCGGGGGCCAGTTCTCCTCTGGCATTTATGAACTAGAGGCCGGATTGTAGTTTGAACTGTAAGATTAACAATATTATATGAATGCCTGGCTGAAAAGATGCGTCTTTAATCTAGTTTTAAACTGGGAGAGCGAGTCCGAGCAACGAACAGTATCAGGAAGACTATTCCAGAGTTTCGGAGCCAAATGTGAAAATGCTCTCCCTCCTTTGGTTGATCTGGATATCCTAGGTATGACCAAAAGCCTCGAATTTATTGATCTTAAAGAGCACGATGGATTATAGGGCGATAGAAGGTCCGTTAAATAGACTGGAGCTAAGCCGTTTAGGGCTTTATAAGTCAGTAGCAATACCTTGTAATTAATACGGAACTTTATAGGTAACCAATGCAGTGATGATAAAATCGGTGTTATATGATCATATTTACTTGATCTAGTAAGAACTCTAGCAGCTGCATTTTGGACTAACTGTAGCTTGTTTATTGAGGATGCAGGACAACCAGCTAATAAAGCATTACAGTAATCTAGTCTCGAGGTCATGAATGCATGAACTAACTTTTCTGCATCAGAAACTGATAGCATATTACGTAGCTTAGCAATGTTTCTAAGGTGGAAAAAGGCTGTTTTTGTAACATACGAAATATGATTTTCAAAAGACAGGCTACAATCGAGTATAACACCCAGGTCTTTTACTGTAGAGGATAAAGTAACAGGACATCCTACGATGTCAAAGTTGTATTGTGAGAGGTTCTGTGGGCGGAACCTCTGTTTTTACTGTATATTTAACATTGAACTGTGTTTCACTCTCAAATCATATCAAAACATCAATCAACACATGCATGCACAGACTAAGGGGCTGTTTACACAACACCGTTTTCAACCAAAAACGTAAATCTTTTTGGCCGTTCATTAACACAACAACGGCGTTTTGGTTGACAAAAAATGCAAACTTTTGAAAACTGGTTTCAATGTGCAAGTTTTTTTTAAATGGTCTCCCATATAAACAACAAAAACGCGTATCTCTGAAGACTATAACATCATGCACATGCGTATTACTTGTTCAGTCTATAGTGTTTCATCGCCATCTAATGGCCTGGCAGCAGAATACAGCGTTTTTGGACGTTTTCGCGGATCCGCGTTAATAGGGATCGTTTTGACAATGTAAAATGTTTTTTCCATCTGTAAGCGGAAAACTCACAGGAAAAACTCAAAGGAAAAACTTCTCCGTTTTAAGCATATCGTTGTTGTGTAAACGTGCCCTAAATAAAATGTGGTAACACAAACTTCAAAGGTCAATTAGTGTCAAACCTCACTGGTTCTCGCACATCTTGTGACATTTGAGGTTCCTTTCACCATATTTGAATATAGTGTGTGTGCGCGCATTGCTTTAAGGTTTTAATTTGAGAGTGAGTAAAGACTCAATATTTTCATCACACAAAGTATTCTTTTTTGGAGCTTGAAAGTTTTGAACTCTGTCGACTTTCATAATTTGGACCAAAACTTCTGGAACATTATTCAACAAGTCGTGTTCTGCAGAAGAAAGAGAGTCATACAGGTTAGAAACGACAAGAAGGTGAGTAAATGATGACAGTGTTTGATTTTTGGCTGGTTCAAAGGCCTGTTCAAACCCACCTCAGTTCCCCCTTGAGCGAAGTGTGAGATCCCTCTTACTCTTTCAATCTCTCTTTTAGACACTTCTGGCCTACTTAAACACAACTGCTGTAACACAAGCTGGGGCACCTCAGGAGATCCTGCGTGGGAAAAAGCTCGAGGGCATTGTTCTGCTTCTCCGACAAGAGTGGTGAACAGTGTTGTGAAAGATCTTATCCTCATAGGTGTAACTGGTCTGGATTGTCACTGGTTGGTGCTGGACCTTGGTAATCACTGGGTTTCGGTTTCTGCCATAGAGCAAAACTCCTAGCTCAATAGAAAAAGGTTTAGTCTCATTGACGAATTTACAGAACGGGCTTTGTTGGAGTGTTTGTGTGTGAGGTGGTGGGGCCGGGGTTATTATACTTCCCTCGTTTGTCCTGGTTTGGAAGACTGCGTCACCCGTCGTTTTGTCATAGCACAAGGCCACCCTCTGAGACTTAGGAAAAGTTTAACTATAGCTACACTACAGTGCTCTGCTCAAAGCATATTTGACAGATCACCCTCTCAATTTTAAGGGTCTTCCACTGAGTTTTCTCGCTCCCTGAAGGCCTAATCAGTGCCCAGGTGGCAAAGTTGGGTACCCGCCCTTGGCCTCAGAACTGCAGATGTCACCCGGTGGGTTCCATGAGCCCCAGCTGTGCTGGCCAGCTGGTTTCTGCACACTATCCTTGCTTCTCCCTGAAGACATGACCCAAATAGCAAGCCCCAGAGAATTCTGAAACACACCGCAAACAAACAACCCCAATCTGTCAAGTGCAAGTAAAGAGTGGAGGTGTAAGTATGGTTCTGGATTTTTAGGTTTCAGGTAGATTAAACATGGTCAAGTAGATAAAACATGACCTTACCCATCATTCCACACTGTGACCTGTTCCTCTACTTCGCTCTAGTTGTCGTAACCCCCATTCTGGGGGTCCTATGGGAGTTGACAGTGTTGTTTCAGGCAGTGCGATCTACATTTGAGATTGTCTCCACTTCTAAGTTGGAACCAGGGAATGTTGCTTTCCAAAGGAAAAACAGAAGAGCATTATTATCATGCCCAGTCCTGCAATAGACAGTCAGACCTGTCCTTGCCAAGAACTCACAGTGACCATCGATGGTACTCAATCCAAAGTCGTCGTCTGTTTTTCTTTGGGGTTTTTTTCTGCTTTGTTTCAACTAGACCAGAACATCTTATCATACTTTGGAGCCAGCGAGTCTGCAACAGTGCTGTTGTGTTAGACCACTTGCACTTAGACTTGTGTTAATGACTCTTACTAATGGGCCAAAGCTTCCAATCTCTTGTGGTGTAACTGGAGAATAGTTAGAGAAGGTCATACGTCTGTAAATGATATCGGTTTTCTCCTCTACTTGTTAGCGCACAGCAAGCAATACCCTGCAAGTTTACGACGTCCCTCGATACCTGTACTTTCAACACAGGAGCCGATATTGTTTATATTACAGAGGAGCTAGTTTACAAGGTACACTTTGACCAAATGTTTACACATCTCGGATATATGTTTGTGCCTTGCCTGTGTATGCAGCGTTGACTTAAGGGAAATAGTAAAACCAGGCTACAGAGGATATTAGCCAGGCATCTTTAAATAAATTTAATATCCTACTGACTTGGCTGTCGGAAGTTCACACTCAGGGCAGCAGCAGTAATTTTCCCCTCGTGTCTTTTTCACTGTCTAATGGCTTTATATTTCCTGCCCGCTCTGCCAGCGTAACTGCTGGGAGACTGGGAGCAGGAGCGGGGGGAAACAGTGTGGCAGTGCACTGCAGCAGAGATGGGCACACAAGCTTCTGCTCTCTCTACGTCATCTTCATGAGAATCTACAGACTTGAGTCCCTGTGGGAAAATAGCCTCTCTGCATCTCCCGCCCTCTCATTCTCTATCACTCTCTCTTTCTCTGGTCATTCTTCATCCTAGCAGGATCTGTCGCCCTGAGGAAGGCCTCTGAGTCTGGTGATGACTGACAGCAAGAATGCCTCTGTTCCTCTTTGCGTTCCATGTGCACTCTTCTGTAGCATCTTCTGGACAGCCGCCGCCTCCATGTAATCTCTGGTACACACAGTAGGAGTTTCTTTCTGTAGGTTTCAGTGAGTCTGAGTGCTTGTGCCCCCTTTAGAAAGAAGGTGGTAGTGCCTCTGTTGAGGTCAACTTAAAGGCCCACTGAAGTGCCTTGAAACACGCAGCGTTGTTCAATGTGTCGATGTAATTTCCACTGAAACAGGAAGACGGCGGAACATATCGAGCAGCTCCTTCCCTTTTTTAAAATAACCAATAGCGTTTTGTTTATATCACAGCTCGGCCAGTGCCGTTGAGCTCGGCAAAGTCGCGTTTGACAGCTTATGACAGCCACAGTGTAATAGATTCCCCTTTTAAGATGTAATAATGAAACTGTTACTAAAGCAAAACAGTGAACATAATCATGCTGAGGATGTGTAGTTTGAAAAGTGTGTAATTTATGTAAGTGCATGGCATTGGTGTTATCTTTTCTACTTGTCAGTGCTTTTTATAATGCCAAATCGGTCTAACAGTTTCTCCTACTAATCTACTCCTTATGTCTTTAAAATCTAGAATTATGTGTATGTGTAGAATTCAATTCGATTTCGATACGCTCTGTGGTCTGCGCTGACTCTCACATATGATCCGCTCAGTGCTATCGTGTCTCTGGACCGGAGGTGGTTTCCGTGACACTAACGCGAAACCAGACTTCTCTTTCGTCTTGAATCACTCCCTTTCCCCTATTCAGTGCATTATGTGCCATTCACCATATAGAACATAGTAATTGTGTGAACAAGTGACCGATTTCAGCCGCAGATTTAGCGTCAGATTTAGTGTGTGTGGGGGGGGGGGGGATTCTTCAGATTCTAGAGAGCATTTGATTGGACAGAAAATCTGATGAGAAGTTGGAGTGCAGAGTGATGTCATCAAAATCGTTGATCCATATTGGCAGAAGTTTTGAATGCTTATATCTTCTTAATATGGATCTTGTCATTGTTTTGGAGCACACTAGCTTATAGATAACAGGAAGGCAAAAAACGTAAATTTTGATTTCATGGGGACTTTAAGATGCAGTGAAATAATAATAATTATTATTATTATTATTATTTATTATAATTAATAAAAAATCTTTGTCTTTGTTTTTATTTTATTTAACATTTTGAAATTTAAGACCGCTTGTGTTGTTTCATTGATACGCCTTCTGTTTATTTCTTCTCTTAACTGTACAGGACCTCAGCAGTAGAGAGAATCACTCACTGTAATTAGTTTTAAAAATAGACATCTTTTATTATTCAAAAGCGATCGTTAAACATTAGATTAACCCTAGTACTAACATATATGAAACTGTGGGTTGCAAACCGTACGGTTCTTGTTTTATGGGAACCGTTTCAACCCCGACTGATTTCTCACCTAAGCTGTCTGTTGTTGGCAGGGGTTCCTCATTCCTTTATCTGTATTTTTTTTTTTCCTCCTCTCCTCTCTGTTATGTCTGGAGGTGTGATTTATGTATTCTTTTATTGAATTCCTGTGCGTTGTTTAAAATGAATATGGCAGTGGTATTAAGCGTTTTTCTCAGTTTACTTGGCAGCTTTAAAACCGGCCTCATCTGGTCTGCTTTGATCTTGAGACATTCGAATGCTGTTTAAGACATGGCAAACGTGTGTGATTTATGAAACCCCTTAGCATATGCGATACTCTACAGTGAGAAGGCTTGTAATTGGCTGAGATGTTTTACCTGCTCTGCTGGTTGCTAAAATTGCATGTGCCAAAAATGTAACTTAGAGCTTTGTTAAATGGGAAGTTTCTTCTATTCCCGTAAACCTTAACAAGAAGAAAAGTGAGCGCACAGGACAGTTAGAGCTCGTTATCGCCTCTTTTCTTAGACCACTTAAAAAATGCGTGGGACGCAAGGGTTGACAGAGGAGTAATTTTATCGTTGTAATGAAGAGTGTATCTGCAATTAGCCCTTTGTCCTCTACAGCTGAAGTTCAGGCTCTCGGATCCAAACATGCGTGACTCCCTCATCCCAGTTAGCCTGACTGAGAGCCTGTCGTCTAAATGTCTGTGCTGGTTAAAGATCCCCCACTGAACATGTTAGCTGTGGTCACACAATGCTCTTAAATGCAGATTGTGGTGCATTGCATGGCTGCTATCTGGCTTATTTGCTCTGCGGTAGAAACTTTTCATCTCATTTGATGCTGTGGCCCCCTAATTGTGAGGGACCCTCTGGCATTTCCAGCCCTAAAGCTGCTGTTCAACCATCAACATGTATTTATTATAATGGAAATGAATCTGACCCTGAAGAAACTGGCTGAGGAGATGCTTGGACAGTTTTGGAGAGCACATTATGCCATTGTTTTAGGCGTTGTTACCACTGGCAGGCTGGAATGTTTCTCTGTCTTTAGATAGTCACACTAGCTTAGTGTATATAAGCGGTTTCTGGGTTTATTTTAACAGCTTGATGAGTTTGATTTGATATTCTCTGTAATGTAGTTGAAGCTTGTTGGGAGAAAACCATTTGGGAGATACAGGAACCAGCAAGAAAAGGGCAACAGCGCCCCCATGTGACCAAACACTGTTCTCATGCAGCAGAAAACTATTTTATATTAAATGATTTGTTTGTTTTATGGATTAAAATATTGTTTTTGGATTATACATTTAGCAGATGATTCTATCCAAAGTGGCTTTGCTTGTGCCAGTTGAGCTACAAGAATTACAATTGATCTGACTACTTTGAATATTAGAATGATTATGCAATTTTTTTTTTTTTTTTTTTTTTTTTTTAAATGTACAATAGATATAGAATTTCTAGAAAACACACTATAACTATCTAATGTGATGCAATCCAGGTATACGTGACTGTTTTCCTCCTTATCGCTTGATAACTTATGAATTTGTAAGAAGACCTAAAATGACAGTACTTTTAAAACATCTCAGACATTTTACTTGGAAAGAACATGCAGACTGCAACTGACCTCAAAAAGTTCAAGGCTGACTTTTCATGTGTACTTTCCCGCTGGTCTCCCAGTGGCCCGGCCCGCTCTCTTTGGTGTTTGACGATAGCTTCAGAAAGATGCTGAGTGCTTCTCTTCAGTCTGTGCTGAACTCAGCTGGCCATAAGTGAAAGATGTGATTTATATGCCTCACGGCTCACTTTCTGAATCTGAGCTGTCCTAGAAAAAGTGTGTATGCAAGAAATGGATTGAGGGGCGCCCTCAGACTTTTACTCCTGCGTATCAGCGTTTACCCAAGAGAACAACTAACATGTCATTCCAAACCTAGATCACTTTCTTCTGTGGAATACAAATAGAAATGTAAATGATGAAAGTAAATGCTGACTAGGAATTATAAAAATGTAAACATATTTCAAGACTGAAGCCAGATGAAAGCTTTGTGTAAGGAACAGACTAAAATATGTTGATTCACTATTGTTATAAAATTGAGAAATATGCTACTTTTATGCTTTATCGTGGCTTTTTGGAGATTCCCTTTTAGTGTTAAAGTGATTTTCTCAGGATACTCATGTCAGTGGCCTATACAATTATTAATTTAGCAAATGCTTCTATCAAAAGTGTCTCTACTTTTCTAGCACCACTTGAGCCACAATAATTACAACTTGTCTAGCAATTTTTATTACTATTATTTTGAATGTTAGAATGATTAGGCAAACATTTTTGTGTATGTGATGTACAATAGATGTGCAGTTTATCGAAAGCATGCTTGCGCAATCAAATGTGATGCAATCCAGGTATTAGTGGCTATTTCCTCCTTTTTGCTTGATTTTCATTGGGACATTTATTTGTCTGGTTTTCATTTTTATTATGACAGGTTCAGGAAGTAATTCGTTGGAACGATTCAGACTTACGAATCTTTCTGGCCGATTCTTTGCAAGAACCATGTCCCTTTCTGCGTAAGCCAGCGCCGAATAAGATATTTTGACTTTCATTGTATGACCAAAAAAACTAAATGAGGGAGAGAACATGATGACAGTTTTTAGATGAACTATCCGTTTAAGTGTGCATGCAGTCACTGAAGAAAGGTGAAGTAGAAAGATACTGTATTATTTATTGTATTTTGCATGAGTTTTTCTCTGCAATACCCTGCAAACTCAGTAAAATATACATGTTGTGCTGTGCCACTGTAGAATCAGCACTGATGCAGCATCGCGAGAGGCTGTCAGGGTTAAAGAAACGTCCTGCAGGGAGATGGACGGGTTTGGCTGGCCACTGTTTTTATTGGGCTGCTGTTTTATTTTTCCTCTATAAAGCGTCCGGCTGCTGCTTTTGCTCTGCTGGTCTTTCTAGTGATGCAAGCAGTCATTTAAGGACCTCGAAGGATGAAAGCTCCCTCCTTTTAGCGTTTCTGCTTGCAAATTTGACTGGCTATTAATGTGAGATTATCACCCTTCTTTCTTTTCCTTTCCTCATTTTGCATCTCCGTTCTGATTCCAGGTCGTTCCTCCCTCTGCTCGGCCAGGCCTTTGGATCGAGGGACTGTTATTTTTCCTCTTCTACTTTTATGAAGGACATTTACAGCTGAGGTCATATTGTTCTCGTGCTCGCGACACGTCACCTGATGTGTTTAGCACAGCCGTTAGGTCACGTTTTTGCGGCGTTCACCTGCAGGTGAAAGTTTTCAGACTCTCCGTAACTTGGAAAGTTGATGACGTGAAGGGATTGAAACTATATCTGCAGTAGTTGGAGATTACATCTAAACGCTACTGGCAGTGTGTGAGTAGATAATGTGTCTGTGTAAAGCGATATTCCACACCACTTCACAAAAGTAGAAACTTATGGTTGTGGTTTATTTGAAAGTGCATCGTTATACTGGAATTTGGTATTAAAATCTTTATTTCTGTTTTCTTTCTTGTCTATGCAGGCTAGGTGATCAAGCAGGAGTGCTGCTCTGACAGCAAGTGGAAACCCAGGTGTGTATCTTCTGATTTCCTCTTGTCTAGTCTAGTATAATAATTTTGGACAATTTTGGTTCTTGATCAAAGCAACGATGCGCTGCACTTCAGTGGCGTTTAGGCAGTGTTCATGCACTAATGCACATATTCAGTCTGTTTAGCAATTACTGAATTTTGTTATATGCAATCATTCTGTAATCTATGATTTTGAAATAAGTCATGAGATCAGAAATGCAGTAAATAAACAGTAGCATTGTGAAATATTATTACAATGTAAAAACTCTTTTTCTTTTGTAATATATTTTCAAATGTAATTAAATCTGTGAGGCAAAGCAAAATCTTCAGCATCATTACTCCAGTTTTCAGTGTCACACGATCCTTCAGAAATCCTTATGATATGCTAATTTGGTGCTCAATCAACATTTCTTATCAGTGTGGAAAACAGTTGTGATGCTTTAATATTTTTGTGACATTTTTTTGATGAACCAATTTAAAAAGAAAAGCATTTATTTGAAATAGAAATATTCTGTAGCATTATAAATGACTTTACTGACACTTTTGGCTAATATAATGCATTTATTTTTACGGTAAAGTAGTTGTATTATTTGATAGCATAGTGGTTCAGTATTGAATATTGAAATGCCTTGGGTTTTTTTAACTGATGGGGTGTCTAGTGTGTTGCCAAGGTCAAAAGTTTCAGTGAGGTAAATGTTGCTTGCTTGTGTGTATTCACACTCAGTCATTGCATTCTTGGATGTCTTTGAGGTAATGCTGTAGTTCCACCTAATTCCGTTAGAGGGTGCTGGAGAGCTCCTTCAGACCAGGTGACATCTTCATTCACACATTCTGCTTCTGTGTTCAGTTGTGGCAACCTGCTAATTTACTGGATGCATTATACCAGTCTACAGAGCAGCGACCATCTTGCTTTTTATGCACAGAATGAACCATTTTATTTGTACTGCATATGAGGTTTTGCAACCATTACCAACATTTTGCATAAAATGTCTAAATATACATTTTTGTTGGGTGGTCTGAGTGATGCTGAAGGACATCAGTAAAGATGTTAAGCTGTAGTTTTCAAGGCCAAGTTTCTAGGCTCTTGAGAATAGTTGTGGATCTCGGGATTGGGCTGTTAATAGATGTAGTCTGAAATATCATTGGATGTGTTAGTCTACAAAAATCTTGATTATTTATTTATTTTGATAAGTTGTGCCTGAATGTGTGTATGGTTTTCTCATTGGGTGTTTTCTGTGTAGGAATATTACTGGATGAGGTGCAGTGGTTTGCTCTGGCCTCATGATGGCGGTAGAGTAACTTCCAGATCAGAAACTAAACATGAGCTGGTGTGGAGCAAGTGAGCAGATCTAGACTGCTTATTGATTAAAGATTTCTTTAATTGCACTGAACAGCTGTTGCATTTAATATTCTAAGGATCATGGCTGGTTTAAAGCTGAACTTCTATTTGGCCTGTGGCTTTGGAAATGTTGGATATTTTATTCCATTTGCACAGATTCCCTGTTGCCCAACATCAAATATCAGCTCTAATCTTCTTCAGAAGTCGCAGGGATGTGTGTGTTTTGTATAAAGTATTAGACTTATGGGGGAGAAAACCCCAGCTTAAACGCATCTGAAAGTGTGTGAGATTATATTAAGTCTGTGATGTTTTCTTTTACCATCTTAAAAATATCAATAAAAAATGAGAACACATCCTGTAACCCTTTAGACTATAACTTTACCACCATCTTTCCAGCTTGCTGTCTATGGTGATTTTAAGAGAAAAAATAGGCTCATATAGACAAATTAAAAAGAACAAATATTTCCGCTAAAGTTTATTTGAGTTTAAAGTTGCACTTTGTAACTTTTGGCCTTTTTGCGGTTAAAAAATAAAACCATGCATTTTGTGTAAGAACATTGTTTTGGTTGTGCTTTATTTGTGTGGATAAATATGACGCTTCACAATAGATAATGCTTTACAATGAACTAGAGAGCTACATATGGCAATTTATCTGTTTAAAAAAAAAAAAAAATAGTAAATGCCATCTCTGCATCGCCTTTATAACATTTTAAATCCCTCAGTTCTCGGCATCTCCGAAAAGCCAAGCTGATGTTGATTCTTGTTTTATTACGAGCTCTGTCGCGCACACCAGCAGACTCTCCTCTGTTCAGCGCGTTTTTAAAACGAGTGATTCTACGGTGGTTCAAAATTTGGCACGTTTTGTCAACCTTTTTCTCTCATGACAACTAACCTATGCCACTCCCACACCATACATGCGTCAAAGTAGCCTTTTTTTAAATTCGTTTTTAATTCCATTGCAGAACATACTGAAGCAGAACATGGACTAAAATGCGAAATAAAAGCAGTTTCATCATATATAACCTAGTAGAAGTCTTAGTGAACGGATGTCAGGGGAGTAAACGTGTTTTTTGAACTTGTCATTACCTGGACTGGCGAGAGCAGACTGCTCTTGCCTCAGGGAAAATAGCAGGATACGTGAAAGAGAAGGGAAGTGAGAAAACAAAATCTCCAGCGGTCTCTGTTTACTCAGTCTAACCTTGCAAAGCTCTACTAGTGTCCTCTCCTCCGAGCTCCCTGCTTCTCTCTCTCCTCTCACCAAGTACCAAAAGGAGAGGAGGGGGAGGAGAGCACGCGTGTGTTTGTGTGTGTGGTAGAGCTGAAAGTGTGGAGCAAGGGAAGGGGGCTGGCGGCGCACACCTTCACTGAGTGGCTCAGAAACACAGAACAGGACAGCGCAGTCAGGTATCTATCCTGTATCCGTGTCGAGCGTCAGGGTCAGGCGGCCATGGCCCTGTTTGTGGACTCTGCGCACTGCATGGGGGCCTACTACTGCCTCATCAGGACCCGGTTCAAGCGGAGACGCAAGAAGCGGTCCGAGCGGAAAGGTCAGAACGCTTTCTTTAACAGGCCTGACGGAGATCCGAGGACGGGTTTTCCACTTCTAAAACTTGATCGTACGCAGTGCTTTTCTTCAGTGCGTGTGATTTGCATTTCTAGACAGACATACAGTAGTTGACTTTAGGGAAGTTGACGTGTACTGCGGTCTTGAGGATTGTAAATAATGTTTTTTCGAAGATTATTGGAGTATGTTTTATAAGAAAACACTATTTCAGGTTTCTACTTCCAAATTTGCTGTTTCTTTGTAATTTTTGGGGAAATTTACTGGCAGTTTCTGAGTAAAAATCGATTCAACACAAAATTTAGTGTACTGTGAACTATTTTCAAACTGTAATTAATTTTTATCCATCATGACCTCATATTAATTGTGTGAGTACATGTAATATTGTTAGCTTTTTTATTTGTCACACTGCAGGATCATTTGAAATTAACTAGTAAATGTAAAAAGGCACTTTTTATTGTTCTGTCTGGTCAAATCTAAAGCTCGTATCACAGTTTTATGATGTTCTGGATAATACTGTGCACTGTACCTTTGCTAAAAATGATGAAAATTGAGTAAATAAGTTCAGAAATTTCAACCACAAGAATTTAGAAATATCAGGCTGTCTGCAGGTTCTTTCCAATAACCTTATATTAATAATCAAGTCTTAAATGTTGTTTTTGCAAGTCTCTAAAGTTGGTTCAGCAGTTTGTTTTTAAAATCTGCTTGGATATTAATTTTCTATGAACTAAATTAGTGAAGCACTAAAGTGGAAATCATGCTTGTTTTTACTCTATTTTAGTTCTCACATTAACATATTTATGTCTTTGATGTATTTTTGTTTATATTTTTGTAAGTTATGAATATTGATGTGGTCAAAAAATACAGTTCATCTGAGAAAAATCTAAGTTTTTTTTTTTTTTTTTGCCAACTCAGAACATTTGTGTATCAAAGGTATATATAAACATGATGAGGATCTTTAAAGTCCTTAAATCTTACACAAGGTCTTAAACATGCAAATACCCTGAAGATATGATATATTTAATATATAGGCTAGGCTCACATTTCTTTAGTGGTTTGGAGATTTATGCATGATTCTTGTTCAGAGTTCGTTATTTTGGGAGTGTTTTATGAATGATTTCCATTTCTGTGGTTAGTTTAGGTGGAAGGATGAATTGAGATGCTGTTCTCGCTGAAATTGTTGTAGTCTGCCGTGGAATGAGAAACTTGTGTGTCTAATGTATCACCATGGTGATGAGCCACAAACGCAAAAGCATGCTGAACTTTGAATTTTATTGAATTAATAAACTTTAGAAACTCTAAATATTACAAAATATATTTTTTATGGAAAATTCTGCAGTGATCGTCCCTGCTGTCTGACTGATATTTTGAGATCCTGAGGTGTCACACTTGTCTCTTAGACAGCTGTCAAGAGCAAAAATGAAGGCACTCTCTCCCTGTCAGTCATGAGGGTGGTATTTTAGAGAGGAGTGGTCTAAGTAGGGAAACATCGCTTTCAGCAACTGGAACTTTTTTACTTGCTTTCTTCTTTTTTAAAAAAAATGTAATTTTATGGGTCCTTTTGAAATGTTAACATATAATTTCGTTTTGGTAGGTGTGAAATCTTATTTAAAATGGGAACATTATTTTAAAGGCTGTTTTTTTTTTTTTTTTTTTTTTTGCTCAGTCATCAGATTTTATATGAAGAACTAAAGTGTGAATAGAAATGTTCAAGTTAATTAGCTGCTCTTTGCAGTAGGTAATGGAATCTAAGTTTGTGAATGTCAGTTTGAGATCTACATTTCAGCTTCTTTGACCCAAATCTGCCTTGAGGACTTTTTGGGAAGTTTTCATCTTTTTTTAGTTAATGTGTGTAATAATTCTGTCCTACTTTAGAATGTTACAGTACTTGGTTTAAGTGTTTAGTGGGAACTATACAGTAGGTGTGTGTGTTAGGGGTGTAAAGATTCAAAATACTCAGGGTTTGGTTTGTATCATAGTTTTAGGGTCATGGTTTCGGTATGTGCTATGTTCAGGTGAAAAAAGGACTACAGAAAATAAGAACAAATAATCAAGCTAAAAGAAACAGCACAAATAAATACAATAGAGTAAAGATAACAATAAAATGGACACTGCTTTTCAGGTTTTTCAGGTAGGTCCAACAGTAGTTTTCTAGTACAGAATTTGAATAATCAAGTGCAAAATAACACTGCGTAGTCTTCACTGTATACATTAGGGGTGTAACAATATATCGTGTCACAATATATCGCAATACAAAAATGCAACAATATGTATCGTGGATGGTGACAATATGTATCGTGGATAGTTCACCCAAAATAAAAATTACCCTGTGAGAAAAAATTCAGTACTACATTAAACTACAATATATTATGTTGAATATAATGTATAATAATGGGGGAATATTAGTGGGTCCTGATAATGCTTATGTTATAAGTCTTATGTTACCAGTAAAAAATGGCCTACATTATTTTAAATATATCTAGCCAGTGACAGAGATCAAGCATATTCATCTAAAATAATTCTGTATTTTCAGCTTCAGAATCATGAATATATTTATTCTGGTGTCACCTATTCATTTACACCCACAATGTAATATCAAATTTAGCATGTAATCAACAGTACATTTTTTCTTAACCTTTTATTATATGTCTTGGAGTATCGCAATAATATCGTATCGTGAGTTGTATCGAATCGTGAAATTAGGGTATCGTTACACCCCTAGTATACATTAAAGATGAATCCTTATTAAAGTTACAAAAGTTATTCAGTCAAGAGCAGTGAGTGATTTCTTTGTCATTTGTTGTTTGATGAACAAAGACACAGTCTGCCACAGGAATATTAGGCTGCTGTCACTTTAAGACATAATGCACAGATCCAATATACTGATACTAGTGTCAGGAGTGCACTTTAAAATGCTGTCCAAGTAGTTGTTGTTTCTAGTGACTTGTTTCTCTTCCTGTCCAGGAGCGGGGTGAGGTATTGTGTGTCACACTCAGGCAGTGTGTGGATAAGCCCAGGCAGGAGGTTTGGCGGCAGCCGCTGAGGTGTGCGTTTAGAGGTATTATCCGAGCGTTCGCCGTTTGCCTTTACATTCTGAGCCACGCGGGTTGAGAACTGAGACCTGTCATCCAAGCAAATCCTTCTCTGCTGAAGTGGCGTTTTTTAGCATGCCTCACACCCCCTAATGCGGCCTGGCAACTTAAGGCGGCTTTGTCAAACCCGTGAGTTTGTCTCCTCCTCTTATCTAGGGCAGGATGCCGAAAGGAGGCAGAAAAACGGAGGCATGATGATTCTCTTTAAGAAGTCTAATGCTAATGTAATTCCCTCACTCACGGGCCTGATTGGGCCACATTGTGTCGGCGCCGTCTCTCTGTGTGGTTGTAGCCTGACGTTGAGCTGGCTCTAAGATATCTTTGGAACTTTTAGGGGCTTTGCGTCACTCATGGTTCCTGCAGCATTGGTGGTAGTAGTGAATGTGCTGTAAGGATATGGTGTGGCATTGAAAATCACAAAAATGACAATGTGGGTGTTAAAATTAGGTGTAAATAGTAGTGCAAGCGGAGAATCTATACACAGTCCTGCTCATAATTTCACTCCACCTTGAAGATGCTTCTCTCTTTTTTGTTTCTTTTTTTCTTAAGTTATTTTATTGTATTTTTCTTCTTCTCAGTTTTCTTATTTTTTATGTTTTTTATTAACAAAAAATATTCTCTGTAGATATTGCATAAATAACACCACACTCTTGCAGGCAACATATGATGAAATACTAAACTACTAAAAATCATTTTTATTTGCTGAAATTAAATATAAATATTACATGAAGTACTTAAACTTGAAAAAAACGGAGAAAATTAGAAATGTTGCATTGGCAGCTAAATGAACTAAAGTAAGTTTGGTCTAAAGTACTATAACTGAAATAATAAGTTTAGTCTGAAGTAAAACTGAAATTTAAAAAATAATGGAAAACTAAATGAAACTATTAAAAAATAAAGAACAAGACAGCAGATAACAAAATTATAATGAAAACTGAAAATATAAACATAAAAGCTAATATATTATAATATATAATATACTATAATAATATATATTTATATTATATTTTTAATAACTATAATAGTATGCAAAAATACTAAAATAACAATAACAAACTTTTTTTTTAAATGCTAAATCTGCTCTTGCAGATTGTACAAGGACTGTGTAAATTGAAGCATCAGGGATGTAGTTGAGATCCTCGTGTCCGCCTTGTCGTTTAACCCTCTCCAGTGGGCCGCTGATGGCATGTGGAGGAGAGTTTCTGCCCAGCCAGCAGACTGGAGGAAATGAAGCTTCTCTGATGGAGTGAATGGAACGTGTGCAGTCTGATAATGGTGTATCATGGGGAAGATCACCATTGCTCTCCTCTCTTTATTATGCTATATGAACACACACAGCAGCTTTACATACATCTCTCTTTAGAATATTCAGATGTCCATTAAACTAGATATTGGATTACATTTTTTTTCTAAACATGTTTTAACTTACTCAGTAGTACGATTGTCTTTAAACTTGCTTAACCACAACCTGAAAAATCTCTGAAATGTTCTTGTGGCAATGCTGAGAATGCAATGACGCATGAGGCTAGAATCATTGTTGTTCACATACTTGCATGGAGTATGTTATTTTGTAAAATATTTTAGTTGGTTGTCACATTAAATTTTAATTTCTCCAGAAAACTGTGCAAACGTTTTTCAATAATGTTTCAAACCAAGATTATACGTTCAAAATAGGGCTGCACGATTATGACAAAAATCATAATTGTCGATTATTCCCTTGAAATTGTAATCAATTACAATTACCATAATTTACATTAAATTATGTTTTGAATAGTTTGGCCATTGGACCCACATTTCCCCAATGGTCATCAAGCCGCGACCCAACTTTTTAGGTATTATATAGGCCTATTATAATACATTTGTTTACACAAAAATTGTTGACACACACAAGTAGGCTACTGTCCCCCTTTACTTAATATACAAATACTAATAGGCTACTGATAAATAAACAGTAGGCCTACGAGGTTAAGCTATTAAATAGCAGTCCCAAACTAGTTTTTGTTAATACAATCTTGGTATGAGCCACCACAATCATTTAAAAATATACAAAATAACCAATAAGTGGCATTATGGGGTTATGGAAACAACAGTTACCATGGTGATACACAATACTTACAAGAACTGTTAAAGTGAGTGCAGGCTATGAGCGCCAGTGAAACAACTGACAGGACGTGAAATTTCGTTTTTCTGAGGTGAGAGACTTTTTATTTCGTATCAAGTTATGAAAATAACGATAGAATAATGACACTGACATAGAATGACAACATCTCATCTAACCGCAAATATTGAATCTGGACAACGCGGGGTTTTTTTTTCTAATTTAAAACGTGTAGCAGCTAACGCAAAGTTTAGATGTGGCCCAGAGAGAAAAAAACAATAGGTGTCGGAGGAAAAGATGCACGAGAGACGAGAGATGGCGTATTTTCCCCGTGTTTAATAAAATTACTCAAACGTCACACTCGTCCGCATACATGGGGATCGAGTGAGAAAAGTATACAAACAAACATCCAACTCTGGTCACAAATATAAAAGGAAATAAAAGTATAAAGGTCGGTAGAGCGATTATCTCTTTTCCTCACCTGTCAAATCTATTACTGACACTCTACGCACATGCGCAGTTCTCATTTTACCTCAGATTAACATAAAAGCACAAAGTGACCGTTGCAAACGTAACGTTGCATGCTTGTAGTTTATTTTGCGCTGTATAATGAAGCGATATACAGCGCGCTCCGCCGCATTTGCGCGTGCAATTGAAGAGTGCGCGCTTCTGCAGTATAGCGGCTGACAGGACAGGAAAGTCCGTTTTTCTGAGTTGAGACTTATTTCAGCATACACCTTAGGCCTACGTCTCTGGTAGTTCCTATTGTGCTGGGTTCTCTGAAGTAGTCGTGGTTCGCCTCTCACAACGTAACATACTCAGTCTAAACACACCACGCAGAATAATGTAAGTGGCTTTTCTTTCTTTTTTTCTTTTCTTTTTTGTAATCGTGGTTTTGAACGATTACTTAATCGTGGCATCCGTAATCGTAATCGCGATTAGAAATTCGAGCAATTGTGCAGCCCTAATTCAAAACTATAAATTGCATTTCTGAGAACTTGCACATTTGTTTTAAACTAGATTTTTAAAAGCTTTTATTTCCTTTTTCTTAATCTATGACATCCTTAGTTGAACATCTAAAGCTTTGTGGTCTTTTTGTGTAATGGCTGTGTAGGCTACTTTGCTTATACTGTGCAGATAAGCACTGAAATAACTACAGCTAATGTAGTGTAATAAATTTACATAGTAACCCAATTGGCAATACTCAGTCAATCAGGCAATTAATTCATAATTAAAAGCAATTAAAAGAGCAGTTCTCCTTCCTTTTAAGTGATACCATTAACCTTTTCTTTGCATATCGATTGAATTAGCTATTGCCATTGGGAAACAGAGACCATGCCAGTGCCGCAGCTCTCCAGTCTAATTGAGACTCAAACCGGCACATGGTTGAGATGACATAATTAGACTGGATCAGTGAGGAAGAGTCGTCTGTAGTGTGTGTGTGTGTGAGGTGGTTGTCATCCCTCCATCCCTCCATCCCTTCATTTCTCAGGCTCATTAACTGCAGGTTGCAGTCTGAAAAACTGCTAATGTTTCTGAAATAATTCTTAAACAAGCTGCCCACCCATATTTAATGACTCACTCAATGCGGTCCACCAACACTCAACTCTCACAGACACAGTCCCCCCCGCCCTCGTTTATTGTTCTTTTCTTTTCTTTTTTTCATTGTATTATTCTTTGTTCATTATATTCTCAATCTTTTGTTTCATAAATTTACTGTATTTTGTTTTGTTTATTTGTTTATTTCAGTCTTTGTATTTTTTTTACTAGTTCCCCCCTTTTTTGCTTTCCATTTGTTTTATTCTGTCCTTGTTCTTGTTTCTCCACTCTCTTTTTCATTCATTATTTTCCTGTATGTATTTGTTGCTCTTGTTCTTCTATTAATTAATTAACTTGTATTTTGTTCTTTCATTTGTTACTTGTTCTTTTGTTCATTATTAATTTTTTTATAATTATAATTTATAAACTTTTGTTAATTTCTCTCTTTTTAAAGCTAAAATATGTAATTTTTTCGCCGCTAGGGGTCGCTAACCTCTTACAATAACAAAGGCGTAGGTTGATGATGCAGTGATAAGCGGAATCGTGTAACTTGCTGTCATGCTGATGGATCTAATGTTTATGGATGAGTGAAAACATTCATGTTTTTTAATGTAACTGTGGTATGAAGCAGGGTGCGATTGCTAATGAGAGACAGATATCAGCACCACATGCGAGTCCCGCGGATATAAAGGAATAAGGACATTTAATAATTATACCGAACTACTTTTATTGTACCGACACTGTCAAGTGTCGGCATCTCGAAAACGCCACGCCGATATTGATCCTCGTTTTAGTTCTCCTTTTGTCCCAAAGTTTGCTTGCCATGATCCATAATGTTTGAACGAAACTAGAACAGCTTCCCGATAAACATTACGCAGTTGTCCACATCTGTCGCTATGGTGACCATGGCAGTACAAGGAAACCATAGGCGGAAACCAGGGATAACACGGATATTACATCTTAAGTGTGCTTGTTTTTATTCGTTCGTTTGTTCTCTTTTATGCTCATTCTTTCATTTATTTTCTTTCATTTGTTTGTTCTTTCGTTCATTCTTTCACTATCTTGTATTTTGTTGTCATTTTCATTTCCTTGTTTTTTACTTGTTGCTTGATCTTTTGTTCATTCTTTTATTCGTCATTTAATTGCTCTTTTATTTCATTTTTTCTTCTCATTCTTTTGTTTAGCTATTGCATCCTTTCTTTTTGTATGTTTCATGCATTTGTTCTTTCTTTCCTTCATTTGTATTTTTTGTCTTTCCGTTTCGTTCCTTCTTTCTCTTTGATTATTGGGGAAACAGTTCAGACAGTGTTGAAAGTATTAGCACACGTCTGTTAATCCGGTCTGTCTCTCCGTCTGTCAGTCATATCTCCCTGTGATGTTTCAGATGCTCAGCGCTCCTGCCTGTCCATCACTGTTACCTTCAGAGCTGTTAATATCCCAGCCACCGGGTGTAAAATTCACCGGCTAATCCACTCAGGCATGTACACGCACCCAGCGCTGCCTTCCTCCCTGTGGATATTGGAGTAACTGACCTGGCCTTGAATTAGGAGTACAGTGATAGTCATCTGTTGTGAGCAGCGGGGCCGCTGATGCGAGGAAAATAGGCAGGGAAGGAGACGAGCCGAGAGAGAGAGAGCGCACCAAAGCTCAAAAAGACAGGATGATACATAGTGCTGAGGCCAGCAAACTTCCTGTCTGTCCAGTGTAGGTTAGGAAAGCTGAGGATTAAACACACACAGAGCTGGATATAAGCTCCAGGGGCTCATCTGTGCTCATAACCAAGATTTTGAAGCAATTTGTCATGCTTCAAGATGCCACGTCAATCCCTACCCTCCCACACAAGGGTCACGGTTCTGGGGGCAAAAAGCATCTTTCTCCATTCAAAAGTAAAATATATTCTGACAAAATAATTTTTTCATACATATAGCTAATATTTCATTGTTATTCTTCCGCGATTCTATTTTTAGAAACGGTTTCTATTTTTCTGCGACGTCGCGGCTGCTAACACACACTCGCAGTGTTCGCCGTGGTCTTGCGGCTGTCAGAGCAGAAACGAAAGCTGATGCTCTCTGTATGTTTTTGTCATCTCCGGTCGCGTTCATATGTAAATTGCATGAGCTAATTTTGTCCATTAGATCGAAAGATCTGAGAAAACTCATGCATTAACCCATGCATCGACCCTCCCCTCGAAGAAATCAGGACAGAAGTGGTTGAAAGTGGACAAAAGAGACACAGGTGTAAACGGGTATGTGTCTCCCTCATCTACTTGTGATGTGATAAACCAGGCCTGTGTTTGTCAGCCATTTTTGAGAAATAAATACTTGGTTCAGTTCCTAAAAATTTGATTCATGGGTTAATGACCATGGGAAAATGTGGGTCCCATGGCAATGAGAACCACTGCTCTAAAAAGCACTCAGAACTCCTAAGCAACTATAACCAGATTTGATCATAGCTGTGAGTTTTACGCAGACAAGGTTTGTTCATTGCTGCTAATAAGCCCATAGGCACATAACATATGTCATCATGAGCTTTAATAGAGTTTGTGGGTTTAATAGGGTCTTGTGCTGGCTGTAATCTCTCCTGGTGGTCTTCTAGCGTGTGGTCTTTGCAGGTACATGTCTGGTCTGCTGTTCCCATTTTGACAGCGGCGTCATTTATCAAACCCCAGATATTAAAAGCCACTTTATCAAAGTGTCTCGTCGCAAGCTTTTGTTCAGGAACTCCTAAATGTGTCTGCGGTCTAAAAACCCTGTAATTTGCGAGGTAAAAAAATGAGTGTTGGCAGACTAATTCAAATCTGTTATTGGTCATTAAAGTGCTGAAATTCAATAATGGAGCTGGATGTTCTCAGCAGCGCCTGGTTGCCATGGCGGCAGTCATTGGGGGGGGGGGTCGGCTACTCGCGGACCGCTCCGAGGTGGCCGCGCTCGTCTTCCTAACATGCCCGGCCCATCAGTTCTAATCAGGTGGAGCGACAGCCTGCCCCGTCTGCAGGGACCCCTGTCCATTAGGTGCTCAGCTGGCCAGCGTCTGCCGCACGTGTAGTCCATTAACCATCGTTACGTGGGTGCAGAACCGGGTGAGGAGAGACTCCGGAGCCACGTTTGAGGAAAGACTGGTTTTTGTGGTAGGAGCACAGCTCCAAAAACCATAGGAAGGTACAACCTTGATTCTTTTGTCACATCATTTTTTTTCCCTCCATTTATAGAGTTTTTTTTTTTTGCCAAAACAGAAAATGTGGAGAAATTTACAAAATCTGAAGACATGTTCAGGTCATATTTCAGCCCTCATTAGAGAAAATATTTTACTTAAAATATTCAATTTACTAATGTTTCGGTTTTTATCTCTGTTTTAGGGCCACTTTTTCGGTACGGTTCGGTATGTGCTATGTTCAGGGAGAAAAAGGACTGCTGTCAAATAAAAATAAAGAACAAATAATCATACAAGCAACAGCACAAATAAATAAAATGGAGCAAAGATGCAAATAAAATAAACAGTGCTTTTCAGGTTATTTAGGTTTCTAACAGTAGTTTTCAGGTACAGAAATTGAATAAATTAATCATAAGTAGAACAACACATTTGCATATAATCTGCACTGTATACATTAAATAAAGATTCATCATTATTAAAGTTAGAAAAACTGAGTCAAAAGCAGTAAGTGATTTCCTTGTCATTTGTTGTTTGATTAACATTGAACACACAGACAGCAGGAATATTAGGCTGCTGTCACTTTAAGAGAATGCACGGATCCAATATACTGATACACATGCATTGTCTTTCTTGACTGTTTAATTTCACTTAAGACATACATGTTACCTACAATGTTTGCTAGGATACTCACCAAGATGGGCATGTTGACAATTATTTTATGTGAAATTGTCAGTTTAAGAATAGTACAGTTTGATTAAAAAAAAAAACAGTTTACAGAGAACTGCTACACCCCTAGCACACACATAAATGTCATGTACATATATACTCACCCAGAGCCATAGAGAGAAAGAGTTGCGACACTCTTTGATGTCGCCGCTATGGCTGTCACGTGGTTCATGTAAGCCCCAATAGTTCCAAAACATACGCTGGCTGTCATGTTCTTCTATGGGACAGACAGCAGCGATTGCATTATTGAACGGTAAATATAAAATAAAACACACACCCAAGTACTTTTTCAGCTGTTATTGCATTATTGCATTTTGTTAATGTCAGTTTTGCATTTGGAGATAAGTTTTAGGCTATATTTTTGGAGGGAAAAGCTGTTCATGTTCGCATGGGTAGTATCACTGGCTTTAGCGGCTCTAACTTAACTTTTCCATATCATTCATCTGATGATGGACGTCTCATGATATTTATTTTAGCACAACTGGGCTGTATTAGGCTATTGATTCCCGTGATTTTGCTTATAAATTTTGATTCAGCCATTAGCCTACCTTCGTGATCACGCAAAGAGGTCTGCCGTGGCGGTCCGTTCAGAATTCGCTTAGAAGCTAGCTCACTTCTTCTGATGAAAGTGGCCACCCCCAGGACCACAACGTGAAACATGATCATGTTAAGACTAAGAATATAATTTTAAGATTAAGCTATACACATATTATCAAAACTATAACAGATTAAAAACGAATTTACACTTTTATGTTTGGGTCTATAGGTAAGTGCAGAGTGAAGATTTTTCTCTATGTCTCTGGGTTAGTGTAGGCTACAGAGTAGGCTAAGAGTAAGGGTAGCTGTAACTCAATCCAAGTAACTTAAGCAATTAACTAACAAAACACTTGTTACAGTTATTGAGACATCAATTAAGCATGGCTGATACAAATGAAGGTTTTCAAATAAAATATTTTTTATTAAACAATGACAGACAATGTGTGCTTGTGTGAGTGTGTGTGAACAAGAAAAACAAAAAACAGGGGCAGGTGATCCATGAAACAGACAGGACTGGTGATGGCCATAACAATCCTATGGTCCAGCATTGTTCTCACAAGCCGCTTCACTCAAGACAATAAAACATAATGAAAAGTTAGTATATCCCAAAAAATTTAATTAAATAAAAGTTGCTATAAAGGTGGTAGCGATTCATTACCGAACTCTTACTGTCACAGCTGACTAAGTCGCGCTAGCTAACTAGCTAGCAGGCAGTGCTTGAAAATTGGTTGAAACAACCAACATAGAATATAAATAATTACGCTGTGCATGTACAAATGAAGACCAGTATAAGCATCGTAAAGGGCCTCTGATACAATATAGACAGTTGACAATTCAAAAGAGGTCGATATTTCAGCAACTTAACTCTGGAACAACTCGACGTGCAGCAATGTAAGTGAATGGTGTCCAACGCTAAAATGACAGTGTTTGGAACTAATCCGATCTTCAAATCCCGGAAGTAGGCGGTTAAAAGCGCCGCCATTTTTTACAACGGAGGTCTATGGGAGTGTCGCAACTCTTTCTCTCTATGGCTCTGCACTCACCTAAAGGATTATTAGGAACACCATACTAATACTGTGTTTGACCCCCTTTCGCCTTCAGAACTGCCTTAATTCTACGTGGCATTGATTCAACAAGGTGCTGAAAGCATTCTTTAGAAATGTTGGCCCATATTGATAGGATAGCATCTTGCAGTTGATGGAGATTTGTGGGATGCACATCCAGGGCACGAAGCTCCCGTTCCACCACATCCCAAAGATGCTCTATTGGGTTGAGATCTGGTGACTGTGGGGGCCATTTTAGTACAGTGAACTCATTGTCATGTTCAAGAAACCAATTTGAAATGATTCGAGCTTTGTGACATGGTGCATTATCCTGCTGGAAGTAGCCATCAGAGGATGGGTACATGGTGGCCATAAAGGGATGGACATGGTCAGAAACAATGCTCAGGTAGGCAGTGGCATTTAAACGATGCCCAATTGGCACTAAGGGGCCTAAAGTGTGCCAAGAAAACATCCCCCACACCATTACACCACCACCACCAGCCTGCACAGTGGTAACAAGGCATGATGGATCCATGTTCTCATTCTGTTTACGCCAAATTCTGACTCTACCATCTGAATGTCTCAACAGAAATCGAGACTCATCAGACCAGGCAACATTTTTCCAGTCTTCAACTGTCCAATTTTGGTGATCTCGTGCAAATTGTAGCCTCTTTTTCCTATTTGTAGTGGAGATGAGTGGTACCCGGTGGGGTCTTCTGCTGTTGTAGCCCATCCGCCTCAAGGTTGTGCGTGTTGTGGCTTCACAAATGCTTTGCTGCATACCTCGGTTGTAACGAGTGGTTATTTCAGTCAAAGTTGCTCTTCTATCAGCTTGAATCAGTCGGCCCATTCTCCTCTGACCTCTAGCATCAACAAGGCATTTTCGCCCACAGGACTGACACATACTGGATGTTTTTCCCTTTTCACACCATTCTTTGTAAACCCTAGAAATGGTTGTGCATGAAAATCCCAGTAACTGAGCAGATTGTGAAATACTCAGACCGGCCCGTCTGGCACCAACAACCATGCCACGCTCAAAATTGCTTAAATCACCTTTCTTTCCCATTCTGACATTCAGTTTGGAGTTCAGGAGATTGTCTTGACCAGGACCACACCCTAAATGCATTGAAGCAACTGCCATGTGATTGGTTGATTAGATAATTGCATTAATGAGAAATTGAACAGGTGTTCCTAATAATCCTTTAGGTGAGTGTTTTTATCATTTTGAAAAAAAAATTATTCTTCTTGAAAGTTGGTTTCAAAACTTGTTCGATTTCAGGGACCAGATTTTTGTGAAATGTCTCGTGAGGAAGTGTAATTTATTGCTGTCTAGGGCTTTTAATAGTCAGCTAGTTGGTATGTTATTATTAGTTGATCAGCTTTGCAATTATTTAGTTACTTTACATTTGCCTTTTCCACCTTTTCCAGATAACAAAAGTGATGAATGCCATGAGAGAGAAAGAATATATTGACTTTTTCTTAAATACTGATCTGGGGCTGTAATGGAAGTGGATGCACCTCCATTCTGGAAAGGGGCCCTTATTTCTTCCAGGCTGTTTGAGACTGTGGAGTGATCCATCTATGTTAGGCCACACAGGGGCTGCTATGATGGTTTAGACTCATATCATATCCCTCTCCATTTGCACAGCCCATCCATCTATGTCCACTCTCCCTCTCTCTTTTTGTCTTTTACTCACTCGTTCACTCATGATAACTTTTCCTGCACAAGGCCCTTTGACCTGCGGTAGATGTTGGCAATGAGAGACACCTCACAGACTGGCTTGTGGATCATGTTTTCAGCCTTAAAAATTCAATTACCTAGTTACTGCCAGTAATTATTAAAAAAACATCTGTGGTTACCGTGCTTGCAAGGTAGTATTGTATTAATATTTCTCAAACATTCTGTTTAGGGATTGTTTTGGTATTAAAGTCGGCATGAAACGGAAGTTGTGATAGTCTTTTCTTCCCTATTGTGATGTATATCTGAGTAAAACGGCTTCTCGAACAAGAAAACATTTAGGGTGGGACTTGATTTTGTCCGTGGGGAATTGATTGGATGGTTGTGATTTGCTATTGGTCAATCTCATGTGAGTGACATGTTGTCTCTTTATTTTTGTCTAATCACCATATACAAGATTGTCTTACCTTATTTTTGTTTTTTGTAGACTTTATACATCATGTTTGCATTTGCACACATGGTTTTCTTCCTTTCAGCTATTTTCATAATGATTTTTTGATTTGATAGCATCTTTCTTGCATATACATATACTATAATGCCACCTTTAAAGTGCATAGACTCTTTGTTTGTTCTTTGAACCATCAGATTGAAAACACCAAAACAATCAAAACCTAAACTTAGCAAAAGCTTTTGCCTTGGATGCTTGTATTTCCTTTAGGAGATGGAAATATTTTTTTTCAATCCCAGATTTCATTGCAGCATGAAAGAAAGAGATGCTCAGCAGAGGACCTTGGCATAAGTATTTTCTATTCTTGTTTATCCAACTGCATTTATTGTTAGCATGACAAGGTCGTACAGTATCAAGGCCATTGGATACAATTAGAAAAATACAAACTCAAGGCCTCTGGAGTCCTCTAAATCTGCTCTCCTTTTTTAAAGAAATGTTCAGAAGCTGAAGCTTTTCTTTCCTCTTAATTATTTTATGTAATGGGTTTTAATGACCATGACTCTTGTGACTGAAAATCCACATTTGTAGCTGCACTTTTTTTTTACCCAGTTAATGTGTTTATATGCACTTTAAAAGTTTAAAGTAATGTAAAGACTTTAGTCCTTACCAGTCTGATTTGTTTTGCATGTACACTACTGTACTATACATTGAAGTCAGCAAGATTACTTTACTGTTTTGAAAGAGATTAATGTTTTATTTAGCAAGGGTTCATTAAATGTGATCAAAACTGTCAGGAAATACGTTTTACATCGTTAAATAAGATTTGGATTTCAAATAAATGCTTTTTTTTCTTTCACTTTCCATTCATCAAAAAAAAAAAAAAATCATCATGGTTTCCACAAAAATATTAAGCAGCACAAGTCTGTGTCAACACTGATGATAAGAAATGTGGCAAATCAGCATATTAGAATGATTGAAGGATCTGAATGATCATGTGACACTCAAGACTGGAGTGGCTGCTGGAAATTACATTTCAATATATAAATATCAAATAGAAAAGAGTTATTTAAAATTATAATCATATTTTACAATATTTTGCTGTTTTACTGTACTTTTGATCAAATAAATGCAGCCTTGGCGAGCATAAGAGACTTCTTTCAGAAACGTTACAAAATCTTACCGACCCCAACTATTAAATGGTAGAGTTAAAAGGCTGTGTCCAAACAAACTGAGTTTACTCTGTTTTGCTGTGCAGTTATTGGAGTTTGATGTTGAGGACTGTTTGCAAACTGATTTTGCACCAGTGCTTGTTTCCTATGCTGCATACTAATTCCTGGACCAATAGCGTGTAGCGTTTAGCCTGTGCTCCCAGATCTCTCTGTTTTCCCTGTGTTGTCCGCTATAATCCTGTTAACACCGTGGCATTGAGCTGTTCTGTTTTTCCCAGAAGTTCATCCATGCCGCCGTCTCTGTCGAAAGCCGCACCTTTGGAAGTATCTTCCTGAAAACCTCAGTAGCATGAGTTGCATTTTATTGCATCACATTTATGTAGACAAATGTTCAAACATGGGAGAATTCTTCTTATTATTTTGGTTTTCTTTCTTGAGACATTAAGATTCGAACTTACTAGCGTAGACGGGTCAAGGTTTTCTGAAGTGTGGATAATACATGTGAATTTTTTTTCACTGTGTGTAAAAGTGAAAGAGTCTGCTTGTAAGTTTTGTTGTTATGAAGCTACTAAAGCAATGGAGCATAAATCCTTAGCTCAGCACTGTCTGAGCCAGCATTCAGCGGCATCGGCTGTATTTCTCAGCCTCAATGGAGCGGAGGTCACAAATGAAGGGGGATCTGAGAAAGGAAAGTATCCAGAAGCATCTGTGAGGTGGATTGATAGAGAAGGTGGGCTGTCATCTGTCCCCAGTGTGGCGGTCACTCGACCTTGGAATGATGGACTCTGGGAGAGCAGCCATTTATTGGCCTTCCTCCAGTGCCTGGACTTTCATAGCTACACATGTGGGTGATTTATACCCGAGCGCACATGCAGGGTGTGCGGGTGTAATGTATTAAAGTGTGTGCTGTAGGGCTGTGAGGCGGTGGAAATGTGCTTTTGCTTTACTGTTTATACTGAGAGACTCCAGACTGCGACTAAAGCTTTGAGAGTCTGTATGCAGTTTCATCAGTTGAGTCATGAAGTGAGGTGCCATTAGTTTATTTGACTGTGAACACTTGAGCTGTATGATTAATCGTTAAAAGATTGTGATCTCGATTCAAACACCCACGCAATCTTATTCCTAAATGACAACGAATCACCTGTGACTATTAAACCTTTATAGCAAACATTCAAATCTGCGTTGGCGCTGCCGCTGAACCAGAGAGAGCAGTTGTCATCTACGAAGCAGCTTCACAAACAGTATTTTCGACACCTCGTTATTTCTGTGCTGCAATAATTCAGATTATCACAGAAGTACTGGGATAAACGTTTATAGTTCGGATATAAACACTGATGTCTATGGCAGTGTAAAGAGAGTAAATCACCTTTTGAAAGTAACGACGCTTCAAATAACATTGGTCAATTACATTGTTACACCAGTAGGTGGCGACAAGTGACTGTTAAAAAATGTATTTGTCAGTAGCCACTTTCACACAGCGCGTTGATCCCAGGAAATTGCCGTAAAATTGCTAGAGTGTGTAAAATTGCTTCTGTGTGAACACAAACACGTCCCGGGATTGATGCCGGGATCAATGCCGGTATGGGAACCTAGTAACATTCTCTAGTGCCGGGATCAGTATATGGGGAACGAGCTACTGGGAAGTATGGACTCGTCTCCGTGTAAAATGACGAGTTATCATCAGATCTGACATCTGACAGGAGTTATCACATCCTGACGTCACGTGTCTTTACGGAATGTGTGTTAACGCACTCACAGATTCCGGAAAATCACTAGCAGTGTGAATGAACCAAAATCAAACGATCCCGGGACAAATCCCGGGACACATTATCCGTGTATTTTCCGGAATCTCTGTGTGAAAGGGGCTATGAATCATTCATTCAAGAGATTTGTTAAAAATCGCTGATTCATCCAGTACTGAAACAAGCAAAGTTATTATGAGCGAGTCATTAAATCATTTATTCAAACTGATTTTTTTATATTGCATAATTGAATTTAATTAAATATTTAAAAAAAAAAAAATTGGACTGCAATTAAAATGTTAGAACCTCCAGTAAATTGCATTTTTTTAGTTGTCTATTCAGAATCATGGGAAAATCCTGATCTCTATTTAAAAATAAAATGAAATAAACTGATTCTCAATTTATCCAGAACTGTGCAGCTCTAATGAACACCAATGTTTTTTATACCATTCAGGCAAAAATATATTTTTGTAACTTGAGTGGTTTAAATCACACTCAGTGAATCATTCAGTCATTACATCACAATTTAATTCCCACATAGTCCTTTGTCACACACATTTTTAAGGGGGTTGAATACTTTTGCAAGCCACACACACACACCTTTTTCAAATAACTATATTGTGAAAATAGTGATTAAATTTTTATTATACTGCTTTTTTAGTGAGGCATGATTATTTGTGAAAGAGGAGGTTTTATGCTTAATCTGCTGCATGTATTTCCATACATGTGTGTACACATGGAGGGTTTGAAGACGATGATCTTTGCCCTCGCTTACTCCTTCAGCTTTTCACATCTCCCCCACAGAAAGCAATCTCACATAAAACTATCATATAAAAAATTCATCCCGCACACTCGTTCTCCTTGCCAGCCATTCTTTTAACTCAAGTGCAGCGTGATGAACAGCCATCTGTCAGTTATTGAATCCACTAACCCAGTAAAAGAGTTTCTGCCCTCAGCCCAAGCTCAAAGAATCAGCCTTCTCAGAAAACCCTCAGATCACTTGGAAAACCTTGACGTCGCTGGAACAGCAGAATTCCAAAGCTGAAGAATATTCATAACCATTCTTTGTCTGAAACCGGTCAGTGAGTTTGACATTTTTGGATGAAGGAAACTAGTTTCAGCTTCCAAGGCACAATAATATAATGTCGCTTTAGACGTAATCAAGATTTAATGTGCTTGCTTCTCAGTAGAAATGGAATCATAATGTGAATTCAGTATCTTATAATATTAAATTATTAAATTATTAATTTTCATTTTCTAGTGTCAGCTACAGTGTTTTAATTTAATTTAATATTAGTTTAATATTTCACTTTTTATTATTTTGTACGTTATTTATTTTTATTTAATTGTTTCATTTAATTTCCAAGTATGAGCTTTAGCTTAGCTAGGCTAATCATAAGGTGACAAGGAAGTGAATTAATAATTTATGCTCCATTTACACGTAGACCAGATGGATCAGATGTTATGCAAGTATTGAACTTCATGACTATACCTCCTTATACAACCTAGGAAGGCAGAATTTGGACACAGATTTTTGTCTGTATTGGTTTAAACTCTCAATCAGGATATTTGTATAGTGGAAAGTTTTAATGTTTTAGAACAAACGTCCCATGGTTATTATTTGTAAGCAAATGTTATGTACTACATTCTGCACTTAAAATAAGACAAATGGATGCTCATCTCAGAGGCTTGTGTGTCTTCTACAGGAAGTGATATCATTTGTCTGTGGCTCTGCAGCCCTGTCCATGGTGCTGAAGTCCCCGGTCTCGTTCCATCAGTCTCTGACACATGTTGGGCTCTTGGCCACCCCCCGGCACTCTATTAGAGCACAGTAATTGGCGTTCAGGCGGGTGGAGAACTCATATCAGCGGCAGTATTATTACATTTATTTGGAGAGCTGAATTTATTTGTCCTGAGGGCTGGTGTTTGGCTCAAGCTGACTGAGGGCCATATGTGTAGAAAACGTGCGGTTGTAGTGCATGCTGAAGAATAGCTAATGTGGTTAAGATTTAGAGGCACCTATTTGTGAATATCAAGTAAAGTGCAGTATTATTTTGTTCAACATAAATTTGCATGTTAGGTAGAATGTCCAAGTTTTTTTTTTTTTTTTTTTGGTCCGCAGAGCAAATGTGGATGGTGATTTGTACTGTTATGCTCCAAAATAAAAGATAGTAATCCATTCAAAAGTAATCCAGTAATTAGTTGACGCACCGTTAATGTAGTTCATAATTTATTTTTTATTTTTTTATTCCATTTTAGTGGTAAGATTTAAAGTTGTAAAATTGAGTTGAATTTAAGTTCACTATATTTTATTTATTTATTTATTTATTATTATTATTATTATTATTATTATTATTATTATATTTATTATTACTATATAAGGTATTTGTTTTATTTATAAACTGCATTTTATATATATATATACATTTATTATGATTAATATTAAATTATGTGTATCTAATATATTCAAAAATATTATATACAAGTAATAAAAAGGAAATATTAAATTAATATTATTTTAATATATATATATATATATATATATATATATATATATATATATATATATATATATATATATATATATATATATATATATATATATTACTTGTTTTAATTGATAAGTATTTAATTTATAATATTAATTTAATATTTACTTTTTTATTAATAATCTTTTTTAATAATATAAAAAAGCTCTGCCTTTCAGAGCAGACCCACAAGACTTATTTTTACCTTGAAAGACTTGTTGAAGTCTGGAAAACACCTTGTACTCGTGAATTAGTCTCATCTTGAGTTTGAAGTTTAGTGGAAATTGGTGTGATTTAATGTGGAATGCGGGACCATCTCTCTTTTTATATGTGCTTTTCTCTAACAGCTTGACTCATGACAGCCGCAGTTAAAGATGTGATAGAACGTTCTCAGGTGTACGACCAAAGTGCCCCGGCGTGTCACCCTTCATCTGTACGTCAATACCAGCCACAGGCCACTTTGGTGAAATTACATAGTGTGCTCTGAAGTGGCAGATCACAGTGAATGCCCTCACCCTCATCTCGCTGCTCTCCACTGTCATCTGGCTCTTCTTCAGCTATGATGTTGACTGTGGATGGCTGTCTGCGTGCTATAAGCCTCTCACACAGAGATCTGAACTCTTGCAGATCAGTCTTCATTTGAATGTGAGCTGTGTGATGGCACTAAAGACTCTCAGGGTGAATCGCCCCCTTTTTCTTCTCTCCGCTCATGGCTCATCAAACATGCTTTTACTCCGAAACACACATCAGTCTGCTCTAAATCACATATTTGAAAGATAAGAACAGCGAGCGGGGAATGCTTCTGTCAATTTCAATGCCAAACATGCCGCTAAACATAACCTCAGAGAAAATCATCTCTTTATTTCCATTGGAGACATGTGCAAACCAGAAAATACCACCTTCTCCTTAGGCCTGTGCGGTAAAAGTTAGTTTTAGTTACAGCATTCATAGAGTTTAAGCAGAAAATACGGTAAAAAAATGCACTTTAAACTTTTTTGGCAGTACTGTCTTTTGCAAAATATGCTTTTATGAATACATAATGTGAAATGTAACTATAAAATAATGGTGCAAACCACTTCCCTATTGTTTTAAAAGGCTTCTGTTGGACTTAATACAAGTTGCACATGCAGTGACAGGGACACAGCACTTTCTATTAGGTAAATCTGCCTGAATCCAGGTTATGTTAAGAGATGGTTTATGAAAATGATCATTGCTCTCATTGTTTATATATATATATATAATTTTATTTATTTTTTGCTCTGTGAGAAATAGTTGAATTATGAAATTTTCCACGGAAAAATAATAGCATACAGGTTTTAAAATGACATGATAAATAAAGACAGAATTTTAAGTTTTAGGTGAAATTCCAGATGCTGAGATGGTTAAACATCTCCTCCACACAGTCACGCAAGATGAATGAAAAACAAATCAGCGAGTGCTGCATGCACATCTCCCAGAAAACTGTATTTCACAGTCCTGCACTTTTACAGATGAGCAGAGATTTGTTATTTTTGGTTTCCTATTGGATTGCTCTTTCTCTGTTGTTGCAGGAGAGTCTGCTCTCACAGTGCACTGATATGATACACTCTGAGAAATGCATGCTGGGAGTTTTAACCTCCAAGCTGGCTTTGGGATCCTCTGAAAGAGCAGATGTTGGTCTCTGTTTGTGTGTTTAACCAGTAACATTAATGAACTGATGTGTGTCCAGCTGCTAGTTAAACTGTCGCTGGACTCAGAGATGGAGAGATCTGACACAGCTGTGCAAACAGGAAATCCTGTAATCTCCTCTCGCTGCTCTCAGAGACCAATGTGACATGGCTTGAGTCCCAGTGTCAACACCTTTTTAGTGGTTACTCTTGATTCTGTGGCTCTGGCTCAACACAAGTAGCATCCTAACAGAAAGGGAAGCTGATAAGTGGCTGATGAACTACATAGACAGTAATTATTATGCTATATTATTCATTTAAAAGTTTATTTATGTATTTTTTTATTATTATTTACGGAAGAGGATTAGGGCCAAGCAGTAATAAAAAAAATAAAACCATCTCGAGATTAAAGTCATTATAATGCGAGATTAAACTCGTTAAATTTCGAGAAAAAAAAGTCGAAATACAATCTTGAGAATAAACTCATTAAATATCGAGAATAAAGTCGTTGTGTTTCGAGAAAAAAACTCGTTAAATTTCGAGAAAAAAGTCGAAATACAATCTTGAGAATAAACTCATTACATTTCGAGAATGAACGCGTTAAATTTTGAGACCGATTTGAGGCCACATTCATCCTAACATCGAGCCTACTGCATGCGTTTTTAATTTATCATAGCTGTCCATATGCCAGAGTGCATTTGGCCATTTGCATGGCATTGGGCCATTTGGGCCAGCGCAAGTGTACTGGCGTCTTCTCAAGCGTCTCCTTCATCGAAATTCCACACCTTGAAGATCAACAAGTTTTATAAAGTTAATAAAGTTTAATAATGCGTCTTATGGTATCCTGGGAAACCATGATGAATCGCGTGTAGGTGAAGCCAGCGATAACCTTGCATTTGTCCACTGGTTGTCATTTCATGTTGGACAAAAGCGAGTACATCGCGCAAATTGGACTGATTTTTTCTTCTAAAAAGACCTAGCCGCTTGCAAATTCTCTTTAAAGTTCGTATGCTAATTATTATTCTGTCATAATTAGCTAAAGTTGATAGTATTTCTTTGTTACTGAAAGAAAGTCTAAAATATAGCTTGACTAAGTGATCCAACTCTGCCATGTCCTCTATCAGTAAAGGCTATGCAATGAACACTGATCAAATGCGTTATTCTCTACATTTCATTTCGACTTTTTTTCTCGAAACACAACGACTTTCTTATCGAAATCTAATGAGTTTATTCTCAAGATTGTATTTCGACTTTTTTTTCTCAATTTAACGAGTTTAATCTCGCATTATAATGACTTTAATCTCGAGATGGTTTTATTTTTTTATTATTGCTTGGCCCTAATCCTCTTCCGTAATTATTAAATAGCTTTTTAACTACAGGTTTTATTTTCATGTTATTTCTATTGTTTTATTTCAAAAGAAGTTTAGCTTCGAACTTAGTTTTTTTTTTTTTTTTTTTGGTCTGTGAGCAGTCACAACATCAATCGCTTCCAGTATACATGTGAAGTGAAGCTAAGACAATGACCTTCTTGCCCTGGTGTAATGATCATCCTCCAGTCTCCTGTGCTCCACAGATGCAAATGACACATTCAGCGTCCTCCTGAAACGCTGTCACCGCTCCCTGCCTGTGATTTTGTGTCCACCACTTGTAGATTGAAGCTGATCTCATTGCTGTTTATGGATTCATGAGCAAAATGAGAACAGCAGAGGAAGCTAAATCAAAAGCGACAGACCCAAAACGAGCTCAAGTCTCCGAGCCGCTCATTACACCATAGACCATTAGCAGACCAGCAAGAGGAGAAAAGAGCAGAGAGATGAAAATCAAGGAGCCGTTTGACGCCTGCTGAAATTCAGCTCCGCTCAGACAAATACTCTCACAACAACACTCCCTTGACTCTTTTCAATTTTCTTATGGAATATTAATCTTTAATAGGGTAATAATTGTGGTAGCATATTTGATGTCACCCACCATTAGACCAGATTAATTAGGCCATTTAGTTTAGCTTAAGAAAGTGTCGCCCGTGAAGAATGGGCCAGAGCGAAAGCAGAGAGCTGTGATTGGCTTCTTTATGTGCTTTGTAATGGCTTTCATTGGGCTGTCTCTCATACAGTATTGTGTGTGCTTTAGTATTCATGGCCGGAAATTTTGCTCAATCACATCATACTGTTTTTATTCATTTATTTTTATGGTCCAGGTATATCAAGTTAATGCAGACAATGATTTCAACTTTTAAATGAGTTAAATTTATTAGTATTTCTTATGGGCTCAAAATGTGTAGATGGCCTATATCTGTCCAGAGATGAATGAAAACAAAATCTGAATCAGTTTTAAATTTGGAAGATAATTCTTCCAAAGCGCAGTGAAGATTTTTTTTTTTGAAAATATAATTTTGGCAGCCAAATTAAAGTTAGAGTGGTATAATTAGCATGAAGCCGTTTTGTGCTGTCATGGGCCTTCACAGTAGATAATGCTTTACAATGAACTACATATTGCAATTTATCTGTTTTATTACGAACTGTCGCATTCTCTTTTTGCCAGCAAACTCTCCTCTTTTCAGGGTTTTTTTAAAACGGCCGATTCCCTGTAGGTTCAAGATTTAATGTGCTTCATGCCTCAAAGTAACCTGAGCAACTTTTCTCCATTTTTCTCTATCTATACGCATGGACGAGTGTCGTATGTACGCAGTTTTCCATGAAAACCATCCCATCAAGTCTAAAATATGAACACTTATACTGTAGTGAATCAGGGTAAGACAAAAACATGTTTTAGAAGAAGGATTGATGATGTATTGACTGAATTGTTCATTTTGAAGAAATAATTACATAGTGTACCTTTTTAAATAAATATTTTAAAAATGTATTCAAATCCACATGAAATTGAATACAAATAAATACTATTCTAAGGACTTGGCGTGTGTGTTTAACTTAACTAGATTTTTTTAAAGATTTATTTATTTTATTTATTTTACCTTTATTAAAATAGGATAGTAGAGGACTGACAGCAAGCAAAGTGTGAGAGAGAGGGGGACGGGATCGGGAAGGTTCAGGATCCGGGACTACATGTCAGAGCACTGCCAACAAGGCTATCGGCTCTCAACAGTATTTTTAATAGATTTTCCCTTTTCATTATTTCAGGCATCCTTATTTGTCATAAAACTTATAGAGGGTGATGAATTTGATCAACAGTTTTGTACTGTTGTTCAGGTGTCTTACCTGCAAATTGACCTTTTGTGTTTCAAAGAATCAAGAAATACAGATTTGGAAAGACGCGAGTAAATAATGACAGAAATTATTTTTTTTCTGTGAACTATGCCTTTAAAAATATTCCAAGTGTCTATTTGAAGAAAGAGAAAGCAGGAATACTGGCATTATGTCCTTGACAGCATCTTTTCTCTCAGTTAATCTAGAAGCTCCTGGTATCGTCTCTGTGTCAGGCGTATAAAAGCTTCCTCACTATAGCCTCAAGTCAGCACAGCCCTGCATCTCGGCTCTATTATGAGGAATGTTTTTAATGAAATGTAGAGTTTTGCTCTTGTGTTTATGCTGTGTTTTTCACCTGAGCTCAAGCGGCATCTGTGTCGACGGGGACTAAAAGCCCGTTGATGTCAATAACTGTATTTTTCCTCTGAGGCAGCTGAAGATGAGGTCTAATCGAATGGATATTAAAGTCACAATAGACTGCTCCTGCTATTACGGCCTGTCAAGCACGGCCCTTTCTCTCAAAGATTAGTTTCTCCTGCTGAATATTTATACACTTACTGTAGGCTTAACCTCACAGTCAATGGTGTTTCATTCCTCTTCTATCCTATTCTCTACTCTCCTCTTTCATTTCTGTCCTCTTCTCACCTCTCTTCTCCTCTTTTTCCCCCTCTTGTTCTTACTGCTCCACTCCAGTCATCTAAATTAAGCCACACGGGATGCATGATGTCATTATTTAGAGACATTATATGACGGCCTATACTTTCTCTTTGATACTTGCAACACCAGTTACTTTGGTAAAGTGCAATTTTCAAGTGCACTATAGTGAGATTAATGATTGGAGGGAAGTGTGTTTGTTTTCTTGAATTTGTAACTTCCACACTTATAGAAAACCTGGGAAAAGAAAGGTGTCAGGGAATTTTAAAATTGTGTTTTCTAGGCCTGAAAAAAAGTCTCGTAAATGTTCTGTAATTCTATATCGATTCAGTCTGAATTTGAATCTGAATCTGAATCTTACTCTTAATCTGAATTTTAATCACTGGAAAAGTCATATCATGTGCTTGTGGGAGCTTTATAGTAATAACTTCTAATAATATAGCTGATCAGTAAGACATCATAAATTCAAAATGCATGGTTTTATTAAATATTAATAATTTAGCACCAATAATAATTGAGCAGCAAATCATCTTAGAATGATTTCTGAAGGATCATGTGACACTGAAGACTGGAGTAATGATGCTGAAACTTCTGCTTTGCATCACAGGAATACATTACATTTTAAAATATATTCTAATAGAAAACAGTTATTTTAAATTGTAATAATATTTCACAATATTTGACTGTTTTGTATCAAATAACTGCAGTCTTTGTGAGAATAAGAGACTTTCAAAAGCATTTCAAAATCATACCATCCCCAAAGTATTAATCTGTGTGTATATGTACGTCTATGGACTATTTTTCATCCACCAGGTGAAAATTATGAATTCAATCACTTGTTGAACATAATTCCATGTGTCATTCATGTCTGTAGCTCTTTGCTTATCACGGTGAATGCTTATTATCAGGGGTTTGTCCAAGCCACTAACCCCAAGATTGAGCAGAAGTACCTGTGATTATATGTATTTAGCAGACAGCACTAATGATGATCTCTTCCTCTGTCTTTCTGTCAGGTGTGGCTGTGGCTCAGCAAGTGCAGGGCCAGTCGAGGCGTTTCACCACCATGGATGTTGATGAGGAGGAGAACATGAGTGAGTGCTCATAGCTGAACCCCAAACCCTTCATTCCAGCACAGAGCCCTACACACTCCCCGTAACGAATGTGTCATTTAGTCCACAGTTCATGTGCCTTCCCGTCCCTCTATATGCCCATCACGCTAAACAGATTTTTAAAGTAGTGTTTAGACATGGGCACAATTTTTACCTTGAAACTTTAGTCCGTTCAGATCAAATCTTTCTTTTTTTTTTTCTTTTTTTTTTTGAAAACGTCTTCTATGTTTAGTCATTTTTCATTATTGCAGTATATTTTCATCTGACTCAAATGGTGTAAAATTTTAGTCAACAAAATAACATTGTGGTTGATCTTTAGTGTGTTAGATGAACAAATATTTAAATGAATTTAAACATATCAGACGTATATAAGATTTATCCACATTCTAATTTTGTTCTGTTGCTTGCTTGCATTGTGTATTGGGTGTTACACCTTCTACCTTTCAAGCATGTCCTATTCCAAAATGATTTTAAAATTTCTGCTGCTTTTTGATGTTGCTTCTAAGTCTTGTTTAAAGGGATGCTTCACCCAAACATGAATCTTCATTTACTCACATTTTATGAAAGAACAAATGAAGAACATTGGGGTCCAAACTACATGGAACCCCATTAACTTTCATTGTACTGACTGAATTAATTTTTTTTTTTTTCCTAATTTTTTTTCTTTTGTGTTCCACAGAAGAATACATCATAAAACGTCATGACAGTGAGTAAATGATGACAGAATTTTTTTGTTTTTTTTTGGGTGAACTATTCCCTTTTTTTTTCTGCCCTCATTTTTGTGCCACTGCAAAAGTAGCTAAAAAAGGTAACTGAATAAAAATGCAAAGCATGTTATAGATAACATTTTAATTTCATTTGTTCTTTTAAAATGAGTAAATTATCAGTGGTTTAAAACAAGGTAGCATAAAAAAAAATCAGTATCGCTAGATGTGCTAAATAATCCAATATCTTCCAAATTTAGCATTCCCTATTTCATTGGGCTTTACACTTGAATGTGATCAAAGAAGATCGGGACTCGAGACTGAAGAAATACACAGCGTTCCTCCGGTGTCTGAGTCCCGTTCTTCTTTATTCAGCAGCGCTGTGAATAGAAGATTCTGGGAAGAGTTGTTAACCCAGAGGAAATGTAACCCTCGATTGTCCCGTCACTCCGTAGCTTGTCTTCAGAGCCACTGACAATGGAGGGACCCTTCATTTATTACGGATCTGTAGCGAAGCGGACGCTTTCTTATTTAGATTTTCTGCCGATAAGCGCATTTGATATCCAAAAGCTTTCTACCTGTGACAGTGCATATTTCTCTATCAGCTTTAGATGTTTGATGATCAGCTTTCAGGATTTTGGGCAGAAATTCATTGCTTGGCAAGAGCGTCGGTTTTATACACTCATTCAGCACCAGATAACCCCCCACCCCCACCCCATTGAGTGAAAGACCAACACGTTTTTCGCCCCCTTTTTTTATGCAGCCTTACCAGTGTTTTCCCATTCTTGTTCTCCATAGGAATTTTTAAGTTTTAAAGATTTTAACCAAGAAGTGCATTCGACTACATCACCGTACACCAAGCGAGAATCAACATGGTGTTTTTTTTTGACGTTGCTAATGCACACAAAGGGAGCTGGTGCACTTCACTGTTACTGGGCCTTTGTGTAGATTGAAGACATTGAAGTTCATGGCTCTAAAGGAGAGATCCTGTTTCTATGTTATTTAAGCTGTCGGTGCCACTGCAGGTGTTCGCTTTTACATTCCTTTAATACTCTGTAGTGAGCCAATGCATTTTACTGGTTACAGTAAGTACATTTATTAGGATTTTATGCTTTTGCATGTGCAATTGATTGAATTTTCAGCTGAAGGTGGGCAGGTCTATAAACTTATAGCTTTAATATCTCTAGTAAGCTTAAAGCTGTTAAAGTTGAAGTTTTATTGCACAATCTTTTGGGCATTCTTTGTTAGTGTAACAAGCTAGTGACCTGCTTTGGTGTCGTCTTCTAAGGCCACATCTTAACGGAAATTTAACCTAAAAAAATGTTTGAAATAGGTTTTTGGCAAGCACAGATTCGACTGAAAATGTTTACTTAGAAAAACAGCAAAATAGTACATTAGTTTGAATGTTTTGCAGATATTTTTTGTTACTGAATGGATTATAAAAGTACATTTTGAGTGGCCTGCCTAAGATCCTTTAAAAGCCTACCTATGTAGGGATCTCACTAGGTTTTGGAACAGGGCCATTGTTTTAGCAAGAGTGATTTCCATCATTAAAGCCAGAGTCAATCGCTTACATGAACGTGTGTGTGTGTGTGTGTGTGTGTGTGTGTGTGTGTGTGTGTGTGTGTGTGTGTGTGATGTGGATATGTTTATTAAAGTTTGACACGCATAAGAAGGGTTTTGATTTTCAGATTCTGCTCCAGTATTTTGTATATTTCTCTCTATGTTTCTTTCTTTCTTTCTTTCTCTTTCTTTCTTTCTTTCTTTCTTTCTTTCTTTCTTTCTCCTCTTCTTTCTTTTTTCTCCTCTTCTTTCTTTCTTTCTCCTCCACGTTCTCTTTCTTGCTCACCCCCCCCCCCCCCCCCCCCCCCACCTGGCGTTTTCCCTGACACGACTTTCTCTCTTCTCAGATATCTTCATTTTATTTCTCCTTCTGCCTTGCACCCTCTCCCTTATCCACCCTGTTGCTCCTACTGTTTGCAGAGAGCTCTTACTCTGTTCCCCTACTGTTCACGGACGCTATTCTCTCTCTACCAGAGCACTGAAAGCAGTAACCTAGCGAGCTTTTGCTGAAGGATGTTATAAATGAAAATTTAGCCAAAGTTCCATCAGCTTTGTCAACAGGACATGATGATGTGTGTTTCCTCTGCAAGACCCTCTTCTTAAGGGAAAAAAATTGTGACCTTGTAAACATCTCATGAAAACATGCCCAGATCCTATTTCACCCCAAAATCTAAATATAGAATCAAATAAAATTTTGCAATCAGAAAACCAAGTTTTATTTTTTATGTTTTTGCTCTCACAGTTAACACATTAATGTATGCGATTAAATATGCTGCCTTATTGTCATATATATATATATATATATATATATATATATTTTTTTTTTTATGACAGCATTTATTTAATTTGATATATTATTGAAACCTTGAGTGAAGAGCACTATTGTATAAATATTATGTCATCCACACAACACCTAATAATTGCATATATGCATATTTTTTTATTTTATATATTCAGTATTTTATTTGTATTTTAAAGGAACTCATTAAAGATTGACCATGATTTAAATCTTTTAATTGATTGACATCCCTATTGTGACCATTTTTGGACAGTTATTTGTTTTTTCTTTTGATTTTGGGTTGAAATATGATGCTTGACCAGTTTTGTTAGATAAGAGAACTATGTTCTCAAAGTTTTTTCACAACTAAAAACTGAACCCATTGCGAACCCATATTTGTTGGTGTTTTATAGCCACTATTTATATAGAGGGACAGGAAAAAGTGCCTTTGTCACGCAAAAAGAGCCTCATTTAATTAGTTATTAGGCTTTTAAAGCTTTGGTTTCTGTTCTCCATTAGCACATATTTTATCTCCAATGAGATGATTGATTGACTCGGCACGAGCCATTGCCTGCAAAACTGAATGCTCAAACTGTACTTTAAATTAAACTGATGATTATGATCATTTAGATTTCATACCTCATGGTCTTCCTTAATTATGTTAATTAATCGGGTTTTTTTTTTTTCTTCAAAGTTTTTTCAGTGTCATCTCTGAAATTCCTCTCATAAAGAAGTTTCACAAGATTAGTCTAAAAATGTATCATGCTAGCATACCTCGGCACACAAAAAAGGAACACACATCACTTGTTCGGTTACAAAGAAAGATAAAGGAATCTATAAATTTTACATTTACAAGATCCTGCAACGAAGGCGTTGTAAGTTACTCTTTCTGGGCACCGCAGGTTCATGCAGCACCGACGTAAAGGAAAACCGCAACCTGGACAACGTCTCTTCTAAGGAGGGAGCTGGCCTGGTGGAGCAGCTCCCCAACGGTAGTGGAGGAGGGGGTCGCAAGCGCCCCCTGGAGGAGGGCAACAATGGCCATGCGCACTCGAAATTCAGACCCAAGAAACGTAAGAAAACGCCAGGGCCGGTTCTGCCCAAGAACGCCCTGATGCAGCTGAACGAGATCAAACCAGGCTTGCAGTACAAGCTTCTCTCGCAGACCGGCCCGGTCCATGCGCCGGTTTTCGTCATGACCGTCGAGGTTAACGGGCAGTTGTTCGAGGGCTCGGGTCCCACAAAGAAAAAGGCCAAGCTGAATGCCGCTGAGAAGGCCCTGCGTTCCTTTGTTCAGTTCCCTAACGCGTCTGAGGCGCACCTGGCCATGGGCCGTACGCTCACCGTCAACACGGATTTCACCTCCGACCAGGCTGACTTCCCTGACATGCTCTTCAACGGGTTTGAGACGCCGGCACCGCCCGAGGAATCATTTTTTCTGGGCTCCAACGGCAACGGCTCCTTAAACCCGCTGGGAGAGTATCCCGTGCCCCAGGCGCCAGGTACGAACAGCCTAGTTCAGGCGCCCCTGCCACCGCCCTCCTCCTTCGCCTCCTCGGCCAGCGGCAAGAACCCCGTCATGATTCTCAACGAGCTGCGGCCAGGCCTCAAATACGAGTTTGTGTCGGAGAGCGGGGAGAGCCATGCTAAGAACTTTGTGATGTCCGTGACTGTGGACTCGCAGACGTTTGAGGGCTCGGGCCGAAATAAGAAACTCGCTAAAGCCCGGGCTGCCCAGGCGGCTCTGTCTGCGCTCTTCAACATGCAACTGGACCAGACCCCATCTCGCCAGCCCATCCCCAGAGAGGGCCTACAGCTGCATCTGCCACAGGTAAGAGATCCGCACCTCAGACTCAATATAGTCAGATAGCACACGTACATCACGGAGACGTCTATTTGATGTGCGTGCTTACATCTGGAAGACGTATTTTTAAGAGTGTTTGCTCATCTGCAATACGTCTATAGGACGTTTCCTGTCAGATGTCAAATAGAGGTTTAGAAGATGTCTTTAAGATGTAATGATTTAGAATGTATGTTAAACTGACATCTTAAAGATGTCTATCAGATGTTAGTAAACAGCAGATGCTTTCCAGATGAAGTGATCTTTAACAGACATCTTGCAGACGTACGTGTGCTTTCTTTTTTGCCCTGAAGACTATAGGCTACACAATGATTGATGCATCTTAAGGGGTCATTCACGCAGAGCATGTTGTTGTGTTAAAAACTATAGATGTTGAACTATGAACAACAATGAAACACAATGCGACAGGCACATAGATGAGGGTTGGATTCTAACATTAAAAACAGCTAGACATAGGACAACATAGGCACATCTATTCCCATGTGTCATAAACGGCCTTTAACCTTTTTGTTTATTCACCAGTCTTTTTGAAAAATACTTAAATTATTTATAGCTCGCTATGCAGCGGTATAGTAATGGTTTATTTATACCCTAGATATAGGCAGGCCTAAACTGGTAAATAAATATTGTACAAGAAGATTGTTATTAGTTATAGTTTAATAAAAGTTATAGAATATTTTCACAAGCACTCCGCAGAAACTACTTTAATGTTGAATCTCATTTAAACCTTTTCTTGTACTGTGGCTTCCTTTAACTCGCACATCAGACTGTCTGATAAAGTCTTGATTGTATCTGATGTGTAAAAATCTGATAAATAAAAGACATTGGTCTTTCACATCTCAAAATGTTTAATTTAAGTTTCTGATCCCTTTAAGTTTATCAGAGATCATCATCTAAGCCTTTATGCCGGGATGCACAAAGCAGGCACATTATGGCCATCTTCATTAGGAACAAAGCCTAATGGAAATGAAGATGGGCTCTGTTAAAACACTGGGATGGATTTTGTGATTTAGCTTAAAAAAAAACCTTTCTTTTAACCTTTTTGCTGATTTATATATTTATATATATATATATATATATATATATATATATATATATATATATATATATATATATATATATATATATATATATATATATATATGACATGAAAGTGTAAATGTCTTTATATATGAATTAAGTTTTTGTTTTGTCATTATATGTACCTACATAACACATAGTAATTTATCTTCATACATTTTAATATATATATTTTTAAATTGCCATGTTGAGACTGAGCATTTTTTAGTTTTTCAAACAAACGAAATCTAAAATGATGCACTTAATTGGCCTGAACTTATTTATTTGGTTAAAATCAAATTTCCAGCTCCTAATAACATTGTAACTTTGGACCTTTAGGTAATTTTAATGGTCAAATAAAAAGCGTGTTAAAGCATTATGTTATTCGCAATATTTCTTAATGTTGTGTCTCTAGCAGAGCGTTGTGAATATGTCATGCATATTCAATATATTGCGCACCCCTACCAGTGAAACAACACAGTGAGCCGAAATGACCAACGATTGGCGTTTGTGTGAGAAGACGTCTATTTACACATTTCTAAAATCCTCTGTTAATCCTGCTTTTGAGATAAGGCCAGGCCTGGAAGCAACCCAATCTTAATTAACATCTTCCTCTGAACCGTGTCAAAACAAGAACATTTTGTTTCAGCCTGCCCACTACCTGTCCACTAAAGAGCAGTCCTGTCAGCCGCATGTTTTGTCTCTGATGCTGATTGCTCTTGGGCCGTCTGTCTCTGTGACACATACAGCACCATGAATGCAAGACCCCATTATCCATTCCTAATCCAATACCCACAAATTTAACATGCCGTCAATATGAGACCAGAGGCCGGATAGGTGTATTTGTTTCAACCAGATGTCAAGAGGTTAAATAGACTCTCGTCACGGGACAACTGATCGTTTTAGTTTTTCCTTCACTCGTGTGGCGATACGTACCGACCTTACATCAAGGATGGAAGGTTGAATACTATAGGCCATTATGGCCGTCTTAATTAAGAGTGAAGCCTAATGGAAACGAAGATGGGCTTTGTTAACACATTGGGATGGATTGTATGATTTAGCTAAAAATATATATATATTTTATTCTTTTTTTCGATATTCTATCAGAAAAGGACATTTATATTGTGATATCATTTGTTACCATTACTTATAAAAATTACTTTAACTAGTTAGCCCTTAAAATCATAAATTATGTATACAATTTCCTACGTAATTAGTTTATTATACAATATTATGGTTAATTATTGGACTTTATAAAAAATTATATAAAATTACTTTTACAGTTATTTGCATCAAATTACTTTTATTAATTTATTATATTAATAAATTAAATTATATTTTATTAAGTTATCATATTAATCATGCAGATATTTGGAAAAACAGCACTTTTGTTCATGATATTGCTAAATTATAAGGCTTTTTTTGTCCTCATATATCTTGCATTTTAACTGCATTCTAATAGGCTTCATCACACAGTCAGTTGTTGCCCTGCATCATGTTCATAACTAAAGTGCATGTAATGTAAGATGACCTACAGGTCTGGGCCAGGGCAATGTGCGTTAATAATTTGAGCGCATTATTATTTCCATAGTTAATCGCAGCAATTTAACATGTTAAATCTCTAAAACAGCTAAATTTAGATTTATTTTTTATTTTATATATTAAGTATTTTACATTTATATAGCATTTGGTAGTTTAATAAATTGCAAAAGGCCACGTCGTCATGATTAATCACTATTAATTTAGCATTTCTATTGAAAACATTCTCAAGAATGTTATTTGTTGTTAAAATGTTTTTTTATCTCTGCGTTAGCCTCCTTTTTTCCACTTTCTTAGTTTCATAGTCTGCTCTCCTGTGAGATCTGCGTGTAGTTGGCCAGTGATTTTCCTGTCATCTGTCCCCAGGCGCTAATGGGAAATGAAAGCAAATAAAGATGATGGTGGTAACTAGTGTGTTTTATCGTAAGAATAAAACGCAGCCTTCTGTTCGGTGGGAGATTTCTCTGTCTCCTGATAATGTATCGGGATGCTCCACTTTAAAACTCCCATTAGCCGTCTCCGACTGAGTGACTCTGAAGTATTTGGGAAGCAGTGTCAGACTAATGTCTCTAACTCGTGCCCATTCGGCCATTGATTTTTCCTTGGCATAATCATTTTCCAGCATATTAAGGAATGTGAAGTGGAGGGCACTGTTAGCGGAAAGGAATCACCGAGGTGCCTGAAGGGTTTCGATGAAATATTGATATTATATTGCAGCAGCGGAAGGTGAATCTGAGGTCTATGGTAAATTCTGCTTTACAGTCATCCATAGAGGGAAGTGTCAATTGAATGGGATTTAATTTAGGTGCGTTCCTTACAAATCAGTATAATATAGACTATTTTGTGTTGAAACTGTACTTTTAATCTCAAATATTTCTGAGTGGAAAAGCATATTCAACAAGGAAAATAAATCTTGATTTTATCCATCAGGAATTGATTGGATCATGAGAAGTGTGTCGAAGGGGAGAGGATAAAAAGGGGGAGGATGACTTAATATTTTTAAGACTTAATGTTGAATTTAGTCATGAAGTCAGTACTGTTTTCAGTAGCACTTTATTTTACAGTCCCGTTCCCCATGTACATACTATGTACTTGTTATAGTAACTGGGTAATAACAAGGCACTAATCCTGAACCGTCACCTAAACTTAACCTTAACCCATTTAGTTACCTTATATTACCCAGTTCTTAGGGAAGTACATGTAAGTGCACGTACTGTAAAATAAAGTGCAGCCCTGTTTTCAGTATTGCATGTCTGCCCGTAGCGGATGTGTGTTCATGTATTACTGATGTTAGCATTGAAGTCTGACGCCTGTATGCTCTTTACCAGGTTCTTGCAGATGCCGTTTCTCGTCTGGTAGTGGACAAATTCAGCGAGCTCACTGACAACTTCACGTCTCCACACGCACGGCGGAAAGTTCTGGCGGGTGTTGTCATGACAACAGGTAGAGTTCTTGGAACTGAGAACAAGTTCTTATTCAGAAATGGTCCCATTTTAAATAAATAAAAAAAGCAAATATCTGTTTTTTTGCCTCCAAATGGCTCTAAGACAGTTCTTTACAAGTAATCCATCAAAAAGACTCAAACTCATTAGTAATCTTTATGAATCAGCCTAATGAATTACTTACTGACTGCTTTAATGGTGTTTTGTGTACTTGAAATGGTCTACTTTTACTAATACTAAAAAATCAGAAAAGATATTCCCAGACTTGAGCGAGTGTTGTGTGATTTTTGTTGGTTCAGTTGTCAGTCCTGGTATGTTTCCACCTGTTTTGAACACAGGCACTGATGTCAAGGACGCTCAGGTCATCTGCGTCTCCACGGGAACCAAGTGTATAAACGGCGAGTATATGAGCGACCGCGGCCTGGCGCTCAACGACTGTCACGCTGAAATCATTGCTCGTCGCTCCCTGATCAGGTATCTCTACATGCAGCTGGAGCACTTCTTAAGGTGAGACGCCGCCTCTCTTGCATGTCTCTGTACATCTCATTTGTCATCATAGCATGATGGATGATGTTTAGTCTAGCAGAAAGGGAAATTAAATTCATAAACGGGTTTTAATTTAACATTTTGTTATAGTGTACAGTTTTAGATAGAGATGCAAAATGAATAGTGATTAATCATGACGTGGCCTTTTGCAATTTATTAAAAACCAAATGCTTTATAAATGTTAAATATAAATATATAATGTAAAAATATATATTTAAAATATAATAATAATAATAATAATAATAATAATAATAATAATAATAATGAAATGTTAGTATGGATATATTTGCATATATTTAATTAATCAGTGTTTGGTGGTTTTATTATAATAATTGTTATTATTAATGTTATTATTATTATTATTATTATTATTATTATATATTTAGCATTTGTACATTAGACGCGATATAGTATTTTATTTATTAAACCACCAAATGTAAAGAAAAATATATATATATGAAAATATATTGAAAAAATGTATCAAGATATATAAAATAAAAACCAAAATGTATAAAATAAAATTGATTAAATCACCAAATGATGTGATGTAAAAAAAAAATAAACGTGTATTAATTTACATATATATAAATATAAATATATATATATATATATATATATATATATATATATATATATATATATATATATATATATATATATATATATATGTGTATATGTATGTATGTGTGTGTGTGTGTGTGTGTGTTTTTGAAAAAATATTTGTAATCTATAATATATACAAAATAAATATGTAAAGAGAGAGAGATAAAATTATGTAATCTATAATAAAATTATTTTAGTTTTTTTTATTATTATTTAATATTACATTTTTATATGTAATTCAAGTGGACTGAGTTCCCCAAAAAAGTGTATGTGAGATATTTATGTAATATATATACTGACCACACCTTTAAATGTTTAGAATCTTGGAGTTCAAATTGCAGTCACAATATGTCAAAATAATTGCAATATGTTCATGCAAGCATGCATGCATTGTATGTATTTATACATGACAAAAAACTCTGGAGAAAAATGTGATTTTTCTATTGTTTCTCTCTGAATTTAGCAACAATAAAGAGGAGCACCAAAAGTCCATATTCACGCAGTGTGACAAACGTGGCTTCCGGCTGAAAGACAGCGTCCAGTTTCATCTCTACATCAGCACATCGCCCTGTGGAGACGCTCGGATCTTCTCTCCTCACGAGGCGGGCGTAGAGGGTGAAACTGAGTCTTTATTCAATCAAACTGTTCAGTCCTTTATACGTGAACTAGCGGGAGGTGGATGAGGACGTTAGTTTACTCAAACACTTGTTGGAAATGAATGATCAAAACTGAATAGTTGTGTTCAATTAAGATCAGGATGGGCCCTCTTATGATCAGGTCGCGTTTCATTATAATTTCACTTTACTGTCTGTCTGCATTTCAAAAACAAATTTCATCAGTGTTTTTAATTAGCTGGCTTTGTCGACTCCTCTTGTGAACTGATTAATTCTGCTCTAGAGTGTTGCTTTATAGACCATACAATTATTCCGCTGAAGCAAAACAAACAATTACTTCTTTAACTTATTGTTATTGGTTGATTAAATGTGTTGATTAGTTGAAGTAGATTAACATTTTCAGAAACATTGCATGGAAGTGCCCCTCTTTCCTTTAAAATGTTTGTTTAACTGTTCTCCTCAGACCAGGGAGACAGACACCCCAACAGGAAGGCAAGGGGCCAACTGAGAACCAAGATCGAGTCTGGAGAGGGAACCATCCCGGTGCGCACGAGTAACACCATACAGACATGGGACGGAGTTCTGCAGGGGGAGCGGCTGCTTACGATGTCATGCAGTGACAAAATCGCAAGGTAGTTGGTAGCATGTAAACACACATGTACATATGAGCCCTGTTCTAAAACCTAGTGAGCCGACTTGCTGTCTGCTTCCTACATAGACATACTAACTGATGCTCAGCAACAACACTAATAGAATCCCAGCTGCTGTTTTAAGGATGTCCAGTAATGTTTTGCACTTAATGTCATCAAGTGTTAATGATGTTTTTAGCTGTTAGTTCTTACATTATAGCTAATAAGTGTAAAAAAAAAAAAAAGTTAAAAATATTTAATGTTGGCAACTGGCAAGCCATTTTATGAGCCTGAACTGTTCCTTAGGTAATGATACAGTATGTTGTAGTACATTCATTTGGTTTAATTTTTTTTTGGTTTTTTTGGTTTAATTTTATGATATTATTTAGTTGTTTTGTTTTAATTTAATCTGTTAATTAAGAAAGAAAATATCAAAAATGGGATGCATCATAAAGGGAGTGGAAATGGATTGAATTCAAAATGTCGGGACATATGAAGTGGGTCTGAGACTATTTTTGACCACTTCATTAGTTAGTTTGATGTTTTTTCGTTTTGTATAATTTGTACCTTAATTTCGATCGATGTTTTGTAAATCAGTTATCTGGATTTAAATAAGAAGAAAACAAACAACGCTTGGTGGAATGAAGTGCGTATCAAAACACAAGCCCACTACCATGCTCCCGCGGCCTTGAGAAAAGGCCGAAACACAGTACATACTAATAACTATATAAAATACTTTTCTTTCTTTCTTTTGCTATTTTACAAAATAAGAAAATATTCCAACTCTCTTCACTGAGCTCATCACAATGCATTCTGGGGTGTCCTTGTCTGTAAAGGATGTAATGTTGCATTAATATTTGGCCATAATGAGCATAAATTCCTGCCTACCTTTGCTTCTATGATATCTATGTTAGAAGTTGCTGCCTAGTTAAGCAGCTCTCTAAGTTTTGGAGTGAATGTATTGTGAGCCCTCTTCATTAGAATAATAGACAGCTCAGCAAAAGCAGTAGTCTGGAACCTTCTGGTTAATCTCACTGCACTGGGTAGACGCTGTACCTGTCACCGTCGGGAAGAGAACAAGGGCTTTGTGAATTTAATTGCTCTTTGGCTATTACCGGACTTCATAATTGACAGGGAAAGAGGTGCATGGGTTCAACATTACTATAACCCTAGTTAAATAAAGAAGACAGTATTATCAGAGTAGAAGGGAGCATTCATTTATCCTGTGGGGTCAATGTGGCGATGCGTCTGTCCCTGCCGCCCAGCAGCTGTTAGCCAAGAGATAAGAACATGTCAGAGACAGCTGTGACCAGAGATCACAGGTCCTGTCTCTGCTAATGAGAGAATACCCAGTGTGCATCTCCACCTCAGCACACACACACACACACACACACACTTTAACTGTCACCTCATCCTGCAGTCTACTTTTTTAATTGTACTTAAATTTTTTAATTAATTTATTTTATTTATTTAGTTTTTTGTTATTTTTATTTTAGAAACTACAAAACTTTTTTTAAAATAGCAAAGCTGCTTTTTTTTTTTTTAGGGCTGTCAATTTAACATATTAATTTGGTACGATTAATTATGGGGAAAAATAATGTGTTAAAATGATTAATGCACAACGCCCCGGCCCAGACCTGTACATCATCTTAAATTACATGCACTTTAGTTATGAACATGATGCAGGGCAACAACTGACTGTGTGATGAAGCCTATTAGAATGCATTTAAAATGCCACTAAAATTCAAGATATGAGGGCAAAAATGCCCCTCTATGTGTTTTTGACACAATATTGTCTGTTTTTGCTCAATTTCGCCAATAAAAATAGTTCCAGAAAAAGCCACAGCAGAACTGTTGTGCAACACAGCAGTGTTTCATTACTGACTGAATCTGCGGTTTGTAATGAATCGAGTAAGCAGTTGATTCAACGACACTTTCATAAAGACGACCACTTGCTTCGTTCCGGAATGAATCGGTTGAATGAATGACTGAATGACTAAATGTAAATGTAATGGAAAAATACACATGGATTCCGACATCCTCATTCATATGTGGAACATCCTTTTCGACCTAAGCTTTTCCGGGTCAGTACGTCTACCTTGGGTCGTTTCTCCAATAGTATAGGTTACATACAGAAATCGGATATGGGTCACTTTTAAAAGATGTAAGATGGTCGTCAAAAAATCATAAATAGTCAACAAATTTTGCATCAAGACCTGCAGTGTAAATACGACCTAACTTGCCACCACCTAATGGATGTTTTAGTTTCATATTTAGAGTATCATATAATTATTTTTATTCATATTCATGCCACCTCTGTGCTGCATTAAACATTCTGTGTAAATATACTTAAATGCCAGTTCAGCTTCTGGAGAAAAAAAATGTATGGCCACATTGTAGCCTTTAAATGTTTGTGTAATAAATTCTATCTTAGTTCAAAATACTTATTTCTAAAGCTACTTTTTGTAATGTCGATTCAATGCTTTTCTCATCTAACACATTAATGACTTTAAATGATCTTTTTGGGGGTCATTTGGGGGATTGATTTGCGATTAATTTGATTGATTAATCTGCTTAGAATGTAATCACTTGATAGCCCTATATTATTTTTTCGGTTGTCATACTAAAGGAGATAATAACAAAATATGTTATTCACTGAAGATTGTGTTTATAGAGCTTTTTAATGATTTTTTTTTTTTTTACAATGTTGATGGCCCTGGGTTAACCTTAACACATGCATTTATTAATGTCTATATACAATGCATCAGTTGAAGTATTGAACTATAGAGAGACAATAAACCTTTCATGTTTTCAGGATCTGTTTGATACTGTATTTGCTGATTCTGTTTATTGCTTTGGTTTTTAGAGGAAAGCGGTATTTAGTGAGGGCTGGGCTAGTTTATGTGTTGTTCAGGGATGGCCTGACACACACACACACACACTCACACACAGCAGAACTGATGTTCACAGCTCACACTCAAGGAAAAGCAGCCCATCTGCCGAGATGAATGAGCGTGTGGTGTTGATAGAACGCTGTGTCTCCTCCGTCAGGGCCTGTACCTGCTCTGCTAGGTGTGAGTCTCAAACCGGGACACACTGGTGTTCCTGTGAATTTTTAATGGAAGGTGCTGATCCAGCCACATCTGAAATAAGAAAAACAGTAGCTCTAAAACAGGCAGAATGTCTTTTTGTCGATGCCGTATCTTTAGCTTAAGTCTATCGTGCATAAACCCTCTTCCTGATCACCCGTTTTAATTTTTTTAGAACAGAATTAAATGCAAAACTCCTGAAATAAATGCTTGTAAATTAATTTTGTTCTTTTTTACATTTTACTTTGATTTAAATTTAGAGTTAAAGACTTCAAACACATTTCATCAAATAATTGAAATATTCACATTTTACATTATAGTCTGGATTTGTCAAAAGTTTTCCAGGATGTGTCATCAAACCTTTAAAAAGAAATCTAGTTTCGCAGGTAGACTGGATATCCGCCAGCAGGAACTCTGAATACGCTGCAGTGCGTTTAGTGCTCGGTTAACAAAGTAGTTAACAGTAGCAATAGCTAAAGTTGAGCTGTGTCTTTCTGGCATCGGAGGCTGTTGATTGGTCAGGCTGAAAAGAACAGCTCTAATCACTTGAGTCTGGGATCTTTCCAGCTGCATACAGCAGGTGTTGTTTTGGGGAGCAGCTTTGGGCTTGATTAGGCCTTTTGACTGTGAATGGCTGAGGAGGGAGACCCAGTGGGTGAGTCTGGGACCTGTAAAGAAAATATGTAAATGAGGTGGTTTGTTAGAACAGCTCTAATTGAACAATTCATCCACGGGTGCTGTTTTTATATATCAGGCGTTAGAAAATCATTCACATCTGAGCTGCTGGCCAGATTGCTTTTTTTGCTCCGTTGTTTTCATGTTTTGTGATTCTTGTAGTTCCTGATTGTCTATGTTCCATCTACATGGTAATGTGTAGTGTTTTAGATGGTGAGATTAGGAATCCATTATGTAAACGTGCTGGAAGTACTTCAGGCTAGTAACAAACTTAAAAAAAAAAATATATATATATATATATATTTTTTTTAAAATGCAGTGGTTGTCACCTGGTGGACAGTTCTGATGGGGTTGCATACAGCAGAGGAAAAAAAATATTGAAAATGACAATAATAGAAAGTATTATATACCAAATATAAAATGTGATAATTATAATTAATCATATTATTAAATATAATACAATTGGGCGGCAAGTCTGCTCTGATGGCGAGCAGCAGGGGAAATCAATGCAAAATTTTTATAATAAAATAATTATAAGTAAATTCAATAATTGTATGTTAATTATGATAAAAATCCACCACACGTCTGTTCTGAAGGGGTTGCGAACAGCAGGGGGGAAATTAATGAAAATGTCAATTATAATATTGTAAAATAATAACATTCTAATTAAATGTAACAATAATTCTAACTGACTATAATAAAAATCAACTGCAGGTCTGTTCTGATGGTGCTGCGTACATTAGAGGAAAAAACTATGCAAAATGCCAAATAAAAATAATATATATATATATTTGTAATAAAAATGGACCCCAGGTTCATTTTGATGGGGGTTGCGTACATCAGAGAGAAAAGTGCATATAAAATAATGATATCTGTGTCTTGAAGAAGGTGTTTGTGTTTGTTCCTGCAGGTGGAATGTGGTGGGCATCCAGGGCTCTCTGATGAGCTACTTCACTGAGCCCATCTACTTCTCCAGCATCATCCTGGGCAGCCTGTATCACGCTGATCATCTGTCCAGAGCCATGTACCAGCGGATCGCTGATATCGAAGACCTGCCCCAGCAATTCTCCCTCAACCGTCCCCTGCTCAGCGGTAAGACAACATCATACGGCCAGCTCGCATTTACACTCCCGAATCATTGAAAACGGCACCCATGTCAAATTGTATTACCATTTACTAGATGGACAGCTTCCCCCAACTCGCCTCCAATTTCCTTGTGGTTTGATGAATTACTGGAATTTAGATGGGCCTGCTCTCCATCTCGCCATCACACCGACGACCTGTTTCAGTAATTCACACCATGCCTGAAATCGCAGATGCCCCTGCTGGTTGGGAAAAACGGTCAAAATTTAAAGTGGTTCAGCTATAGTCAAGCTACAATTTTAGTGGTTAGAAAAACTATCTACTAAAAGCTAACTGTTTTGAAGCTACGTATAGAGGCAGTATCTTTTAATTGCCTAACTATCACATGAAATCATTTTGAATTTAATCAGTCATATTTTTATACATGGTACAAAACAATGATCAAGTTTTTTGTGCCCCTGATCCGAGTCATTGAATATTAAGAAACTGCTGATTAGTGATGTAGTACTCCGAGACCGGTCTCGAGACCGATTTCTGCTTTCTCGGACTCGTCTCGGACTTGTTCCTTCAAAGACTCGGTCTTGACTCAGTCTCGGACCATAGTGGGAGGAGAAGGACTCGTAATTTCAGACCGAGTCCTCGGAAAAATTGTTTCCAACGAATTTTTTTATGTTCATATAAAAAAAAACACACAACACATAACAACAATAATAATAAAATGCAATGTTGACGGGCATTATTTGAAAATGACATCCCATGGTGCAATGCAAAGATACTGCCGTCAGAGCCGTTTATTTATCTCTATGGCTCTGCTGCTGGTGAGTGTCAGTAGGTCAGTGTCAATATGAAAACTGACATGTTTTTATGGTCTTGGTCTCGACTCCTAAAGACTCGGTCTCGACTCGGACTTGCTTCCTCAAAGACTCGGTCTTGACTCGGACTCGACTGTATTTGAAAACCAACGGACTCGGTCTCGACCCTTCAAAGACTCGGTCTTGACTCGGACTTGGCATAGGCGGTCTCGTCCCCATCACTACTGCTGATACCGAGTCCCAATTCGATGCTTGTATTTTACATACAGTGTGTATATATAAATATAAATATATATAAAAAGCTGTCAATAAAATCCGAAACAAGGCACAACACATTATGACGAAAATGTCTCGGATAGTCTGACGACAAAAATAAATAGTAAATAAATGACTTTCGAGTGATTCGTTATAAAAGTGCACATCAAATATACTTACCACAGAAGCTCGAAGGTGCATGTGACATGCTAGAACAGACCTCACTGGTTCTCACGCGTCACTCACGCACAATTGAGCTTGTTTTCCTTTTAATGGCGGTTGGTAAACCCACTTGAAGGCGCTTACCATCGCCTATTGTAATACAGTTGCATGACACATGACAGCCTAATCGGCCCTGATACCAATCCTTGAGATATATTTAATAAATAAAAAAATGTATGCTTCTGAAAAACCTTGGTAAGTTAAGTAGCATCACAACTTTTAGCTAGTTTCTACGCACTGGGTTTAGACACCAAGGTTTCCTCATTAAATATTTGCTTGAGTTTCATAGAGTCATCAGGGAGATGTTGGCTGCTCTTGGAGAGAACATATCCTTTCTCACTTTTTGTTCCTCATTAGATACACCCAACACTTCTTTTGCAGTGGGTTACATCAGATTCCTAGGACAACTTGCTTTTAATGGCTTACTGCTGAAACTCTCCATTTGATGATGTGTTGTGGGAGGTTGAAGCATAACATACTCGACCTATGCTTGATAACACTAGCTCAGAGAACGACCGTTCTGCATTTATCAGCTCTTTTTCTTCCCGTTGTCTTGGTCTGCCAGTAAAGAGGTAATGTGTAATGCAATGAGCCATTTATTGAATGCTTAATGGAATTTATAAAATTACAAATTATATTACTTCATGTATTTTAGCATTAATTTAAACTTAATAAGAATATAAATATTAAAGAATAAAAGATTAAAATAATGGCATACAGCCTTCAAGTATTTTTCAATTAATTACCATTGCTTCAAGTAAATATTCAGTTAAAGGATAATTCCGGTATTTAGCACTTTGAGTCTCTTTTCTGGTTTGTTTTGGATGAACTAGAGTGGTGGACACAGAAATTTTGACGATGGGTCCTGTCTTGACTTTTTGACTCGTTTAGAATCGCCTTTGACCACTTCAGAGTGGCTGGCTACGAGCATGCACGAACATGTCCTTAAAATAACCCTTAACGTCCGTTTTCAAAACTGTGCAACTCACCGAGTGGTTAGTGGTGTTCGTTGATGATTAAAAACAAATATATCGGCGCAATGTATGATTTCAATCCGTGTTATTTGCTATAGTGGAACTATTTTTTCAGATACCTCACAACCGCGTATAAACTTCCGCTCGATATGAAGCGCAGTAATATCAACGAGCAATGAGTCCTCCAACAGAAATCAATGGGATTTTTTCAAAATGCCAAATAAAACATGACAGAAACTGTATTTTGCTACGCTACTTGTTTTGGAACATCAACGAACACCACTAACCACTCGGTGAGTTTTGAAAACGGACGTTAAGGGTTATTTTAAGGACATGTTCGTGCATGCTCGTAGCCAGCCACTCTGAAGTGGTCAAAGGCGATTCTAAACGAGTCAAAAAGTCGAGACAGGACCCATCATCAAAATTTCTGTGTCCACCACTCTAGTTCACTAGTTCATCCAAAACAAACCAGAAAAGAGACTCAAAGTGCTAAATACCGGAATTATCCTTTAATATAGTTTCTTCTTTGTTTCCGGTTTAGTCTGTTCTCTAACATTTTTTGTTGGCTTGGTATTTCTGTTTTGAGTTCTTGTGTAAGACGTGTAAAAGTCATAAGTCTGTTGTTTAGGATCTTATTGGAGACATTTACACTCGTAAGTACAATTGTTTAAATCTGTTTATTCGAAATGAACTATTTAAACAACCTTGGACACATTTTTATCTGGGTTTTTTTATAAATAAATAAAAAACAAGCTTTGAAATAGATTTCTTCGCATTTGTTCAGGAAATATTTTAGTTATATCAAGTCGTCTGCATAAAAAGGGCCACACTGTATGTTTGCACCAAATGCACCAAACACCATCTCCGGGTTTAGTTTTCTACTATGATGAATGTATTTTATATAGATATCATTCCACAAAGTGATGATGTCACTGACCATTACATGGTAACTTGCATATTACGTACTGCTGTAATATGTCATGCGGCGCCGCGTTATCGACCAGGCAGAACAATCCTTCCATCCACCATAGATAATTTCTCAAATTGCTTATCTGATCTGTCTCAGCTGCTGCCTGAACCCAAACAAACAGATGAACTAGAGGAACTAACTAGCACTATGAGCACCATTCTCTCTAGAACACTGGATATTGTTGCACCCATTAGATTAAAAAAGGTCAGAGAGAAAATTAAAGCACCATGGTACAATAATACTACGCATGTTCTAAAGAGAGAAACTCGTAATTTAGAGCGTAAATGGAAACAAACTAATTTAGAGGTCTTTAGAATTGCGTGGAAAGACAGTATGTCATGTTATAAAAAGGCCCTAAAAGCGGCCAGGGCTGAGCACCTCCGCAAACTAATAGAAAATAACCAAAATAATCCAAGGTTTTTATTTAACACCGTGGCTAGACTAACAAATAAACAGACGTCACCTGAACAAAATATCCCGCTACAGTTTAGTAGTAATGATTTCATGAACTACTTCACTGAGAAAATAGAAAGCATCAGAACCACAATTGTAAACGTTCAATCTTCAATCGCGCCTTATAATTCAGCCTCAATTATCGCCCCGCGAGAACAATTACAGTGCTTTACAACTATAGAACAAAAAGAGTTAAATAAACGTATCACTAAACGTATCATCTAAAACAACAACATGTTTATTAGATCCTATACCAACTAAACTACTGAAAGAAGTGTTACCTATAGTGGAAGAGCCTCTCCTCAATATTATTAACTCATCTTTATCTTTAGGTCATGTTCCAAGAACATTTAAATTGGCAGTTATAAAACCACTCATTAAGAAACCACAATTAGATCATAATAACCTAGCAAATTATAGACCCATTTCAAATCTTCCATTTATGTCTAAAATATTAGAAAAAGTGTCTGCTCAACTGGGCTCTTTCTTGCAAGAAAATTACATCTATGAAAAGTTTCAGTCAGGATTCAGGCCGCACCATAGCACTGAAACTGCGCTCGTTAAAATCACAAATTATTTACTTTTAGCTTCTGACCAAGGCTGTATCTCAATACTAGTTTTACTTGATCTTAGTGCTGCGTTCGATACTATAGATCACACAATACTCTTAGATCGACTACAAAATTATACTGGTGTTCAAGGACAAGCATTAAGCTGGTTCAAATCATACCTCTGACCGCTACCATTTTGTCTATTTAAATGGAGAAAAATCGATCATAACTTCAGTAAATTATGGAGTGCCGCAGGGATCTGTGTTAGGCCCTCTATTATTCTCAATATATATGATG